>NC_035178.2:24602113-24933730 GCF_001659605.2 Manihot esculenta | reverse complement strand
ATATTTGGTCATATGCTCATTGTTATATGATTACATATTATGTTTTTTTTTTGTCTTTTATGTTAAAAGTAGTTTAATTTATCCTTTTTGTTATATCATTTTGAAAGAATAAAATGTTTAGAAGGAAGGGCTAAATTGTTATGAGATGGACAAACTTAGTGGCACATTTATTGCTCAACCTAAAAATTAAGGGATCAACTTCTTTAATTAAATTAAAATGTAAAGACCACTATGTTGGTATCTTAATAATTCAGGGACTAAATTTCTAATTATAAGCTAGCATAAAAATGGACATTTATGAAATTCAATGATACATCTTATTTTAATCAAATAAATTGTATAAGATACAATTTTCAATGTATATTTAAAAGAAGTCGATGTAATTTACTAGCAAAAACTTGTAATTTCATTCTGTACTTAAATATTACATGAACATAATTGAATCATTCCCGGGCCATACAATGTCTAAGTGCATAAATTATGATATCTGTATATATACTATCCATAATGCTACAAAGAGAGTGTTTACATATCAATATGTGCATATTGCAGAAAACATCTTTAATAATATTCACCATATCTACAATCAACAAAAAAATATTCAAAAAGTATAAAAAAGTGAGCTGTACAACCATAATGCAAATTAGCTCCATATCAATTTCTTTGCCATCAATAATGTTGCACATCACACCCATAGAAATATTATATTTACAAGTTTCTCTCCAAAAGATCCATATTCACAATCAACAAAAAGTTTCAAAAATTATCAAAAAGTATATACAAATCCATAATTCATGTAAGTTAGCTACTTATCTAATTATTTTCTATATAATGCTGCACAATTAATATGAATATAAAAAATACATCATATCAACAACTTGCATAAAAAAGTAACAGTGTCTACAAGATTTTGTCACTTTGTGTTCCCTAACGGTTGTTTGTTTCTGTATTAATTGCATCTATTGTTGAACTCTCACAACCTTTTGCAATATCACCAGATTATCCTTATACTTATCAAACAAGGCCAAAATGTCATTATCATACTTCACATGAAATAATATTCTTAAAGTCTAATTGAATCTTAAAGGCATCATGACAATTAGAAAGCAACGTAAAGTATGAGTACTTGTCTGCTTGCACACAAAAATTCACCTCCTCATTATTGAACTTCAAAATTACGGTAGAAATTGAGGGATTCATAGATATTCCCTGCAAGATATTGTAATACCCGGCTAGACCCCGGCAACGGAATTCCTACTTTCCGGCGGACTCTCCGTTGGAATCCGGGATTCGCGGATGTCGGAGCCTTCCATAAGGGTAAAACAAAGGTTTTTCAAAATGTTTTATCATGTTTTTATATTTTTGAGTAAGCAAATTGAGTTTTACAAAGGAAAATATCAAGGGGACAATTGCCAGGTTCGGCCGCCGAAGGTGAAGTTCGACCGCCGAACATTGCATGGTTTCGCATGCAGTTTAGGCCGCCGAAAGGAGAGTCGGTTGGCCACCTATAAAAGCCTCGTTGACCGAAAATGGAGGATGTTTGAGCTCTCTTTGTGGTCATAGGTAGGTTTTGTCCTTCCTTGGCTGTTTTCCTTGGCTGTTTTCACCATGATTTTCAAATCATGCAATCGTTAATGAGTGTTTCACTTGTGTTTTTGAAGTTTTGAGCAAAAGAAGGCAAAGTTGAGAGTTTTGGAGATTTTGGTTTATTTTCCTCCACATCTCCGAGTTAGGACCAGCGATCCTCTCGTTCTTCAAGAGGTAATGTAACGACCCCAAAATGGACCGTCACCGGCGCTAGGATTCAGGTCGGCTTAAGGCCGCCAGAACCCGTAGCAAGCCTGCTATACTCTCTGTGTACCTGTAAACCTCTACATGATCATACATTTTCTGTGAAAATAAAACTCTTTTCTGCACCAAGGCTTAACCTGTGCATGCACTATCTGTACTCTGTACTCATGTACTCTGTACTCTGTACTCTGTATCCCTGACTAGAGCTTGCTCTAGATGGGTTATCTCATACCTGTTAAGCCTGGTTTTCACATACAGGAAAACATATATACATATACAGATCATGTACAAAACATACATTACTAGGTCAAGCAACAACTATTACATCTCTTTAATATTACATGTCCACTCTAAGCTATTACAGATCTCTTTACTTTTCCTGTACTCTGCTGGACTGTCCCTGTACACTGAACACTGAACCTGCAAAACTGGGGTTAAGGGAGTGGGATGAGCTCTATAGCCCAGTGAGTAGAACAGTAAAACATCTCAGTAAAATATGATCTCATGGAATGCACCATAGCACAGACAAGCCACATCAAGAGTAAACCTGTCACCACATAGTCCCAGTAACTCTGTGCCAGGGCGTAGAATCGAGCACCTGGTCTTCCTGTCATATATGTATATGTGTATATAACACCTCTGTACTTACCATTGCCAGGGCGTAGTCAAAGGCTCCTGGACTTTGCTATACCTGCCAGGGCGTAGTCAAAGGCTCTTGGACTTCACTATACCTGCCAGGGCGTAGTCAAAGGCTCCTGGACTTCCTGTCTGAGACTATTGGATCATTCAGCATTCACTCACATCACCAAATAACAATGCAATGCAACATATTCGTGAATACTAATGCAATCAACCTATGGCATAAATATGATGCATGAGATATGCTAAAAGCAGTTTGTGGTTCAATTAAAAGTCATAAGTTTAGTTCCACTCACCTCTGGCTATCTTGTAACGACCCCAAAATGGACCGTCACCGGCGCTAGGATTCAGGTCGGCTTAAGGCCGCCAGAACCCGTAGCAAGCCTGCTATACTCTCTGTGTACCTGTAAACCTTAATGCAATCAACCTAGGGCATAAACATGATGCATGAGATATGCTAAAAGCAGTTTGTGATTCAATGAAAAGTCATAAGTTTAGTTCCACTCACCTCTGGCTATCTGGACTGACTGACTCTGCAGGCTCTGAATCGCTGGAGCAGTACTCACTGCTGCTCTCTGTGGTTCCTCTGGTCTGTACCTATTGGTCCGTTTTCCTTAGTTCAGAGTGTTCAGCTTCTTGTCACAGGAGGTAAGTAATGCTCTTGACCCTGTTTATGTGTTTGCCGGGTATTACATATCTGGACTGACTGACTCTGCAGGCTCTGAACCTCTGGAGCAGTACTCACTGCTGCTCTCTCTGGTTCCTCTGGTCTGTACCTATCCAGATGGACTCAAATGAGGGACCAAACAAGCGTAGAAATAACTCTCTTAAACTTCCCCAAGAATCCCCTTAAACTCACTCAACTATCCATGCAAAGCATGCAAAAGAAAGCTGGACAGGACACTTTCGGCGGCAGGTTCGGCGGCCGAATGTCCTCTCCAGAGACGAAACTCAAGCACCTTCGGCGGCACCTTCGGCGGCCGAATCCCCCAAACAGAGCCGAACATGCAAAACAGGCTGTGGTAGCCAAGCCACCATGCAAGAGGTTCGGCGGCCGAATGAACCTTCGGCTGCCGAACCTGAGTTCATCCAGAACTCAGCTTCAACGGCAAACCATCTCCTCCTTCCCTTCACTCTCTCCAAACATGCATACCTCATCTACTCAACTCACATATACACAAGTATATGGTCACAGGGGTCCCAAACTTATCTAATAACCCCAAGCAACAAATCAAACATAACACAGAAACATGTATACATGCATATCTCAGCAAAACTCCCCTTTAAAACCTAAACATGCATCACTCCCATACAACCTTCAGAAAACATAGAAACATGGTCAAGAGCATCACTTACCTCCTGAAGCAAGAGCTAAACACTCTGACCAAGGAAAAACGGACCAACTCTTCTCCACCTCTCAAACTCTCTCAAACACTTAGCTTTTGTTTCAAACTTCCAAAACCTTTGAAAAAAAACAAAGTTCACTCTTCTGTATGAGCAGCTCAATAGCCTTTGCAGATGAGTCATGAGAGACGTGGCCTATTCCATGGCAAGAATCTGAGGCCAACATCTGTCAAAATCCATGACTCAGCTGGCTGGCCAACTCATCTTCGGCTGCCCAATCACATGCAAGATCATGCAACGTGCGGGGGCCGAATTAAAGCCTCGGAAGCCGAACCTTGAGCACTTTTGGCGGCCGAACTTATCTTCGGCGGCCGAACTTGGCTCCTCTGCCTTGGTTCATTTCAACTCAAAACTCACTTTCATTAACCTTAACACATCAACACCAATCACACTACGGAGTAAAACATAAATATAGAATTTCGACACCCCGGATTCCACCAGACAACAGGAATTCCGGTGCCGGACTCTAGCCGGGTATTACATTCTCCCCCCCTTAAGAACATTCGTCCTCGAAGGTTCCTAAAAACACACAATTACCATATGAAACGGAGAAAACTAACCTCAAAACAAATATGGATACTGCTGGAGCATAGACTCCCGCGTCTCCCAGGTGCACTCTTCTAGATTATGGTGGTTCCATAGAACTTTCACCATCGGAATCTCCTTGTTCCTTAGCTGTCTGATCTGCGTGTCCAGAATCCGCACTGGCTGCTCGATATAGGTGAGATCCGTATGAATCTCCACCTCAGGCTCACTCAGAACCTGATTCGGATCTGACACAAACTGTCGGAGCATAGAAACGTGAAATACCGGGTGAATTCTCTCCATAGAAGCAGGTAAATCCAGCTTATACGACACATTTCCGATCCTCTGCAACACCTCAAAGGGTCCAATGTACCGTGGAGCCAATTTACCTTTCTTCCCAAAACGAACCACTCCTTTCATTGGAGACACTTTCAGCAATACCCAATTACCCTCTTGAAACTCTAACTGCTTTTTGCGAACGTCTGCATAACTTTTCTGTCTACTTTGAGCTGTTCTGATTCTTTCTCTGATCATGGGCACCATTCTACTGGTAATGTCTACTAACTCTGGCCCTGCAAGAGCCGTCTCTCCGACCTCTTCCCAGCAAACAGGGGATCTGCACTTCCTCCCATACAAAGCTTCATAAGGAGCCATCCCGATGCTCGCATGATGGCTGTTATTGTAGGCAAACTCCACCAAAGGTAGATGCTGCCTCCAAGAACCGCCAAAGTCTAACACACATAGTCGGAGCATATCCTCTATGGTCTGGATGGTCCTTTCTGACTGTCCATCAGTCTGTGGGTGGAAAGCAGTACTAAAATCCAATCTCGTGCCCATCGCACTTTGCAGACTTCGCCAAAAGCGGGAAGTAAACTGAGGTCCTCTATCTGACACTATAGACACTGGAACTCCATGTAATCTCACTATCTCATCCAGATAGACCTGTGCCAACTTATCCACAGAATAGTTACTCCGTACTGGAAGAAAATGAGCAGATTTCGTGAGTCTGTCCACAATCACCCATATCGAGTCTATCCTGTTGGACGCTACTGGTAAACCCACTACAAAATCCATGGCTATGTTCTCCCATTTCCACTCTGGAATCGGTAATGGGTTAAGCATTCCGGCTGGTTTCTGATGCTCTAATTTCACCCTCTGACAAACCTCACAGGCTGTCACGAACTGCGCCACTTCTTTCTTCATGGCTGGCCACCAATAGACCCTTTTCAGATCCTGATACATCTTGGTGGCTCCTGGGTGAACACTATACCTCGCATTATGAGCTTCCCTCATAATGTTTTCTTTCACACTGCCCCTATCTGGTACACAAAGTCGACTCCCATAGCGAAGGATCCCTTTGCTGTCAAATCTGAACTCTGCATTATTGCCTGACTGAACAGTCCTGGCAATTTTCATCAACTCAGGGTCCTCATGCTGTCTCTGAGCTATCTGCTCCAGAAACACAGGTGTCACTCGCATCTGTGCTATCAACGCACCTGTACCAGACAACTCTAGCTGTAATCCCTTGTCAAAGAGCTGATAAAGCTCCATCACAACTGGTCTCCGCTCTGCTGCTATCTGGGATAAACTGCCTAGTGACTTCCGGCTTAGGGCGTCTGCGACAACATTCGCCTTACCCGGATGATACTGGATTTTACAATCATAATCACTGAGCAATTCGACCCATCTCCTCTGCCTCAAATTCAGCTCTCTCTGACTCAAGATGTACTGTAAACTCTTATGATCGGTGAAGATCTCGCATTTAACCCCGTAGAGGTAATGCCGCCACATCTTAAGTGCAAAGATAACTGCTGCCATCTCTAGGTCATGGGTAGGGTAATTCAACTCGTGCTTCTTCAATTGTCTAGAAGCATAAGCAATCACCCTATCACTCTGCATCAAAACACAACCCAATCCCACTCGAGATGCATCACAGAACACTGTGAACTCTTCATTACTGACAGGCAGAGCTAACACTGGTGCTGTTGTCAATCGCCTCTTGAGCTCCTCAAAGCTCTCTTCGCACTGGTCTGACCAGACAAACTTCTGGTTCTTCTGAGTCAATTTGGTCATAGGAGCTGCTATCTTTGAGAAGTTCTGAACGAACCTCCTGTAGTAACCTGCCAGTCCCAGAAAACTTTTAATCTCAGTCACCGTCGTGGGTCTGGGCCAGTTAGCTACAGCCTCTATCTTCTTGGGGTCTACCTCAATACCCTCTGCTGATACCACATGTCCCAAGAAGGCAATGCTCCGTAACCAAAACTCACACTTCGAGAACTTGGCATATAAACCATGCTCTCTCAGTGTCTGCAGTACTATCCTCAGATGCTGGGCATGCTCCTCTGCATCTCTGGAATACACTAAGATATCATCGATAAACACAATGACAAAGTGATCCAGAAACTCACTGAATACCCTGTTCATGAGATCCATAAATGCTGCAGGGGCGTTAGTCAACCCGAACGGCATCACTAAGAACTCATAATGCCCATATCTGGTCCTAAAAGCTGTCGTAGGCACATCTGCCTCTCTGACTCTCAACTGATGATACCCAGATCTCAGATCTATTTTCGAGAAACAACCTGCTCCAGCTAGCTGGTCAAATAGATCATCAATCCGAGGTAAGGGATACCTATTCTTGATAGTGACTTTGTTCAACTGTCTGTAGTCGATACAAAGTCTGAGGGATCCATCCTTCTTTCTGACAAAGAGCACTGGAGCACCCCAAGGTGAGGTACTAGGGCGGATGAAACCCTTATCTACCAAGTCCTGCAACTGTTCTTTCAACTCTATTAACTCAGCTGGCGCCATCCTATAGGGAGGAATAGAGATAGGTCTGGTACCTGGCAGTAATTCAATTTCAAACCCTATCTCCCTATCAGGTGGTAGTCCTGGCAAATCGTCTGGGAACACATCGAGAAACTCTCGGACTACTGGTATTGTGGCTGGTTCCCTAACCTGACTGTCTAGCTCTCTCACATGAGCTAGAAACCCCTGACAACCCCTCCTAAGCAAACGACGAGCCTGAAGGGCTGAAATCATACCTCTGGGTGTACCTCTCCTGTCTCCTCTGAAGACACACTCTGACCCATCCTGGTCTCTGAGACTCACTAACTTCTCTCTACAGTCCAACGTAGCACTATATGTAGATAACTTATCCATCCCTAGAATGACATCAAAATCCGTCAAATCTAGAACCACAAGGTCAGCTGGAAGGTATCTACCCTCGATAAACACTGGACTGAAACGACAGACTGACACTGCCACTGACGGGTCACATTTAGGTCCACTGACCCAGAGAGGATACTCTAACTCAGAACTGATCAAACCCAATCTCTCTATGGCTCTCGAAGCAATAAAGGAATGAGAAGCACCGGGGTCCATCAAAGCATACACATCTGAACACCCAATGATGAGATTACCTGACACCACTGTGTTAGACGTGTTAGCCTCCTCCTGTGTCACTGTGAAAATCCGTGCTGGGGCTACCGGATTTCCACCTCGGGAACCTGCTGCTGAAGTAGAGGCTACCCCTCTCCCTCTACCTCTGCCACTAGTCTGAGGCATGACTGGAGCTGCTGGCCGTACAACTGGCTGTACCACACTGCCTGAACTCATCTGCTGGGATGGTGCAAAAGTCATTTGTGGACAATCCCGAGCAATATGCCCTTCCTGTCCACATCGAAAACAAGCTGTAGATCCCAACCGACAAACTCCTCCATGTGGTTTTCCGCATCTTCTGCAGACTGGAGCTGTGCCAGAGCTTGAGCCACTACCTATTCCCAGACCTGACTTGACTTTACTCCAGAACTTACTCTTTGTTCCTTTTGCTCTATCCCATCTTTTACTGCTTGGTGTGGGGGCTTTAGAACCCGAAGCCTGTGCCTTTGACTGGTTCTGAATATTGGCACTAGCTTCCATTTTCCTAGCTGCGTCTACTATGGTATGGAAACTCTCCTTTTCTGCTGGAAGAATCAAGGAAGCATACCTGGGATGCAGTCTCATAGTATATCTCCTTGCTTTCTTCTGATCAGTATCATAGGCTTGACCCACGTACTGAAGCAGATCCAGGAACTTATCTGTGAATTCATCAACACTCATCTCATCTGTCTGTCGCAACTGTTCAAATTCAATTACTTTCATCTCCCTCGAACTGTCAGGAAAAGCCCACCCTGCAAACTCATTGGCGAACTCTCCCCATGACATGCTGTCCATTCTAGGCTCCACATAATTCTTAAACCATTCTCTGGCTTTCTTGCATTTTAATGTGAAACCTGCCATCTCAATGGCTCTCCTATCATCTGCTCCCAATTCACTGGTTATCATCCTAACTGCTCTGAGATAATCAAATGGATCATCTCCCGTGTTGTATTTAGGAGCATCCAATTTCAAGTACTCCGTCATTTGGACTTTACCTCCAGATGAGCTAGGGTCATGTCTGTCACCAACAGGGGCTACTGGTTCTGGTGGTAGAGGTGCTGGTTCATTTGGCTCTAGGTGTACTGCACTTGGATGGGTAGGGGAAGAGGGATACATAGGATATGGTGGATAGTAAGGATAAGGCATATAAGGCATATAAGGAGGATATGGCACAAAACTCGAGTACTCCGACATACCTTCCATCGGATACTCTGGATAGCCAAAACCTGAGGTCTGAGCACCTCCCTGCGACTCTCCCATACCTTCCTCAAAACTGCCTATACCTATGTTGTCATCTCTAGACTGATCAATCTCCATAGCTTCCCTCCTTTCCTCTGATCTTCCTCCCCTAGCTGTTCCTCTTCTGCTCTCGTCGACAGACCTTCTAGGGTCTATTGACGTACCTTCCCTGCTAGATCTCTGAGACCTTGCCCTTGGCAATGCAGGAGGACGAGCAGCTGGTCTCTCACTCTCTGGTGGGACTCCAGTCAATCGAGCTGATCGACGAGTTCCTCGCATCTTTACTCTGGAAACACAACATATAACATACCACTTTAGCACATAAACATCACATAGCAAGCATACACATACTTCACTCATGGCATATCATAGCAGATAGGACTCAAGACCCTATCCTAGTGGACATGATTGCCTATTGTGCTTGACCACTTCTACCCTGTCTGAGCCCAACACTGTCTCTATAGGTCCGATCATGTGAACCTAGGGCTCTGATACCAATCTGTAACGACCCCAAAATGGACCGTCACCGGCGCTAGGATTCAGGTCGGCTTAAGGCCGCCAGAACCCGTAGCAAGCCTGCTATACTCTCTGTGTACCTGTAAACCTCTACATGATCATACATTTTCTGTGAAAATAAAACTCTTTTCTGCACCAAGGCTTAACCTGTGCATGCACTATCTGTACTCTGTACTCATGTACTCTGTACTCTGTACTCTGTATCCCTGACTAGAGCTTGCTCTAGATGGGTTATCTCATACCTGTTAAGCCTGGTTTTCACATACAGGAAAACATATATACATATACAGATCATGTACAAAACATACATTACTAGGTCAAGCAACAACTATTACATCTCTTTAATATTACATGTCCACTCTAAGCTATTACAGATCTCTTTACTTTTCCTGTACTCTGCTGGACTGTCCCTGTACACTGAACACTGAACCTGCAAAACTGGGGTTAAGGGAGTGGGATGAGCTCTATAGCCCAGTGAGTAGAACAGTAAAACATCTCAGTAAAATATGATCTCATGGAATGCACCATAGCACAGACAAGCCACATCAAGAGTAAACCTGTCACCACATAGTCCCAGTAACTCTGTGCCAGGGCGTAGAATCGAGCACCTGGTCTTCCTGTCATATATGTATATGTGTATATAACACCTCTGTACTTACCATTGCCAGGGCGTAGTCAAAGGCTCCTGGACTTTGCTATACCTGCCAGGGCGTAGTCAAAGGCTCCTGGACTTCACTATACCTGCCAGGGCGTAGTCAAAGGCTCCTGGACTTCCTGTCTGAGACTATTGGATCATTCAGCATTCACTCACATCACCAAATAACAATGCAATGCAACATATTCGTGAATACTAATGCAATCAACCTATGGCATAAATATGATGCATGAGATATGCTAAAAGCAGTTTGTGGTTCAATTAAAAGTCATAAGTTTAGTTCCACTCACCTCTGGCTATCTGGACTGACTGACTCTGCAGGCTCTGAACCTCTGGAGCAGTACTCACTGCTGCTCTCTCTGGTTCCTCTGGTCTGTACCTATCCAGATGGACTCAAATGAGGGACCAAACAAGCGTAGAAATAACTCTCTTAAACTTCCCCAAGAATCCCCTTAAACTCACTCAACTATCTATGCAAAGCATGCAAAAGAAAGCTGGACAGGACACTTTCGGCGGCAGGTTCGGCGGCCGAATGTCCTCTCCAGAGACGAAACTCAAGCACCTTCGGCGGCACCTTCGGCGGCCGAATCCCCCAAACAGAGCCGAACATGCAAAACAGGCTGTGGTAGCCAAGCCACCATGCAAGAGGTTCGGCGGCCGAATGAACCTTCGGCTGCCGAACCTGAGTTCATCCAGAACTCAGCTTCAACGGCAAACCATCTCCTCCTTCCCTTCACTCTCTCCAAACATGCATACCTCATCTACTCAACTCACATATACACAAGTATATGGTCACAGGGGTCCCAAACTTATCTAATAACCCCAAGCAACAAATCAAACATAACACAGAAACATGTATACATGCATATCTCAGCAAAACTCCCCTTTAAAACCTAAACATGCATCACTCCCATACAACCTTCAGAAAACATAGAAACATGGTCAAGAGCATCACTTACCTCCTGAAGCAAGAGCTAAACACTCTGACCAAGGAAAAACGGACCAACTCTTCTCCACCTCTCAAACTCTCTCAAACACTTAGCTTTTGTTTCAAACTTCCAAAACCTTTGAAAAAAAACAAAGTTCACTCTTCTGTATGAGCAGCTCAATAGCCTTTGCAGATGAGTCATGAGAGACGTGGCCTATTCCATGGCAAGAATCTGAGGCCAACATCTGTCAAAATCCATGACTCAGCTGGCTGGCCAACTCATCTTCGGCTGCCCAATCACATGCAAGATCATGCAACGTGCGGGGGCCGAATTAAAGCCTCGGAAGCCGAACCTTGAGCACTTTCGGCGGCCGAACTTATCTTCGGCGGCCGAACTTGGCTCCTCTGCCTTGGTTCATTTCAACTCAAAACTCACTTTCATTAACCTTAACACATCAACACCAATCACACTACGGAGTAAAACATAAATATAGAATTTTGACACCCCGGATTCCACCAGACAACAGGAATTCCGGTGCCGGACTCTAGCCGGGTATTACAGGTAAGCATGGATCCTCACCTCTCCTTATGTTTTAAGCATGGTTTAAAGAGTTTAAGAGGGTGTAATGGCATGTTATAGGGTAGATCTTGAAGTTGAGTATATGTTGCTCATATGCCATATTTGATGCTTTGATGATGTTTGTGGAGTTTGAACTAGTTTTTAAGCTCCTATATGCATGGAAAAGAGGATCGGCATGTTATAGAAAGTTGGTATGCATGTTGAGTGTGTTTGGTTTAGTTTTGGGAGGCTGAAAATGCATGTTGACCCGAGTTCTACCTTCTGGGCAAAACTCAGGTTCTGCCGCCGAACCCCTTGAGGAGGCTGTTTTGGCTGCCTAACCTTGCCCCCGAAAGTTGAGACTTTCGTCTCTGGAGGGAAGGTTCGGCCGCCGAACATGCCGCCGAAGGTGGGTGACTTTCGGCTCTGGAAGGTTTTTTAGCCCCCGAACCTTGCCCCCGAAAGTTTGGACTTTCGGATCTGAAAAAGACTTTCGGCCGCCGAAGGTGCCGTCGAAAGTGCCTGAGTTTCGACTCTGGAGGGAGTTTTGACTCTGGAGGGGCTTTCGGCCGCCGAACCTGCCGCCGAAAGTGCCCTGTCCAGCCTTCCTTTGGCCATTTTTTCATGCATGTTTATGATGTTTTAGGGGGCTTTTGGGGAGATGTTTATAGCTATGTTAGCGTATATTTGGTCCTCATTTGAGTCCACCTGTGTAGGTGCGGACCCGAGGAACCAAGGAGGCCCACAGAGTTAGAGTTACAGAGACTGTTCAGCAGTTGACAGAGGTGAGTGGAACTGAACTATGTTTTCCATTAATGAAAGCTTTTAGCATGATTCATGCATCATAAATGCCATGTGATATTAGGGTGTATTGCATTGCATTAGTGTTCACAAAGATGACGCATTGCATTATTACTTGTTGATGGGGATGGACACATAGTAGGACCCTTTAGCCCTCTGATGTTTATGGTTATGTAACAGAAGTCCTGAGGAGCCCCTTGAGGGCCGGGCACAGAGATTATATGCATGTAACAGAAGTCCTGAGGAGCTCCTTTGAGGGCCAGGCACAAAGCAGAGGGATTTTTGGGTCAGTCCGTCCGTGATGTGATTTGCTTGTGATGTGGCGCATTTCATAATAGCATGTTTTAAATGATTTTATTGTTCTGCTCACTGGGCTATAGTAGCTCACCCCTCTCCTTAACCCCATGTTTTCAGGGCCATAGAGAAGGCAGAGGAACGGCAAGGGTAAAGTCTAAGTGTAATAGTATAGAGTAGAGGACATGTAATGTACAAAGAGATCATGTAAAAGTCATGTAATGTATATTGAGTTAATATTGTGCTTGGCCCTAGAATATGTTTAAATCCCTTTGTATATGATCCTTATGTCATGCTTTATGATGTATTATGATGAGATCCAAGCTTGATGTATGATGATGACCCATCTAGAGCATATGATGAGAGCTCAGTATGGGGTTTGATGTTTAGAGGATAGTGCATGCATAGGTCAAACTTGGTGAATGATAAAATTCAAAATTTTTATGGAAATGTATGATCATATATAGGATTTATCAGGTACACAGAGTTCACAGTAGGCTTGCTACGGGTTCCGGCGACCTTAAATCGATCTAAATCCTAGCGCCGGTAGCGGTCCGGTATCCGGGCTGTTACAGATATAATGAAATATCTGGTCAATATTGAATCACAAATATAACATATAATGTCCATTAATTAAATATCTATCAGTATTAAACTCACAAAGTATAAAAGTTATTAAAAATATTTAAAATCAAATAGTTAATGTTCAATATTTTTCACCTTAGTGCCACTGCTAGAATAGGTTGGACTTATGCCTTAGACCCATTGGATACAACTAAGACAAAATTACTAACTTAAGAAAGAAATTAATAAAATTGAAAGCACTAGATTTTGTTGCTACAATTAATAAATTGTACAGACTAAACTGAAAAAGTAATAGTTGTCTTCAGAGTAAAAACAGTGGAAATCACTAATAGTAAGTTACCAACAATGCAAGCTGCTATGAGAATGGGCATTTGAGAGGTTCAAATAGCTAATATTATATACTTAACTAACTATAATGAAACTTGTAATTTCACCAATCATCATCAGTAAAAATATATCAGTAGGTATTTCAAGCTAACAAAACATATAAAGAAATGATACTAAAGTGGAAATTCTCAATTCAAATTAATAACCAACAATTTCACTTCCATTGAAATATTTATATTTAAGAGAAGCCATTGAAAAAGAATTGTCCAAAACAAAATTAAATTATAAAACAAGGACAATGGTTATGCAATTTTCAATCTGTTATTTTATTTTTCCAATGCAAAAGTAGTGTGCGGCAAAATCTATACATTTATATTTAATCGATGAATTAAATCGGTATATTAATGATTTACTCAAATTGAAAGAAAGATCAACCTTGCGTCTGCTTCGTTTGCTCAGTCAATGGAAGACTCAACGGACTATCTGCTTCGAGTATGCTCCACCAAGATTCTATTTTGAATCCGCTCAACCTCACGATAAACAACGACATTTCAATAGAGGTTCAAACTCGACTAGGTCTTTTTCATCTCTGTAAACACAATAAAAATAAGAGGTTTTCTATGTTTGAGTGAAATTTTTAATTATGTTTTATCTTTTAATAGTTTATTAGATGGTTATGGAATTTTTTTTATTAAAAGCAATTTTACCATTTTATTTTAAATTTTAAATTAATGATAGTTTTTTTATTAAAGTTACCAAAGAGAATATAAATTGAGAAAATAGAATATAAAATATTTATATTTATTTAAATACATTTAATATCATAATAAACTTCTGAATATAATTAATTACAATTTAATCTTTCAAATAATTCATTGTATTATTTTTAAATAATAAATTAAATTATTACACAAAATTTAATTGGAAGCTACTTATAATCGTCCCTGTAAATTGGAAAAAAAAAAAAAAACTCCCGTCGATATTTCGAATACAGATATATTTTCTAAAAGCTAAAGCTTCGTGTGGTGGCGGGTTCTTCCAACAAACACCTGTAAAGTCATGCATGGTGTTTTTTTCTATTTTTTTTATCTATTATTTTTAAAAATGGTGTAATTAATCTGCTTGGTCTTCCCTTTTATCCAGACCTCCCAAATGGCTTCGGTTGGTGGTTCAGCAAAAGCCCTCTCTGTGTTGGTTTTCCTTCTATTATTAATTAGCTTCTCCTTGTCGGCTTCTTCAGATTCAGGGAGAGTCTCCTTGGCATTATACTATGAATCGCTTTGTCCCTACAGTGCCAATTTTATCGTCAATGATCTTGTTGAGCTCTTTGAAGACGAGGAGCTTTTCTCCATTGTAGATCTCCACCTCTCCCCTTGGGGTAATGCCAAACTCAAAAGCAATGACTCCTTCGTTTGCCAGGTATGTAAAATTTTGATGTTTCATCTCTGATTATGATATGTTGTTTCTGTGGTGGTGGTTCATGGGGAATTTCATTTTTTTTTTTAAATTATTGCAGCATGGTCCTTCCGAATGCCTCTTGAATACCGTGGAAGCTTGTGCAATTCATGTTTGGCCTCAGCTGGTGAGCCTTTCTTATGGTTATTTTCAATTATCTGAGGAGAATTTTGTTACCATGTTTCGTTTTGTTGCTAGTTTGCAGAAACTATGCAACTATAATTTTAGCGATCTTTAGACCGGATAATTTCATCCTATTCAATGCTAAAGTCCAGTCTAATTGTTTGATTATTGAAAAGATGTATTACGTTTCTGGAGTATTTTCCTTAGAAAGATAGAAACTCTTTAAGGGTTCATTTGTTTGCTTTGGAGATTGAATGGGAATTGAAATCGATGTCTACTGTACCGACATGTCCTTTCCATTTTCATTTTCATTTTTTCTGAAAATAAACTGTCATTTTATTGGTACATGGTGTATGCTTTATTTTCACGAAATTCAAGTTATTTAAAATATGAAAAATATGATTATAAAAAAAAAAAACGTTCGCATTCCTTGTGTGCTAAACAAGAAAATGAAATTTTACACCTGGAAAGAAGAATTGTGACCTAAAGTTTGTAACATTGCTTGTTTTAGAAATTGAAATGTTTACATTTGTTTTTGGTTAAAATACATATTATACTCTTGTACTATTGAAACTTACCCATTGAATATTCAACAAAAAAAATCAAAACATATTGAATATCTAAACTTATAAAAATTATAGCAATTAAATGTAAATTCACAATTTGATGCCAAAAAAGTTTGAAATGGCTCATTTATTGTTGACTCTACTTAATTTGGTTAATGGATTATAAATTTTGCTTACTGTGAACAAAATTGTTATAGAATGATAAAGTTATTCTTATCTTATTAAAGGAAACTCTGTCATCTTATAAAAATTTTGGCCACATTTGGCAAAAAATAAAACATAATCAGTATAAAGTGGATCCTCTGTGACTTTTTTTTTTTTGATGAGATATGGTTATTTTGTATTAAGTTGTTATTTATTTTATATAAGTTTAGGTTTTTGATATAGAGACAATTGCCAAAAGACCCGGTACCATAATGTTGCTTGTCTCTTTAAAAATTAATGGAATTGACACGTCACTTGACACATCAACACCATATCATCATGTCACGTCAGCAATTTTAATTTTTAGAGTACAATTGGTAATAATTTAAATGTTCAGGGTAGGATTATTAATTTTTTTTTAAAAGAACAGAGTTTAATTGGCAAAAAAATAGTATAGGGTGAAATTGCAAAAAAAAAACTAAAAAGACAAGGTTTTTTTTGGGAGTTATCTATTATATTAATCAAATTCGAAATTAATCCATATATTATCAATTTTTTTTTGAAACCTATTCTGATTATTATTATAATAATTTAGAGTGCATTTGGAGTATCTTTAAAAGTTAGGATTTAATTAGCAAAAAAAAAGTATAGAGTGTAATTGCAACAAAGTTAAAAGTGCAAGGTTTTTTTGGTGATTCTCTTTTTATGATTTTAGTAGGTTCATTCTAAATGCACAGGGTGTAAACTGTAAAGTCTGTTATTGTATTTAGCCCTTTTTTTTCTTTACGTCAAGTTATTAACCTCAGTGGCATATATTTGATGCAGGAGGATCATTTTCCTTTCATCTATTGCATTGAGGCTCTGGTGTATGATCGCAAATTCACCCAATGGGAATCATGCTTTGAGACATTGGGTTTGGACCCAAAACCTATAGCTGATTGCTACAGTAGTGGATATGGCAAAGAGGTTGGTTTCCATACTGATTGTCTTGCAATTTTGGCAATCAACTAATTGTCAAGTTTATTTTTTGGAATACTGCAATTTATTATTTATCTGAACAAGGGAGAGTCTCCTTAATTTGAGGTAATTGCTTGAATTTTCAGTAATCAGTTTTACATATTAAGTTGACTTTATGAATATATGGATATTATACACAGTTTAGAGGAATTGAGTTTTTATAAGCCGGAACATTTTCCTTGATTTATGTGCAAAAAGATTGCAGTTAAGTTTTCAATTTTGTGATTAATTGTTTTTATGCTTCAATGAAATGTTATAATTGCTTCTCATGTATATGACAATTCAGGCTCACTAACTTGAAGGAGATCTAACTTCTTTTGTGGCACAAGCAGGGAAACAACTTCAATCAAAATGATTGCTGTTAGAATGTAGATCTAAATGTTGTGACATTTTCTGCTGCTATATATTGACCTGAATAGGCATATGAAGAAGCTTTAATTAATGCAAGTTGCTATCAATCGGGCTGAAAGCTTAGTCATTCAGGAAGTTCTCCACTAGAGATTTTATGTCTATGTACTTTAGGAAGAAATTAGGAAATAATCTATCGAATATATTTTCATTATTTAGGGTATTTTATGGTGTTTGACTTCATAGATGAGGTTAGGGTTAGGGTTATTTCTTTATATAAATTTTGTTCGCGGGTTTCTAATGTTGGATTCTGTTATTTGACAATTGACAATTAATTAAGTTAGAGCGCATTGTTTTTTCTTCTTTGGGTTAGTCTATTGGTTTTACATCACTTAGACAAGAAATTAAGAAAGCCAAAGCTAAGGGGACTTGCAGTCAGGCCAATGGATAACTATGTTGACAGGGTGTATTTATGAATAATTTATTCGTGGATGAGTGAGTTAGCCAAGGGGAAAGAATTTTTGTAGTTATTTCTATTCAACTATTAAATTCCATCTAAAATTTTTTTCATTTGACTGCAAATCGTCAAGGAGAGGGATGCCAAAGGTGAGTCTAGTGACTAGCAACTGATTTCTTTATTTTGTTTTCGAGTTACTTCTTTTCTATTAAAAAGTATTACAGGAAAAACAGAGGTGAACTTTTCATTTAATATCTACAAAAGGAAATGAACTTGATATTTCTGAATGCTATGTCCCTACTTTTCTTCTTTCTCCATTTAATTAGAATATATTTCATTAATTTAGATTTTATTTTGGTGGACCTTTGCAATTAAGTTAGTATACATTATGGTTCTCTTACCCAGTGACGGACCTAAGGAGGGGGTTGGCAGGGTCATTGCCCTGAAATTTTAATTTTTAAATTGCTAGGTTAATATGAGTTTATTTGTAATAGAATGCTACTTTTAGTCCCCTGAATTCTTAAAAAAAGTTAGTAGATTGATTTTTTTCATTGGTCTAACTATCTAAAAATTTAGTAAGTTTACATTTAATTAATTGGAATTATATTGTTACAAAAAAATATAAATCTAATTCTAGTTAAAGTAGTATAATTATATTGAACTAATGCATACTTTGGTCCTTAAATATAAATACTACGTTAGTAAATATTTTATCCATAAGTGTAAATTTTACGTTGGCCCCCCTGAGTATAAATA
This sequence comes from Manihot esculenta, assembly GCF_001659605.2. Classification (NCBI taxonomy): domain Eukaryota; kingdom Viridiplantae; phylum Streptophyta; class Magnoliopsida; order Malpighiales; family Euphorbiaceae; genus Manihot; species Manihot esculenta. The sequence goes on along the minus strand of NC_035178.2, from coordinate 24,915,181 downwards.
TTGCTTCCGTCACTGCTCTTCCATCCCCCCTCTTCTTCTTATTTTTCTTCTTCTCCTCCTTTATTGTATGTTTCTCAATCATGTGATAGGATAATTGGACTAGATCACAAGCTTGCCACTGGGTTAGGCAAAGTCAAGTTAATGGCAAGCCCAAGCTAATGCATGACGAATTGGTTGATCGCAAGTTGGAGCTTGGCCTAATTAAATCTTAAAATCTAACAACTGCTACTATAAAAGTACACAATGAGTTCAGGCTATACTTTTCTTTTTCCCATCTTTTTTTTTTCTGAATTCCTTTTAACTTCGTTGAACTTTGTGTTGGGCCAAACTTTTACTTTCAACTAAAATGCTCTATTCAAAGAACAAGAGTTAAAAAAGAAGTACATCATGAGTTTATCCTATTCTTATTTCTGATCTCAAATCAATTAACCTATAATCCCGAATTAGAATGCAATTGGCTAAAAGTATTACATAAACGAATTAGTTTGCAATATATATTTCTACAAAAACATATAAAATGTTAACTACATAGAAACAACAAATCATATTAAAGATGTGCACTGATAAATATTAGGAAATTATAGAATATATTTATTTGGGTGGGGTTTGAGCTTATCACTTGGATCACTAATCAGGCTTCATTTTCTCAACTAAGTTTAGTTCAAATTGAGTCAACATAAAGCTTAACCTAAATGTTTTTGGCCAAGCAAATTGGGTTTTGATGTAGCTCAGTCCAATTTATGGTTATGTAACTGGCTGGTAAGAAGAAAATGAAATGGCAAAAGAAGGGCTAAAATCTCCTTGGTAGTTTTGTTAGTTTGTATTGATACCTTTTATGTTAAAATTGTCATAGATTTCCTTCATAAACAAGGTAAATTGATTGGATATTAGTGCTTGAAGAGGCTTTCTTTGTGGAAAGAATCTTTTTTTTTTGGGGGAAGATTAGTTCTTTGTGTCTTGTCTTTCAATCTCCTATGGCCCTTCTCATTCTAGCTATCATGTTTGAATAGTTATTAGATTCCTATTTGGTTTAAATCTTGTTTTCACTAGGGATTCTATTATTATAGAAACACTAAGAACCAGTTATAGAATAACGTAGAGATTAGGTTGGTAAATGAACCAAGTTGCTTGTGAGATATTTGAGACTCGATTGGATAAAAGCTCGAATTTGGCTGGACTCTTTTTGTAAATGAGCCAAGCTGGAGTCTAATTTTTACAAACTTGAGCTTGTAGATGTTTGACTTGTTAAGACTTGAGGGCTCTTTTAGTAATTAGTTTGTGAGCTAAATATGAAATGCTTGTTTAACTAAAACTTATTTAGTTTTAAATTTATTAATTTTAAACTAAAATTCATTAGAGTTGTAAATAAATTGAGTTGCTTGTGAGCTATTTGAGATTTTGCTTGATAAAAGCTCAATTCATTTTGACTTGATAAGAACTCAGCTCGATTTAGCTTGTTTGCTAAACAAACCAAGTTTGAGCTTATTATATTTTGCTTGTTCGAAATGTGTTAACCTTGAGTTTTGCTCGAGCTTGAAAAAAATCCTGACGAACCAAACTTGAGCTCTTCAATACTCAACTCGGCTCAATTTGTTTACACCCATAACAAAGATAGAGTAGAGAGAGAAGAGGAGAAAGAAGAGAGAGAAAAAGAAGATTAGAGAGAAGAGAGATATATTGTGTTATGGATAATTCTTGATTATTGAATGAGGAAATACCGGGCTGAACAGTTATTTCTCTTTTCCCTCCAGGAGTTAGCTTCTAACTAAATAACTAACTCGTGATTATTTTGCTCCAAAACCCATTTAACTTTTGTTGACTTCTCCACACTATTTACATTTCATTTCTGCTATCCTCTGCTCTACTCTTATTCCTATATTTCCTTTTACAATATGTAACAATTCTCGATCCTTGAGAGCCTTCTCCTCCTTAAGAATGTTGGAACTTTGGAAATTGAGGTTGAATCATTCCAGACACTAACATGTGAGAAACCAGGTTTTCTTTCTCAACTTTCTGAGGGTATCTATAGGGTTGACATTTATTTTTCTGGTGTTACGTAACAATTGTGGTTATGGGGTCTGAAAGGGCCAATGGAGGTGATATGTTTGGTTTGTCAAACACTATTAAGAGTACTTGTATAAATGTTATATCTCAGGAGCAATATTGCCTTTAGCAAGGCTGAGTGATAGTGCCTTGTTGAAGTAAGCTATGTTATTCCTCAGTAGGAATAAAATGAATACAATAGAGCAGCTGTAAATGGAAATTAGCTCCTTGCTTCTGTAGTAATTGAGGAAGAGTCTCACATTGGAGCTGCTTACATTCAGTATTTCCTTCTTTGATTCCTTACAAAGTCAGTGGCCTTTCTTCTTTCTGTAATATGACTTGCAAGTTCTGAGAATCATACAGGATAGACTTAACTCTTCTTCCACTCAACTCCCAAAATTACATCAAGTACTCCTAGATCCGAAATTCTCAATGGAAATAAGAACTTATGCCCATTCATCTTCCATTTGAAATCCAGCCAGAGAGTAGAACATGGTAACTTTCTCCTATCAGCCATTGGAAACTGTACTAAACTTCGGTGTTTTTGTGACCTTTCATCAATGGAATTGTCAGTACTCCCACTATCAACTAAAATCATCAATTGGTTGCCCTTGCTGCTGCCAATTATTGTTTTGTATCTTCTCCTTGCCCACCATCTATTGCATGAACAGACAAATATCCTGTTCAATGTCAAGACCTGCACCACCCACGTCATCCTCAACACTGTCTTCTATTTGCCTTTCAGTTTCTTGATTATCAGTCTGTATGATAGAGTTAGAAACTTAAATATTTACTGCAAGAGAATGAAATAAGGAAGATATTTGCATTAAGCTTTCTCACTAAAAGAAGAACCCAATTGCAGGAGTTATCTCCCGTCTAACAGTGTTAGCCAGGCTAAGCAAAGAGAATTACAAAGAAAAGCGTACCCTCCTTCCTCTAATTATTCTTATTTATATAGATTCAATTACCAGCTTTCTACTTATCCTGTGATTGCGAGATTCTTGGTAACAATATAACCAACTTCTATTCCTCTGCCAGTGTCCTTCCTTAGAAGATTCCTTTGTCTCAGCCCCCATTTTGTTGTTTCTGAATCGTTTCCTATAATAGACCCTCAATGGAATGGGCTTTGGGCTTGGGTTCATAATTTGATCTGCAACAATACCATCCCATTAGCAACAGACCTGTCCCCAAGGCTGAAATCAGGAATTTTGATGAACAGAATCGAAATAGTTCATCCAAGAGGCATTCTCAGAAGTTCTGATCTTCCATTTAACTAAGAGTTGCTGTACTGATTGACCTTGAATAGACTGAAGGCGACTCTCAAGAATAGCTTCAGGCTCACAATTGCTTTCATTATTTCTAACCCGTTAGGTATCTCAGTTAGAATAGGATGTTGGCAAATTGTTCTTTTCAGCTATGAAACATGGAAACCTGGGTGTATTTTGGATTCTAGTGGCAATTGCAGACAATAGGCAACAGGTCCTACTTTTGAGATAATATGGAAAGGACCAAAGTACCTAGCAGCTAATTTTTTACAGATAGAACGAGTCAAGGAACTTTGTCTGTGTGGCCATAGTTTGAGAAAGATGGAGTCGTAGACATTGTACTGAACTTCCTGAATGCTTCCATCATTCTTTGCTGTGCTCGGCGAAGATTGTATGCGAGCTGCTTTAATAGCTCGTCTCTAGTTAATAGTCCTTGGGCCACACTCTTCCGTTTTAATCTCCACGGAAGGAATTATCGTAAGGTAGGGGAGGCCGGCTGTAGACTAATTCAAAAGTTGTGGCATGAGCAGCTGAATGGGGACTTGTGTTATACCAATATTTGGTCCAATGTAACCGTGAACACCATTGTCTTGGTTGTTTAGAAGCAAAACAGCGGAGATGCATCTTTAGTCCTCTATTCAATACTTCGGTTTGGCCATCGGTTTCTAGATAATAGGTTGTGCACATGTTCAACTGAGTTCCTTTAAGTTTGAATAATTCTATCCAGAAATTACTGAGGAATATAGGGACCCGATCATTGACTATGGATTTGGGAATTCCATAAAGTATGACCACCTCCTTTAAAAATGCGACAACTACTGTTTTTGCTAACAACTGTTCACCTTGAGAGTCGACAATACCACCTCGTGTGGGCATCACCGACAACAAGAACACTGCGGTGAAGGGACGTGTGAGCCTCAAAATTGGTGGCATCGCAAAGGCATATGCGATCTACCGGAATCGCACAGCGGCCCTCTCTCGCTACCTTGAAGAAACTAGATTTTGCGTGCAATCACCACGCATGGCCTTTGCCTTCGCCGAAGATAGGCATGCTTTGGTCGCTGGGCCTGTCACGTTGCCCATAGCTGGTCAATATTGAGTCTTCTCGTAGTGGCTGCAATGCTGAAACAACTCTGCAATATACAATAAATTTAACATTTAGTAGTTTAGTCTCTCTGATTTCAAGTTGATATTTCACCACTCAAAAACCCAACTCAGAAAAAAGGGAGTTCCAACCCCTGTTGTCTATCCCCTGCTGAGGGATTTGTGGTTTGAAATATAAATATAACTCTACTGTTTCTCTTCTTCACTCCTTTACTCTATCAGACTAAAATGCAAATTCCCTTTCTATAATATGTAGCAGATTTCTTGTATAATATGCAATAGATTCCTACTTGGTTTTGACTTATTGAAAAGCAACATATTCCTTCATAAATAGGGTTATATAAAAGAATTTGTTGCTTTTCTTGTTCTCTTTCCTGTGGAAGTGTCAATGCTGGAGTCATTTGGTCTTTTTCGGTTACATAAACACGCCTAGTATTTGACTCTCTTGCCATAATATCTATATAGTTTGTTAATGTTTTGGTTTGTGATTTTAGTCCTGTCTATCTTTGAGAATAATTTATTGTAATACTGTGTGTCAATTATATTTTACTGAAGTATTTACAATCCTTAGATCGCTAGGATTAGAAGAAAGGTGAACTATATATATATTATTTTCATTGTGGTGTTTGTATTTTAATATCTTCGTACCTATTATATTTCACTCTTCTATTGTTGGTTGGTAAAAGACAAGTTATCAATGGGTTATATCGTTTATCTTGGTCCTGGCAATGCACTTAAAAAAGGTGAATCTTGGTAACACTATTGGCACAATTAATATGCTCATTTAACAATTTTGACTGCTTTGCAACTCTAGAAAAGTCTCTTATTTGTCGCACATTTTACGTTGGTGTGAAAAAATTGAGAACCATGTGTGACAAAACCACTCACAACATATCAAATAACTTCACCCTTATTATCTAATTACTAAAACCTGTTAAGGAAAGAGTTCTTTGCAGCATGCGGCTTGGAGAAGTTCATCCAACTATTAGAAATCTATGCATCTAACTTATTGTAAAATTTTTGGCCTTGGCCTTGGTCAGTATGGAAGGTGGCCCTGTTACACTGGCTGCAGTGGTTGCGGCAGAGAAATCCGCTACTCACATGGGAACAACTTAGGGAGGAATGGATGCAGAGGCATAGTGATGATCTTTCAGAAAACCCCTACGAGCATTTGGTAGCTCTCAAGCAGAATATGTGGATGACTTTGTGGCTCGGGCATCCCTGGTTTTGGATGTGACGGATAAGCAAAGCCTGGGATTCTTCTTGAATGAATTAAGGGAGGACATACGGCTGCGGCTACGTTTGCATGAGACCACCGACTTGTATAAAACAATGAAGTTGGCCAGAGAGAAGCAAAAGGGTTTTAGCCATAGGTTGGGCCCGGGCACTACGGGTCCACAGTTCTTAAAAGGCTCGGGTGGGACACAGAACCAACAAAAGTGGGATGGGCTACCTTCTAAGCCCCTAGATAATGCAGCCCGTCCAGGGAATAAAACCCTAACCCAACTTATCGGTGGAACAAAGGCACCAATCATTCCCATCAAGTCTAGAGGTTCTCGGCAGTAATCTCATCAACAGTACCAGGAGATGAGAGCGAAAAGATTGTGTTTCAAATGCCGACAGCCATGCTCTCCTTTGCATGAGTGTCTAGGCAAGACTAATAGGGCTATCATTGCCACTGAAGAATCATTCACAGAGGAGAGTGAGATAACTGAAGTGGATAAACAAGAAGAAAGAATGATTATGGCAGAAATTGATGAAGCCCATTTCTTTAATATGGAGTTACCGATGTATTCGGTGGGTGGAATCCAGAGGCTGAAAACAATGAAGTTCAAGGGCTCGATAGGGGTACGATAGGTGGTGATACTCGTGTATAGTGGGGCGACACAATTTCGTTTCAACGGAATTAGTGAAGCAAATGGACTTTTCCATTATAGAGACCCCAGTTTTCAATGTGAAACTAGGCGATGGGTGTCGAGTAACTTTGTCGGGACTCTGTAAGCAGGTAGAGTTAAAGCTCTCAGATTATAAAATTGTAGCTGATTGTTATCAATTTCCCCTGGGAGGAGTGGATGTAATTCTCGGAGTTGCATGGTTGGAGACTTTAGGGGATATCCAGGTCAATTGGAAGAAATTGACGATGAAATTTCAGTCAGGAAGTCGAGAAGTTGTTTGTTTACTGAGAGATAATTCTCTGATACGTTCACCGGCCTCACTTAGATCAATCAAGAAGACTGGCAATGTGGACTTTGCAGCAATTCTGTGGCCTACAGACATTCAATTAACCATGGGAAATGTATGAAGTCAACTTATGGAATCCCAGAAGGAATTACAGAAAGTCCCTGGCAGTTTTGGCAAGGTTTTCGAAGAAATACAGGAGTTACCACCAGAACGTCGATCGGATCATTGTATTCCTTTGCATCCGGGTCTGGGTCCAGTATCAGTAAAACCTTATAGGTATGGCCATACACAGAAAGATGAGATAGAGAGATTGGTGAAAGAGATGTTGACGGCTGGAATCATACGGCCAAGCTCAAGCCCTATTCTATTGGTAAAGAAGAAAGATGGAAGTTGGCGATTTTGTGTGGACTATCGGCAGTTAAACAAGGCGATAATACCAAACAAGTACTCAATCCCAGTTATACAAGAGTTGCTTGATGAATTATTTGGTGCTAAGTATTTTTCTAAATTGGATTTAAAGTCCGGATATCGCCAGATTAGAGTTGCTGCTCCAAACGTCCATAAGACAGCATTCAGAACCCATTTGGGTCATTACGAGTTCTTGGAGATGCCGTTTGGATTGATGAACGCACCGGCGACATTCCAAGCTATCTTCAGACCATTACTGAGGAAGTCAGTGTTGGTGTTTTTCGACGACATACTTGTTTATAGCAGAAGTTGGCAAGCTCATATGTCACATTTAGAGCAGGTGCTAAGAATCCTTAAGGAACAACAACTACATGTGAATGGAAAAAAGTGTTTAATAAGAAGGACCTGTTGAATATCTAGGACACGTGATATCTGAGAAAGGAGTGGAGATGGATCTTGGAAAGGTTTCAGCTATAGTTTGATGGCCCATACCGAAATCCATCAAAGCAGTAAGGGGTTCCCCGAGCTTACGGGTTATTATCGAAGATTTATAAAAGGCTATGGTCAAATGGCACAACCTCTCACTTGGTTACTTAAAAAAGAGCATAGTGGTGGTTTTCACTAGAATAAGGAGGCGCAAAGAGCTTTTGAAATGCTTCAAAAAGCCATCATCTCAGCGCCTATACTTGCAATGCCAAACTTTCAAGAGCCTTTTGTGTTGGGATGTGACGCGTCCAGAATGGGAGTGGGGTAGTACTCGTGCAGCATCACCGACCCATTGCCTATTTCAGCAAAGCTGTCTCGGTAAAAACCATGGCTCATTCGGCGTATGAAAGGGAACTCATGGCAGTGGTTATGGTCGTTCAACATTGGAGGCCTTATTTGGTAGGCCAATGATTCACAGTACGCACTGATCAGAGAAGTCTAAAACATTTTATTTGTTGCTGCAACAAGCAAATGCTCCCACTTAACAATACTGGGTTTCAAGCCGCAATTGGTAAAACGACTTTTGAGGTAGTATATGGAAGACCTCCACTGAGCTTACAACATTACCTTTCAGGGGAGACGAGTTGAAGCAGTCTCACAGTATTTTGTGGATCGAGATGAAACATTAAGACAATTGAAATATAACTTGCATAGAGCTCAACAAGTGATGCAAAAGAATGCCAATAAGCATCGGCGTGACGTAGAATTTGTTGTGGGGGATCATGTTTTCCTTAAGTTAAGGCCTCACTATCAGCAAACCGTAGTTTCAAGAATCTGTTCCAAGCTATCTGCTCGGTATTTCGGTCCTTTTGAGATCTTGGCAAGAGTAGGCACAGTGGCTTACAAGCTTAAACTCCCCACTAATTCAAGGATTCACCCCGTTTTTCATGTGTCTAATCTAAAAAGGGTGGTAGGAAGTCATTCTATGACACAAGAAATTCCACCGCAATTGGAAGTTACTGAAGATGAAATGGTGGAGTCAAAACAAATCTGCCAATATAGAAAGATAGGAAGGGATATGATGGAGAAACGAGAACGTTAACCAACAATAAACAGGGAATAAGGAGAAGAGAATATGGAGAAGAGAATATGGAGAGGGATATTTGTGATTGTATTAATCAAAAATGGAATTACAGCAGGTAGGGAAAACAGAGAATGAACAAAAGATAAAAAATGATGACTGGTGTAAGCCAGCCCCCAGGACAAGCCCGAGCAGAGGAAATCCTCTGCTGATACAATGGATTCCAAAAAGATGGTTCCTCTCTCCTCATACATACTATTTATACTGACATTTCCTAATTAACTTGGTGGTGACGTGTCTCCTCCTTTTTCTTGATTCCCAAGGGTGATTCTCTTGGCAGCTTTACCTCTTCTAGTGTATACCCAATATGCCCCTGGAGTTGTAGCTGGATTCCTATCAGGATACTCAGCAAATTCCTCAAGTTTTAGTGAAGTGGAGAGGAAAAGATGTGGAAGAGGCAACTTGGATGGACTTGGCAGACTTCAAGGGTCAATTCCCATACTTTAGCCTTGAGGACAATGCTGTTTCTCAAGGAGGGAGTATTGATATAAATAGAAGCCTAAAGACTGATTCTATTGGGGCCTTAAAACAAGAAACTATAAGGTTTATTCTAGAAGGAATAAGAAACTGATGGAGCTCTTGACAGATAATCCCGTTGAAGAAGGAGAGCAAGACACTTGGCGAAAGTTTGTTACAGCAGGAGATTCCATTCCCACTTTTAAGGAGGAGAGGGAGGAGAATGAGAGCATCTTTGGAATATATGATTTTTGTTTTCAGAGCATTTTCCTTGCTGACAGAGAGGGGCAGGGCTCGGTTGAGTTGCTGCACGGGATACTGATCCTGGGGGCTGGTTGCAGTCTTGTTATTTTTTTATTCCTTATTGTTAGTCTTGCTTCTTGTGAACATATTTGTTTTTCTGAGTTGGGTTTTTGAGTGGTGAAATATCAACTAGAGAAAAGGGAGTTCCAACCCCTGTTGTCTATTCCCTGTTGAGGGATTTGTGGTTTGAAATATAAATATAACTCTACTGTTTCTCTTCTTCACTCCTTTACTCTATCAGACTAAAATGCAGTTTCCCCTTCTATAATATGTAGCAGATTCCTTGTACAATATGCAATAGATTCCTACTTGGTTTTGACTTATTGAAAAGCAACATATTCCATCATAAATAGGGTTATATAAAAGAATTTGTTGCTTTTCTTGTTCTCTTTCCTGTGGAAGTGTCAATGCTGGAGTCATTTGGTCTTTTTCAGTTACATAAACACGCCAAGTATTTGACTCTCTTGCCATAATATCTATATAGTTTGTTAATGTTTTGGTTTGTGATTTCAGTCCCATCTATCTTTGAGAATAATTTATTGTAATATTGTGTGTCAATTATATTTTACTGAAGTATTTGCAATCCTTAGCTCGCTGGATGTAGCATTAGAAGAAAGGTGAACCATATATATATATATATTATTTTCATTGTGTTGTTTGTATTTTAATATCTTCATACCTATTATATTTCACTCTTCTATTGTTGGTTGGTAAAAGGTAAGTTATCAATGGGTTATATCAGTTTGTCTTGGTCCTGGCAATGCACACTTAAAAAAGGTGAACCTTGGTAACACTATTGGCACAATTAATATGCTCTTTTAACAATTTTGACTGCTTTGCAACTCTAGAAAAGTCTCTTATTTGTCACACATTTTACGTTGGTGTGAAAAAATTGAGAACCATGTGTGACACAACCACTTACAACATATCAAATAACTTCACGCTTATTATCTAATTACTAAAACCTGTTAAGGAAAGAGTTCCTTGCAGCATGTGGCCTGGAGAAGTTCATCCAACTATTAGAAATCTATGCATCTAACTTGTAAAATTTTTGTTTAATGTTGATCTTGTCATCTTTGTTGCTTCTATCGCTCCTGGCTAGTCTCCTTGTATTCCTTGTTCAACAAATATAACTCGATATTTTGTTCATGAAAAAACTATTTCTTTAATTTTCTTTACAGTTCAGTAAGGTTTATTAATGTGTGATCCGCTAGATTTATAATTTGTGCCATCATGCAGCTTGAATTAAAATATGCCGCTGAAACAAATGCCCTGCGGCCTCCGCATCAATATGTGCCTTGGGTAGTGGTGGATGGACAACCGCTTTATGAGGTTTCTTACTTTAATCATGTTAATTATGTCAACATAAAGCGTTTGTTTATCAAATTCTGTTTCAAAACAAGGCTATGCGTGATCCAAGTATAACAGTACAACAGATGATATTTTATCTTCAATTTCAGAGAATTCTTGGTTTTTTGCAAGAAGTTTATTGGAGTCTATTAAAAAGCGTGATCTATAGAAACTATTATTGTTAATACTCGTGCTTGCAGGACTACGAAAATTTTATAAGTTACATCTGCAAGGCCTACAACAGCACTGCTCACGCAACAGCTTGCAGCGAAGCATCGCATTACACGACCCAAAAGGGTAAAGGAAGACCAGATGCTCCAGTTTCGTACAAGGAGAGAAAGATGTCAACACTGTCGGAACAAATTATATCCGCCATATCATTGTGGATGAAGAAGACATTGGGGCATGATTCAATATAGATATGCTTCTAACCTCCAATCAGCTGGTACTGTGTGTTGGTTTCCTTTTGAGTCTTGAGTTAATAAATTTCTATCTGGAGTTCAACAGCATTACTGTGTGTGAATTGTAGAATGCAATGCTTTTGGAGATGATTTTTAAGATAATATTGTAGTGCATATAATTTATGAGCACAAATTTAATATACATTACATATTTAATTATATGTTTTATATATTTGATTACCTAATACATTTCAAACTATAAAAAGTACACAATAAAATAAATTCATATTTGATCTGATTTCTTTTAGTCCTTGTTAAGAATTTTTTTTTTTTTTTTTAAATTTCATTGTACATTTTGTTAAAATTGTTAGAATTTTATAAAAAATGATTTTGTTTAAGATTATTTAAATTTTTAATTTTAAATTTATATTTTATTTTTAATTAATAATTATTTTTTATAAAAATTATTTTAATTTAATAGTAACTATTAATATTTAATGTATCTATAATTAATATTAAAAAATTTATTATATTATTTTATTAATTTTAAAAAAATAATTCTTGTATTTTTAATATTAAAAAATTATGTAAAATTTAAACTTTAAATATTATAAAACATTAATAATAATTTTTTAAGATGATAAAAATAATTGTTATTTTTGTTTAAAAATAATAAAAATGGTGAATAAATTAAATAATTTGAATTTTATTATTACTTTGTTTAATATTAAAAAAGTTAATTTTATTATATTTAAATTGATTTTAATTATATCTATTAAAATTAAAATTTGTATTTTTTTTCTACTTCTAAATATTAATATTTACTTTTTTAATCTCAAAATCTTGAAGTTAAATGGCCACCTCTTAACTATTAATTCTAATCCATTAGTTTCAGTAAGAGAAATATTTAATTCAAAATTTGAGAGGTTGATAAAATTATTTAAGTTTACAAATTTTATTATAATTATATTTAAATTTAAAATTTAAGTTGAAAAAAGTGTTTTGTGAATTATTTTATTATATTTATATATTATGTAAATAAATGTTATTAATAAAAAATTTAAAAATTTTAATTATTTTGCAATTTAATTTAAAATTTTAAAAATTAATATAATTCAATTCAAAATTTTTAAATTTATTTGTTTCCATCTCTGTCTAACATGATCTAAAAAATCATAACTTACCTCTTTCTATTTGCCACTAATTTCCATAAAAATTACAATAAATATCCTATTTATTAATTTTTTATTGTTTAAATACTTTATTAGATATCTATTATTATAAAAAATTATGCCAATATAATAAAAAATAAAAATTATAGTTTTACAATTGTACTATTAATATTCCGTTACAACTTAAGCCAGCACTTAGAGGTATAAGTATAGACATTTATTAAGATTAGACATAATTAAAATAAAAAAATAAAGAGAATTAAAATAAAAAAATAGAAATAAATTCTACTATAATTTCTTATACCAAACATATATTCTTATACCAATCAGATATAAATAAAGTATAATAGTAGAATTTTAGAAATTTAACATCATAAATTTAAGAATTTTGAGTTAAATTATATCAATTTTTAAAATTTTAAATTAAATTGTAAAATAATTTAAAATTTAAATTTTTTTTTTTTTATCAATAGAATTTATCCACGAAGCATATAAAACAATCCACGCTATATTTTGCTACATAAGTAAAACACACTGCCCTATCAAAATTTTAAATTTGGATATAGCCGTAACTTGGATATAGCCGTAACAAAGTTTGTAATTTTAAACAATTTTATTGCCTTTTATAATTTTGAATTAATTTACAAAATAATGAATTTTTTTTCATTCAAATAGCTCTTTCAATAATCTATTAATTTTAATTTTGGCACAATTAACTAAATTTTTAAATTTTAAAGAATTATTATGGACGCTAAGAATCCTAAAGAAGTTTTATCTAAACTAAAAATTTAATTTGGTAGAAGTGTGCTTCATCCTAGGTAGTATGTCATGTGCTTTTTTTATTCTTTATTATTATAATGAAAGCTGGATTTTACCTTCCACCGATCTTTTAAATACTAAGATGAGCATTTTTGCATTTGATTTTCTATTTTGTTCGTTTTTTTTATAAAAAAAATTAAAAATACCGAATATAATCAATATTCAAAGTGATTGTCATTTTTTCTTGTATTATATATTTTAAAATAGGCTAACTGGCGAAAAAAATTAATTTTTTTTATTATTTTATAATTTAATTTAAATCTTTAAAAATTAATAAAATTATGTCCAATTTTAAAGTTTAAATTTGGGAATGCATGGCTTGCTGATGTGGCAATTTCATACAGATTTTTTTTTTTTTTTTTATATTCCATAACATAGATTGATAAGGAAGAGCCTACCCTTTATTGATAAGAAATAACTCAATCTTTTATAGATAGTTGTAGTCTCTTGGAGATAATTTAAGGATAATACTTAGCAATATTGCTACTTATTTTATCATTAAGCTTGTATATAAATCCTTGTCCAATAATGCAATTTATTCAACTTTATTTGAGGCGCATATCTCGGTTCAAATTAAAAAATTGAATTTAAACTTATTGATTTCAATTCATCTGTTCGATTAATTAGAATGTTTATTTTAGTTCAGTTAGTATTTTTGGTTCGATTCAATTAAAATTTAAATAACCGACTCTATATACTATTATACTAACCATTATCCAACTCAGCCAACAGCCTAAGGTTAATCTCTTTTCCCTCTTTCCCCTACTCAATCCAGTTAGTAGCCCAAGTCTAAACGTATTAAATTTGTAAACTTTAATTTTGATATAACCGAACCGAATTGATTTTTATCGGTTTGATTCAGTTCGGTTATATCTTAATCATAGATTTGGTTCGGTTTTTAATATTTTTAAAATTTAATTTTTTATTTTTTCAATTCGGTTCAGTTTGAAACCGAACCAACCGATTGTACCGTCCTAAACTTTATCACCCTTTCATAGTATCAGAGCTATACACCATGTCACAATAAATTGTTGTCAGTCTCCTCTTCTTCAAACCCATCTGTAGCTATAACCAACGTCTCTGAAGCTTTGATTGTAAAAGTCTCCTCTTCTAATTATCTTATATGGCAAGCATAACTTTTGTCTACACACATATGGTCTTGCTAATAACATTTCTAGGACTTTTGTTCCACCAGCCCTTAAGCTTGAAAATGGTGACATCAACCCAACCCAAAGTATGACTCTTGGTTTCGACGGGACTAGCTTATTCTCAGTTATTTTTTCATCTCCATCTCTAAATCTTTACTCCCTTTAAATAATTGGGATCAAAACAACAAAAGAATCTGGGTTTAAACTTGCTGCAATTTTCTCTTCTAAGTCACGAACTCAAGTCCAACAACTTGGAAAGCATATGAAACACCTGTGACTGGCGTTCTCATAGTCGGGTTGGAAGAGGACGTAGGCGTTCCTCTTTCTCTTCTTATAATGACTCTTCTCAGATTACATGTTACAATTGTAACTGTTTTGGTCACTTGTCACGACGATGTCCAATCTCCTCATAAGTCTTCCTCTTCTACCAAAACTTTCTCCTATTTAGCTACTACATTTGTAAATGTACCTTCAGTACAAAAATGGGAAGTGGATTTTAGAGTAACTTTCACCTGACATTCGACAATGGAAACCTTCACAAATTATTTCCTTATATTGGTCTCAATGATATTCTTATTGGGGATGATAAATCTCTTCCAATCTCTTCTATTTTTAGTTCATTTGGTACTTTTGTTTTATTTTGACAACATTCTTTGTTCTCCTTTAATTGCTTATAATCTACTTTATGTTTATTCTCCCATTAACTAGAATAATATTTCAATTGAATTTTTTTTGACATGTTCTTGATAAAGAATATCTACAATTGATACTGCCATTTATACAATATACTGTATGCCTTTGCTTTGTATCTATCTCTCCACACCTTTTGAAAAATTATTTCAAACCATGCCAAATTATCTTGAATTAAAAGTATTTAGGTCATTGATATGCTATCTATGGCTTCAACCTTATTGCAATAATAAATTAGCACGTCACTTTTCATTATGCATTTTTTGGGATATAGCAAAATTCATAAAGGTTACAAATGCTTCTTGAATTCTTGTACTGGAAATATTTATATCTCATATCATTTGATGTTTTTTGAATAGGTTTCTTCCATTCAAAAGGTGTTCATGTGACATTTGCTCCACGTCCATTTCACAATAGTCTAACAACATGTCTCCTTTCTTACTAGGCCAAAATATTTCAACAAACCACTCTCCTGCTCCAATTATTCTCGATCCTCTACCTGAGTCCACATTTGTCCAAGAGTCCTTATCTATTTCATGAATTGCTATACCATCCATACCAACTTTAGTTTCAAATTGTCCATCTCCTTCCTATCAACCTGTCTAGTCTTCTACTACTTGATGTGAATTGATTCCTGCTACAACAACTCCTCTTGAAGTTGATCTCCCTCATCTCAATTACCTTCTACCCTTCCTTCAGCTTTGGCTAATAGTTCTCACATGTCTTCTCATCCTATGCAAACCAGATTAAAGACAGGCAGTCTCAAACTGTTGATTAAACATTGGTACCCACCTGTTACTCCAAGGCTGCAACACACAAGCATTAGCATGATTCCATGAATGAGGAATTTTCTACTCTTCTTAAACAATAATGTGGGAGTTAGTTCCTAAAAGTCAAGCATAGAATATCATAGATTGTAAATGGATTTTTTCAGGTTAAACAAAACCTATATGATAGTGTGGATCGTTATAAGGCTTGATTAGTAGTCTAAGGGATCTCATCAATGACTGGGTGTTGATTTTACTGAAACTTATTCTCCTATGCTTAAGCCATTGACTTTACAGGTTGTTCTCCCTATTGCAGTTTCCTATAGATGGGTTACAAAGCAACTTGATGTATCTAATGATTTTTTGCATGGAGATTTACATGATTTTATTTTTATAGAGCAACCTCCAAGGTTTGTTGATATTGAAAAATAAGATTTTGTTTATCGTTTGAAATTGTCTCTTTACGGCTTGAAGTAGGCTCCTTGCCCATAGTATCAAAAGTTTATGGAGAGACCTTTTATTCTTTACACTTTAAATCCTTATATGTTGACTCGTCCCTGTCTATTTATTAAAATGGAGCTTAAATTGCTTATTGTTTAATTTATATGGATGATATTTTGCTCATAGGAAATGATCCAAATTTATTGCAATCCTTCATTTTCATTTTACAAAAATATTTCGTGTTCAAAGAATTAGGATCTCTTGATTATTTTTTAGGCATTGAAGCATCCCACACTTATTCTAGCCTTGTTTTCACACAAAAGAATTATATTTCAGATTTATTGTCTAAAGCTAAGAAGGAGGATTGCAAACCAATTTCTGCATACTAAACTCCAGTCTCACAGGACTGAACATGCAATGGATGTCACACTATACAGGAGCATTATCGATGGGCTCCAATACCTCTCTTTCACAAGGACAGATATTTCTTATTCCATATACAAAGTTTCACAATTTTTATATGATCCCAAGTTGAACAATAGAGCACAATGCATAGAATACTGTGATATTTAAAAAGTACTCTGGATTATAGGCTCTTCACTTCAAAATCTAATGGCAAAAATATCACTATTTACACAAATGCAGATTGGGCCAGCAGTCTTGATGATAGAAAATCAACTTCAAACTTCACTATCTAGATGAGTCCAAACTTGATATTTTGGAGTATCAAAATGCAAAATATTGTAGTGAAGTCTTCCACTGAAGCTGAGTACAGACCGATTGGTCTTGCAATAACTGAAGTTACATAGTTAAACTTCCTTCTCTGTGAACTCTTTTACCTATCAAAATAGACTCTTTTTTTATGGTGGGAAAACATTAGCGCCTATTCTGTAACGCATTCATCCAACTTTATCATCCTTTTATAGATAAATTCTATTGATACAAAAACTCAAAACTTTTTGTTGTTTTGTAATTTAAGTTAAATATTTAAAATTAGTACAATTTAACTCAAATCCCTAAATTTATCCTCTTTTACCATTAAATCCTTAAAAATCCATTATTATTCTTCATTCCCATTTAGTCTGGTGTGACCCTACAACAAGATCTCGTCCTTTTTTGTTGGTTTTGATCTCTTAATTTCTTTGGATTTTATTCATGTCTACACTCAAATATAGTATTTGTGCTTGTGTCTCTAAACATTGGCTCATACTATTGAGTAGTACTAAGAGGGTTTAATTTTGTAAAATCAATAACACAATTATCAATAGTGAGACTATAATTTCTATTGTTGATAATATTGAAATGGTTTCTTATAATAAATATAATGAAATTTATCACAATTAATACCTGACAAAGTGTTTGGAAAGAAAAAAACAAATAAATATGAGACTTATTGCAATTTTTACGGAACTAGTGATAAATAAAAAGATGAAGTTGTGGTTTTTTACACCAGAGTAGACAGGGATAAAGAAAAATAAATTTAAAAGAGCTTTTGAGCTGTGGTCATTGACACCAGAAGCTAAACTTTGTGGTCCTTTACACTAGAATAGACCTTTTGAGTTGCATTGTACTAAATTTAAAAGATTTGTATTAAATTGTAAAATAATATAAAGTTTTGGATTTTTTATATTGGTAGCCTTTATCTACGTGGCATGTGAGTGTAATAAAATAAGCCATGTGCCATTACTACGTCAGCAATATACACTTTTCCTAATTCAAAATTTAAAAGGTAAATAACAATTTAGTTCATTTAGTTTAGTGACACGTAATATTTCGTCCCTCAATTTTTAAAAATTGTCAATTTAGTCATTATAATTTATAAAAATTATGCCATTGGTCCCTCCCATTAAATTTTCAATTGACTCTTAGTTAGTCTTAAATTTTTAAGCTGGTCAATGTAAATTAGAAAAAATTCCTAAATTGCCCTTTACTGATAAGGAGAAGGATGTTTTTTCTCTCCAATTATAAAAGGGGATATTTAAGAGTGTATGAAGGAAAAATTTTACAGGGACAAATCTATAAAGATGTTGGTCACCAATTGCTTACCCAATACTGACAGATGGAAGGGAAGATATCTGAATAAGAATTGCAAGTGCGACATCAAGGCTACTATGAGGATTTCTAAATTTGAAAAAAATAAAAATTGCTTGTACTATGCTCATCGTGACAACATTGTGGCTCTTTCCTAGGATGGTGCATATTGATATTGAGGTTTCCAGTAAGTGTAAACATAGTTGAAGTCGAGTCGAGACAAAGAAATTTTGGATAAGAGTTGGCTGACATTTAAGAAGACATGCTTATTATCTAGGATGAGAATAAAAAACTAATAATAAAAATAGAAGATGTGGAGAATATGATGGGTTATACAAAGACTATCTTGATTGATGTGTTGGTGTTAATAGTCTTCATTTTTCTTCTGATTCTTATTCTAGTTAGGGGAAGAATGAGCTCGGTGTGATGGGTTTTGTAGTATATGCTTTTGGGGGTTATTTTGGATGTAAGTAAATGAATGAAAAAGGTTAAGTTGTTGAAGTAGTTCGCTATGAGTTAATGAATTATGATGTTTTGTGGTAGATGGGTTAATGAGATCTTCAATTAATATATTGTTGCAATGCAACCATGAGTTTTAAACATTCTCAGTTTTCATGTTGTTGTAACATGGTTGAATATAAATATTTAGATTTAAAATTTTTGAAAAAAGTTAAATGTGGAAAGTTACAGAGACTAAAATGCGGTCTAATTTATTAATACAAGGACTCATATATATTGAGTAAAAAAATTGGGGGTATAAGTTGCTACCAAAAGTGTTAATAGAGGGACTAAATTTCTACCAAAATTGTGAATAGAAGGACTAAATTTCTTGCCAAATTATTAATAAGAGGACTAAATTCTGGTCAAAATTATTAAACATACAATGAGCTGTCAAAAATATGAATCAATTGCTGTTAAAATTGTGAATATATTGCTGTTCAAATTCTTGAATATATAGTGACTTGTCAGAAGTGTGAATAAATTGCTGTCAAAATTAGAATAAAAATTTTAATCTTTTCATCGTGACTGATGGAGTATTAATCGAAAATCTAACGAAAGGGATCAACGACATAATTTTTACAAATTATAATGACTAAATTGATTATTTTTTAAATCAGAAAAATGAGATGTTACATAAAAGAAACTAAATGGTAGTTTATTTAATTTTAAAATTGAATATAGTTATAATGAAATTTACAATTTTGAACGATTTACTAACTTTAAAGTTTTAGATTAATTAACAAAATAATATAAAGTTTTAGATCTATTATTTAAATAGGCCTTAAACATACCCTAACCCTAACTTGCACTAAAAATCCTAGGTAAAGTAAGGCACTGTGCAATTAGAATTATGCTCATGAAAGCTTCCAATGCAATTCCAATTGAATTGCATTTAGCCATACAAATACTAACATATAGCTTTAAAGTAAGAATATACTGATTCTTTTAGTCTATTACTGCCAATGTTTCTCCATAATAACAATAAATCACAGTATCTTCAACAAAAATCCTAGGTATTTTCCACATATTGCAGACTTTTAGCACAAATCATATAATAAACTCAAGATAGAAGGTTTCTGTTTAATCATTAGCCAATAAATCCTTTATGATCATTCTTTTGACTTTTTGGTCATTGAAGAGGAGAGATGAGTTGAAGAACCTATGCATAATAAATTTATAATCTAATTTACTCTACACCATTCTTTTTATGCTAATTATTGAATCCCCTCCATACTTAATGATTACATTTTCTGTTTGGTGTCTTGGAAAATTTGCAGATAAACGCCTGCAATGGATTCTACTATGACCATTTACCCCAAATTCCAATGATAAACCCAAAATGTGGACTGAAAATTGGAGTGGGTGGTCAGTATCAAACTTATACTTAACATCTATGATATTTCATATGGGGTTAGATGGGCCTTACATAACTGTTTCTTTTTCTTGTTTCACCTTAATTATCTTTTTGCTTCAATGTCTTCTTCCTGTTAATTTCTAATGCAAGGTTTTTATCCCTGTTATGAGATAGAAGATAGCTAAGATGTATGATTATTGCTGACAAAGCTGAATTCTAAAATAGACTATAAGAGATTGACAAGTGGTATGTTTAGATTAATATAATTATGCCAAATGACACTCTTAAACTTATATATTTATGTCAAGTAGTATATTTTATTTTTATTTTTAAATTATATTTTTAAATTTAATAATATTACCGATTAATATGTTTATAATACATGAAAATTATTATTTTTATTATTACAATTTATATATGACTTTTTAATTTTCTATCATTACTATTAGTATTTGACTTTTTAATTTTCTATCATTACTATTAGTATTTGACTTTTTAATTTCCTACAACATTTTTAATATAATATATTAATCACAATAAAATAAAAATTTTAATATATATATATTTTATTTTTATTTTAATGATAAATAAATTATAAAAAATTATAATCAATATTATTAATTAATTGATATTTTTCCATCTTTTATGTGAATAATAATATATATATGAGATATTATCAAGTGCACAATTAACCTTATATAATTATGTCATATGTCATAAATGTATACTTTTTTATATATTTTTATATAAAATAATAATTAATATATATGTTAAATACAATTTATTACTTTTATAATCATTATTAATCATTATTAATGTATGATTTTTTTATTTTCTACTTTTTGATATAATAGGTATAATTTATTATATTGATTGTTACTGATTTTTTGATTTCCTACTATATAATGTATTATTGACATTATAATAAAAAATTTATTGTATTTTATTATTATATTTTTTATTTTAATAATAAATATAATATTAAAAATATATTTATAAAAATTGAATAACTCTGATATAAAAATATATTAAACAAATACTGTAGATAAATATATATATGAAGAGGTTAATAAGTGGCATATTTATAGTCATGCTAAGTGATATTTTTAAATTTATATATTTATGTCAAATGATATATTTAATATATTTTATTTTTATTTTTAAACTATATTTTCATATTTAATAATATTACTAATTTATATCTACATAATAAGTAATATTTATTATCTTATTATTACAATTTATATATGACTTTTTAATTTTTTATCATTACTATTAGTATGTGCCTCTTTAATTTCCTATAACTCTTTTAATATAATATATTAATCACAACAAAATAAAATTTTAATATATATTTTTATTTTTATTTTTATTTTTATTTTTAATAATAAATAAACAGTAAAAAAATTATAATTAATATTACTAATTAATCGATACTATATGTATTTCAGCGTGAATAATAATAAATATATAAGAGATTGTCAATCCTTCAATTAACCCTATATAATTATATCATAAAACATTTTTTGATATATTTATAATTTTTTATTTATATAAAATAATAATTAATATATATGTTAAATGTAATTTATTATTTTTAATCACTATTAATATATAACTTTTTAATTTTCTAGTTTTTTATATAATAACTACAATTTATTATATTGATTATTACTAATATTTTGCTTTCCTATTACTTTTAATATAATATATTATTGATATTGTAATAAAAATTGTATTGTATTTTTATTTTAATAATAAATATTATATTAAAAATATATTTATAAAAATAAAATAATTACCGTATAAAAAGATGTTTAAATAATAAAAATAAATTACTATATAAATATAAAAGTCCATAACAAAATATTATGTAAATAAAGCATAAACAGTTGAAGAATTAATAGAATTAATTATATAAAATATTATCAAATTAAAATTTTATTTAATTTAAATAACTTATAAAAAATAAATAAAAATAATTAATTAAAATATAATAAAAAATAAAATAGTATTTGTAATGCTCTAAATTAAAAGTCTTATAAACTTTGAACAACCAAGTTGTTAAATCTAAATTATTATAATTTACTATATTAATAATTATTATAATTTTAGTCTTTTCATTTTATATAAAATATAAAACTCACTAGTATAATTTTCTTCACATAACTCTATCTCCTTTATTTTCAATTGGCTCCTATTTTAAAATCTTTTTTTATTGTTCCCTTTGCATTACATCTTTTGTAAATCAACTCAACAAGAATTATTCAAATATTGAGATTCTTTGATTCTGATTTGATCAATTAATATTCTCAATTTGAAATCAATTCAAAATAATTTTTTTTTTATTTCATTTTTAAAGTGATTATACTCCTCAACTACTGCCGCTGCTATCCCCCAATGTTGAATTTTAATAAACTTTATTTTTCTAAATATATAGTTCCTTAAATAAATTCTGTTATTGGATATTATATTAAATTTTTTTTTGATATAATTAAATTTGTGTTGATTAATATTTGAGATCTTTAAATATTTTACTCTAACCTTAAAAATCATGCATATTGATTGAATTTTTTATTATTTTTTATAATTATTTTTTTTATTTTATGGCAATAGATTGTATATAAAATATTTTAATACTCGCATCAATGTAATGTATGGATAATCAATTAGTTTAATTATAAATTTCAATTTCTGCTTGGATTAATTGTACGTATGCGAGTCAATTTCAAAATTATATATTGAAACTAACTTTTGCTTTGTTTCCAAAACGAGTGCCAAGCAACCACTAATGGCAAATCATAGTGCTCAAGATAACTCCAAATAGTGTGTTTTAGGACTGGAGAGACACAAACAAACCCTAGAAGTTACCACAAACAGATGGATAAATCCGCTTAAGAATAGAGCAATATCCTTCTCCCATATTTGTATTAGGCCTCGTTTAGTTCAAAACAACCTATTTCTTGAGATCTTCATTTTTTAGAAAGCATGTTTTAATCTGTTTAGTTGAATATTTTAAATTTTTAAAAAATAAAATTATTTTAATAAAAATTATAAATGACATAAATATTCTTATTCCAATACCCAAATCACATAGAAATTAACATGTAATTTTTTTTATGATACAGTAATCAACAATTATACTTATAAATCAAGGAAAGATGAAATAATTGAAAAGAAAAAAAATAAAGTGGTTGAGCATCTTGTTTCAGAAGTGTGCTCATAGTTGCAAATTGATAACAACACGTTGTTAAGTGCAATGTACAAGTGGGAAAATTAATTCTGCCTAACTACTAAATTTGCAAACTCATAACAATTTCAAATTGATTATAACGTTTAATTTAATAATAAAATAATGATTTTTTTATTTTCATTTATTTATCTCACAAATATTTAAAATAGAAAATGCCAAGTTTAAGTTTCATAATATAGAATAATAATCAAGAAACATTAGTACAGTTGGTGAGGAAAAAAAATTCTTATTTGAATAGCAAAAATAAAATAGATCGTGGGAGTCACAATGAGAATACAAAAAGAAAATAAAAAAGCAAAGAGTTAGGGTAAAGTTGGAAGATGAATAAATTTATGCTCACTGCTGATAATCGGGCACTGGACACTCCAGCTCGAGCTAGACCCGTATTGGAAAGACTAAGTCTCAACTCCATTAAGGCCCAACAGTTAGGTCTGTCTCACGTACAAGCTCAAAACTTGTTTCGATGTGCCGGACCGGGTTCGAGCCTACGCACGAGAGGCCTGACCCTATTTATCCCTCTGGCCCTGTGAGACAACAAATTCTGTGACACCCGGGATCATATCCACATGGCACCGGATGGAATTAAATGACCGCCTGATAATGAAAAAGGACATAATATCTCCGTACGTATGGCCAGCGTGACTGTGGCAGGAGGGTACAAATGCAGGACGGTGGTTACGCGTCACTAGAAGATAAAAGGGAAAAGGAATGAAGGAAGCAAGAAGGAGGCACACCAGACTAAGCTTACTAAAATACACCTTGAGTCTGTCCTTTACTGGATCTTAGGACATCAATTGGCGGTATTTGTGGGAATGAAGGAGATGTTATCATCAACGGAGTTCTCATCCTCATTTTACCCCCTAAAATCCACATGGCCAACCATGGCGAAAACTATACCAGAAATACTCCAAACGACCTGAGTTCACCTTTGGAAGGACCATAGTTTTCATTCTCTAGCCCAACTGCCCTATTAAACCAACCCCCTATATTGCTCAGCCCTTCATTGAGCTCGGCCGGAACCGTGCCTCGAACTACCTTATTTGACCAAGAGCTACAAAGTATGGCTCTCCAATTACAAAACACTGCCTAATGACTAGGCCAAATGTTGCAATAGATAGGGCTCAACACCCCGTTGAGTGTACTAGCCACCGTTGAGGGGTTCAATGTCTATGAACCTCAACCCACATTAAACTATCAAGCTTTTCAGCAGAATAGTAGGAAAATAGATGACAAGGATGGAGAGGCCAGTCAGAAAAATGAGTTGATAGTCAGAATAAGAGGCAAGATAGTAAGAGAGCTCATCGAGAATGATAGGGCTGAGAGTTATTCATCCAAGCTAGCGGAGAGGTCGGAGAGTGAAGAGCTAGAAAGAAACTATCGCATGGAGAAGAGGCCCAGGAGGGAGGACATAGTTGTAGATCAGAAGTTAAAAAGGCTGAAAGAACAACTACTAATGGAGTTGGGAGCACGAGACAACAGTAGTCCCCGTTACCAACCTCATCACCATTTGTGAGATGGGTTCAGCAAGAGACTATCCCCAAGAAGTTTATAATGCCAAGATGGTAGCTTACAATGGGACGAGAAACCCCAGGGAGAATGTCTTGAACTATAAGACATTCATGGAACTGCAGACCCACTCAGATGCCTTGATGTACAAGTTTTATACTACCTTAACAGAACCAGCCCGAGCGTGCTTTAACAACTTGGAGGCATGAAGTATTAAGAGCTTCATCGACTTGGCCAATGTATTCATCAGCATATTCATCGCTAGGGTCCCTGCAGAGAGAAAGACAAGCTATTTAGAGACCATTCGGCAGAGGAGTAATGAATCTTTAAGAGAGTATATGGCCAGGTTCAACTCTGAGGTTTTGCAGATACCCGAGCTTGATGAAGGAAGAGATGTAGAAGCTATGCAGAAGGGCACTATCTCCCCGGAGTTCTTCGGGTCATTATGTAGAAAGCCCCCTACCACCCTAGCAGAGCTGATGAAAAGAGTAGAGAAGTGTAAAAGGCAGGACATTGCCTTAACTACAAACAGCTTTGCTAAGGATGATAGAGACCGAGGAAGGGCTGGGGAGGACAAAAGACAAGATAGGCTAGAGAGGAGGCATGATCGAGGACCGGAGGCATTGAATAAACACTGGTGGGAGAGAAAGGAGCAAAGACCCTATCAACCCTGGCTCCCCATTGAGATCACTCCCCTGAACGTGTCTAGAGCTAAAGTGCTCATGGTGGTTCAGGACAAAGACTTCATACAATGGCCCAAGCCTATGAAAGTAGAAGCGAACATGAGAGACCTCGACAAATATTGCCAATACCACAAGACTTATACCCATGACATAAACAACTATTACCAATTGATAAAAGAGATAGAGACTCATAAAAAAAGGCCACCTCTGAAATTTTGTGAAAAAGCCAGACGGCCAGAGGCAGCAACAGAATATGGCTGAGGAAAGGCCTAGGAGACAGATTGGAGCACTAGTGAATGATAGCTCCAGTGAGACCATCAACATAATTGTAGGAGGAATTAGGGGTCGCATGAGTAGGAGGGGGAAGAAGAGAAGTAGAAACGAAGACAAAAGTAGTGTTGAAGTGATGCAGGTCACCGAGCACTCTCCAATAACCATCTCTTTTTCCTCGGAGGATGCGCAAGGAGTGCAGATGCCTCATGATGATGCCTTGGTCATCGAGGCTGTCATCCATAACATCAGGGTCTGAAAGGTGTTAGTAGACAACAGCAGGAAAGTGAATCTACTACTTTATAGGGTTTTCCAGCAGATGAAGATACCTGAAGAATAGCTGGTCAGGGATCAAGCCTTAGTCAAGGGGATAGGGGGAACCCCGATAGTAGTAAAAGGAAAAGTGAAGGTAGCCTTCACCCTGGGGGAGCCACCCCTGTCAAGAACTCACTACACAATATTTCTGGTGGTGAAATTAGCCTAAGCTACAATGCCATTATGGGAAGACTGATGCTCTATGACTTTGAAGTAGTGGCCAGCATTCGGTATCTAACCATGAAGTTTTCAATAGAGGCAGGAGTCGGAATCGTCCGGGGAAGATAGGAGGAGGCCAAAGCTGTATACCTGGCCATGGTAGAGGAACAATGTGCCCAATCAAAAGAAATAAACCCTAAAGTTATGGAAGTTTGAGATGAAAATAAGGAGGCCAGGACTAAGCCTATAGATAAACTGGAGACCTTCCCACTGTTCAGAGAAGAAAGCGATAAGGTCTACAGCATCAATTCGAGCCTTGAAGAAAGTCAGAAGGAAGCTGCAATGGCCTTAATCCGGGAGCATGCCTCAAGCTTTGCTTGGAAGCCCTCAGATATGCCAGGGATTAATCCTGAGGTGATGACCCATAAGTGAAACATTCTCCCCAGAGCCAAGCCAGTGAAGCAGAAAAAAAGAGTCTTCGGGAAGGAGAAGCAACAAGCTACTAGGGAAGAGGTTGAGAAATTAGAGGAGGCCGAGTTTATTAGGAAAGTAATTATTAGTGTATTTGCCCTAAGCCATTATCTTGGACCTTTTTGTATGTCATTTTAGTTATTAATAAAAGAGATTTTATTATCATTATTATTTGTTTGCATATTATATAATAATGATTAACATCCCTGGTTACTTCTTATTATGGTGATAATAATAAAATATGACTAGTATGATTATTGATTGATAATCATGAGATGATTATGTATATGTTGCAATAATCATAGATACTTGTTAGAGAATAAAGTATTGGATGGACCCGCATTGAGATTACTACATGGGTTATTATCATAAGTGAATCTCAAAGTAGTTATATTTTAATCCTTTGACTTGAGATTGTCATAGTTTCCAACATAAGGACTGTTATATTTTGACATAACCAAACATCGTCTTTAATCGGATAATCATAAACGTATCTTCTGGGCCCCTCGATAAGTGAAACTGAGAAATGCATGGCTGTGCTCAAATGAATTGATAGTGTGATCAATATCATTTGGTTTTATCAGTCTACTTAGAGATCGAGAAATCATAAGTTTGAACATTATAAGTTTGACATTGACCATGACTTATATTTAAACTAGATATCGTGTGACAAAGGGATTAATACATGTTCTATTTATTAGGTTTTATCGGACTATCGAACCTCATATTAATTGGGTAGTCATAATGTCTTACTAGAGGCCGCTTATGATTTATGGGCCTTATGGGATTAGGCCTATTGCCAATTAATGTGAGCCTATTGAGTCACACACAAAAACACAAAAGAACGTCGTTAATGTGCTATGTCATATTAATGAGCTAAAAGCCTATTAGTATAATTAATAATAATAAAGATGTTATTATTATTAATGTTAATTATTTATTATTATAAGATAATAATATTTAAAAGATCTGCAGTCTATCTGTAACTGTTTGACTGTGCGGTTGTCGAGCCCGCTCAAAAATAACCTTTTTGGTTATCCACAATTTTACAACTGTAAATAGTGGTAAAAGGATCGAATCCACAGGGAATTGATACTCACCTATTTTTCTATCAAGAACCAAGTAAATAAACTGAAAATAAAGTAAAAAGGGGGAGTTTTGGAGTTTGATGAATTAAACTAGATTTAAAAGCAATAAAGTAAAGCAAATAATAAAGTATCGAAATTCAATAATGAGAAAAGTCTAATTGAAGCATCGGATCCATTTCAATTGTCGGGATTAATCATTGACACTTAGATTCTTTTATTTGACTCAATAAATTAGTTATGGGGGTGGAGGACGCTTCTCACCACCATATCCCTCCTTAATCATAGATTAATTAGGAAACGTTCTCTGATTAATCATTAATCAACAAGTTGCTAAGGAATGTCCTTGGGGCTTTAGAATCATACAACTGTTAATTGCGCTAAGAAATAGAGAGACCTAATTCTAGCTATCCAAACGTATGGTTATTTTGCTAGATTATGCAATCTCCTTGATTTTTACACCAAGAGTTACTTGTATTTGAGTAATTCAAGTAATTACGGACTTAAGACTACTCAAACTAACAAATTATTACTTTGCAATCAAGAATCAGTGGGTCCTATTGATTTAAACAATAAAGCAACAATAGAATTAAGCATGAAATTGCATAAATACTGATAAATAAAAGATAAACATCATAGGTTCAGATATCTCACTTGGGAGTTGTAGCTGCTATTGCATAGAATTCTCACTTGGGAGTTGGAGCCTATTTAACCTTTTTTCACCAGTATGAAAGAAAAAGAAAATGGGAGTTGTAGCTGCTATTGCATAGAATTCTCACTTGCGCTGGAGCCATAAGAGGGATTTAGAAATTATTGACTCCTCAAATTTTGGAAAGTTTGGGCTTTTCAAGAAGTTGCTCCCCTTACCAAATTCAGGTGCTTCAACAGGAGGGGTATTCAAGAACATTCATCCAAAAGCAAATGGATGCTCATCCACATTAGCTATTTAAGATTTCATTGCTGATGCCCAGTAGTTGCAACATTAAAAATATTTAGGACCTTAACTTCCAATTTCTAAGAACTGCAGTTGTTGCCCATATGTTGTAAGAAAAAGTTTTAGCAAATGATATTTTCCTTTGTAATCCATTGGATCAAAACTTTGTAACAGCCCCTCGATGCCTGTCAAATATGGGTGTTCAATATATTAAATTCAACCATTTCAATCTAATCTGAATCAATAAAATAAGTTAAATTATAATTAATTAGATTTTTTTGGTATTTTTATTATTTGAAATATAATATCTAAATTCAATTATTTTATTATCATTTAACTTTTTATTCAATTTTTATGATAATTTTTAATTTATATTTTTCAATCATTTTAGCAAAATATAAACATTAAGTAATTTGCAGTATGAATGGCTCATCATTTGTATTTTATAGTTAGTAAAACTTTAATTAGATGAAAATTTATTTTAATAGTGGATGAATTTTGGAAAAATTAAATGGTTTGTAGCTAAAAATCAATGATTAACCAATGAATGAGATAAATTAGATTGGATTAGTTTGCGATTACAAATTCAAATAACTAGTTTAATGATGAATGGAGTTGGTTTGGATTTAAATTTAATCTAAACCAACCTCTCAACGCATCTGCTTTTGATCATTGTTATTTATTTTTTATTTTTTACTTTTTATTTTTTATTTTTAAATTCTTGCCTAAGAGGTACAAAATAAAATTTTAGAAAAAAAAAGTCACACTACCTTTTTATTGTGCTATTACAATATAGTAATTATGAGCATAAATGAATCAAATTATTCGTAAGTTATTTTATGTTTAACTTAATAAAAATAAACAAGTTAAATTTAAGTCTTATTTAGTAAATGGATCGAGTTTGAACTCGAAAATATTTAGTTCGTTAATGCTCGTAATCTCGGATTATTTATAAGCCCATAAGTAAACGAATAAGTAAACTTGTTGAACAGGCTCACGGGCAGACAGATTGAATAGACTCATTTGTCAAGTTTGTGAGTAAACTCGTGATTAAATTCATAAATAAATTTAATAATAAACTCATTTATAAATTAATTAAGTAGCGTCATAAATTAAATCAACTGTGATTCATTCAAATATTTATTATAATTATAATTTTTCTAAAGATAATACTATTTAAAAGTATAATATAACCATTAAAAATATAATTATTTATAATCTAATTTTAAATTTATAATAAAAAATTAACTTCATATTATGG
This sequence comes from Manihot esculenta, assembly GCF_001659605.2. Classification (NCBI taxonomy): domain Eukaryota; kingdom Viridiplantae; phylum Streptophyta; class Magnoliopsida; order Malpighiales; family Euphorbiaceae; genus Manihot; species Manihot esculenta. The sequence goes on along the minus strand of NC_035178.2, from coordinate 24,885,243 downwards.
CTATACGGAAAATAAATTTTGGATATTAGATAATATATATGTTATTAATATAAAATAATAAACACTAACACTATAAATACTTAATGGGTGTCGAAGTAAATAAATTTATACTTTCTTAAAAGGAAGTAAATAAATTTATATTTTTTTAAAAGAAAATAAATTGTGATAGTGGTAAGAATGGTTGATTCCACGTAAATTAAAAGGAAAGTGATTTAATTGGATGAACAAAAGTAAAATAAAAATAAAAATAAGAGATTTAAATAAAAAAAAATTAATTCAATAAAAAATAAACTAAATTAATCAAAGGAGCAGTGCAATTGAATTTAAGAAAGAAAATCAATTTGAGATAAATTTAGTCGGATTGATCTTAGTTTTAGATTTATTGGTTGATCATAGTAGAGATAATTTTAAATTATTTATTGATAAACCAATTATAGATATTGAAAACACTTAAAATACTCAATCCTTCTTTAGTTTAAGAATTTAATTCAATTACCGCATTAAAAATTAGAAAGATCTGATTCTATCTAATAAATGCGCTCAATTCATTTAAGTTAGATTATATTATTCATTAGAAAATATTTAGGCAATCTAATTCACAATTTATTTCAAATTAAACTAAATAATTACATATTTAATCAATCTGAATAGCAATATATTATTCTAAAAGTTACACAATAAACTTTATTGTAACAATCAATAGAATAATAATAAATACAAATCACATCAATAATATAAATATAAAAGAATATAATAAAAAATATTAAAATTAATTAAATTTTACAATCAATTGGACTGAATTTTAATTATCCTTAACTGAAAAGAATAATTTACCTATACATGTTCGTTGCTCAAACACAATAAGAAAAACAATGTTTTCAGTCTTCTCAAATTAAACCTAACTATCAGTAATCAAAATAAGATGGGAAGATTTTTTCCAAAAAAGTCAAATCTGCTATGTATTGATAAAATTGTCTGATCGCATATCAGATTTGAAAGTGAACTCTAATTCTTCTTGTCAAATACGTTATATCCATAACTTAGTTCATAACACAGTTACGACTTACTCCCTTATTCTCTTATGAACTTAGTTATATCCATAACTCTTTTTAATTTCAAAATATAAAATCTACACAGGATTTTTCTTTTATTATTTTTCAATCCTTACTTATCCTACCAAAATATCAAAACTCAAATAAATCAACTGATTTTAAGTAGAATTCAACTAAAAAACTAAGTGTTTTAGAATATTAAAACTACATAAACATGCATGTTATCAAATACTCTTTTATAGAAAAAATTATAAATACTTTATTTATATATTTATATTATTTCTCAACCTTATTTTTTAAACTTTAAGAAATTAAATAATACAAAACTATATAACTATTTAAAAAAAAACTATATAACTATATATATATATTTATAGTTAGTTTATATAATTCTTTCCCTTTTAGTCCTCTCCCACTAAATACCTCTTTTAAGTACACACTATTTTTTATATTTAAAAATATCTTTTTTAAATCTTTCTTTTTTTTTTTTTTTATTTCATTATCATCGTTGTCTCTACTTTCATATGTTTACACATATGCTCTTATGATTATCACATATTCATAACCTAATTAATTTTATAATTGAAGTGTTCTCATAATTGAAATGTAAATGAATATAATAAAATTAATAAATTTTGTATATGATTTATGTATATGTAATTATACAATTACGTTGGTTATACTTATATTCATAAATTTTTTTCATATATAATATTTTATATTTATATTATATATACAAATCTTTTATAACATATATAATAATTTACTATAAATAATATATTTGTATTAAAAGTAAATGATAATATATTAACAATTTTATAATTAATAATTGAGTTTTTTTAAAATTTAGTTGCTTTGTATCATTCAATGGAACTATTTATTTTAAATTTTTATAATTGATATATTTTTCAATTTTTTAATAATATAATGTAGCCTTTTTTTGTTTTTCGTGTTGTTTACATTATTAATAATTAATAGATAATCAGGATAGAAAACATATTATAAAAATAAATTAATTTAATTTTTAAATCGAATTTAAATTTTATATTATTAAACTCAAAATTTGTATTGTCGAGTTTAAATTTGAAAGTTTTAATGAATTTATTTTTAAATTTAAATAAATTTTTTAATGAATTGAATCTAAATTGAACTTGAACTTAATAAAATTAAATACTTATAAAGTTCGAGTAATATTAAAGTTTGGATTCCGAGCTTCAACCTGCATAAATTTTCGTGTAAAGCTTGAAGTTTTTAAAACTTAACTCAGTCACTTCTAATAGTAATGATTTATCCGAGTCAGAGAGCGAAGGAATAACGAAGAAAGCCATAAATTAAGCTTATGCCTCGCCGCGTGGGGGGATAGTCAGCAAAGTATTTCAGGTAATAGCGTGGCGAACATTGAACAAGCAGTAAAGCTCGGGCAGCAATGAATAAGAGCAGTTTTATTAGAAATGGATTCAACCATAAATTCACTAAAAGGGTTAGTTCTAAGGATGAGATGCAGAGGACATTCAATTCAATAAACCTTATATATATATATATATAAGATTCACTCAACATATGAAAATAATTACATTTTCTTGCATTCCGAGTATAAACAAGCAGATCCATTAGTGCTGCCACATAAGCTATAGTAGAGCAAGGGTATGCTTCATTATGCATGAATTAACGAGATCACAAGTTAATATCATTCTCCTAGATCTCTAGGAGCTCAAAACACCATTTTTATGATATATCCTACATGTGCTTGGCAAAGATAGACTCAACAACGCCTTGAGCTATGGGGTGATAACATTCACGAGCTTCTGCAAAAACCCTTTTAGCCAGAATCTTTTCTTCTTCTTTTCCAGTGCCTTGAATAAGAGCGGTGTAGAGTGGACGAAGGTACAGCATCCTCCCAACTGCCTTTAATGTTTTCTCTACCTCATTAAAGTAATCTTTGCAGCTAGATGAAATGGCCAGTTGGAGAAATGCAACTTTCACCTCATAGTCCTTTGATTCTGACAACCTGTAGCATGCATCCAAGGCTAAGATCTGCATCAAAAAGATCCAGATGCATAAAGTTTATAACTGTAAACCTACCTCCACGATAGTTCCCTGCCTTGTTTAGGCACGAAAAAAGGGAAAAAAAAAGTACATATCAAGGGAATAAAATATCTCCACTTATATGGTCAACAACAAGGAGAGAACCTAGCAGAAATAATACAGAAGGCTATATTATCTATCAGCAAGCAGATGATAGCATTGCTTATATGGCAAATGTCTTGCAGAAGGAAACGGGATTAAGCCTCCAAACTCACTAAGAGGATCCCTGTAGTAAAATAAATGACCGCCTGAATCTAGTCCTAGAATGTTTGTTTCTTGGGCTCAAGTATGCCAAATATAGTATTAATATGGAAACTAAATCAATCACCTATTAGTCTTATGCAATTAGGCCTATAACTACAATATTTACAGCTGTAAATACCATAACACACGTAAAGTGAAAGTCAAACTTTTAATTAGAGTGAAGAGATGAAGTGGCAATATGTAGAAAACACAATAAACACTTTCATAAAGTATTAAGGGATCAAAAGTTTTGTTTACAGAAGTTGGAATTCAATCCTATGTCAAAGTTGGTCAAATACAAACTGAAGAGATAATAATAAGAATGGTAGCTCATCAACAAGTTATTGCCAACTTCTACGAAATACCTCAACGACATATCCACTTTCAGAGGTCAAAGCATGCTTCACAGACATGCTTTAAATTTGCAAACTAATAACTCGTATCCTAGAGAGTAAAAGAAAGCACAGCTAACGGCAAACCAATGAACACACACACACATAAAAGTTAAAAAAGAAATTCTCTAAGAGCTTGCGTGACGCCTGCCTGTGCACGCACATTTAGCAAAACAGATCCTACAATGTATTAGAAATAGTTCCAGGGAAGAAATGCTGATGAGGAAACTCAATAAATCAGGAAATAAATATCAAAAGTTATAATCAATCCAGTCACCTGTAAGCCAAATCAAGGGCAAAATCATAAAAGACCGTTGTCACTACCTGAGAAGCTTCTACAGCTTTGGGCAGGTTTTCTAGGTAGAGCTCCCACTCTTGCCCATGCCAATCAGCAACTTCGTCCTCCCTAGGCATCTTTCCAAGCTTAAATTCATTCGCTAGTGAAACAATCTTTGAGTATAAGTTGGAAACTGGTTCATATGCATCTGGAGGGATGCCAATACCCTCCGTCCATAATTTTAAGTCAATATCTTTCTCTATTCCAGGGACATTTGCTTTCAAGAAATCAAGAAACAACTCTGTATCAATTGATTTGAACTTGAAGGTGGCAATATATTTCTTGAGGAATTCATCAAATGCAGATCTTCCAATCTAAGCATTCAAGAGTTAAAACACAACTGGTGAGAGGATTCTTCATTGATAGACATCTGAGATCAACAGGGAACTCAATATACCTGGCGTTCTATGCGCCACAAAAACTGGAAACCCTTCTCGTATGGAACTTGTGAATACACATCATCAGGATCAATGTTCTCCTGATTTGTTTTGAGCTTGGTGAACTCCATGTTGTCCTTAAATCTCACCATTTCCTCATTTAAACCTCTCCATCCAATTCCAATATTCAATGCAGCTCTGTCTTCTCCTTCAACAACCTCAACAATTCTCCTCTCCGCATATGTTGAAAAACCCTAATGGCAGACTAATAAGAATAATATGCTTTGAAATACCAAAAATGATGGAACTCACTTCATATATAGAAACATTTTAAAATTCAGTAGGCATTCTTCCAAAAATATGGTCAATTATACAAAAAAGTAGACAAAAATAAAGACTTAAAAGTAACCAGAAATTTCTGGTCCACCTTCCCCTTTATTTATAAAGGCTATTCTTTCACACTGCAAATGCAGTCATGCTAAGCCAGAGGAACATCAAACTGCATTATTTCAAACAGCATTATTTTCAAACTTCCATACAATGAAATAAAATGTAAGACTAAGATCTCAGCAACGTAAACAGTTGGCAACTCACTGCATGCAAAACACAATTTTTACACTCACATTCAACCAATTATGTTCTCCTTCAATCATATTTCTTCAACCATCCTCATTTCTCTCGCTAACATGGAGGCTAAATCCAATAAAATACGGATAAAGCAAAGGGGATAAACATTATCAGCCAACTTATGTGCCAAAACCAAAAATGGGATACGAAAATATTAGTCAGATAAAGCATATACCTCATTCAACCAAAAGTGGTCATTATTCTTGTTAGTAATCAGGTTACCAGTCCAGCTATGAGCCAATTCATGTGCCACAACCTGCCCCCCACTGGCGTCCCCCTTGATCACTGTTGGGGTCAAGAACACCATCCGGGGATTCTCCATTCCCCCATAAGGAAAACTAGGTGGCAAAACCATCAAATCAAATCGCTCCCACTCATATGGTCCAAACAACTTTTCTCCTTGCCTTATCATATCCTCAGTCCCAGCAAACTCTCGAGCAGCCGCATCCAACACTTCGGCTACTGCCTCCGAGTAAACCTTAGTCCTGGGCCCTACCTCCCTGAAACCCAAATCCCCAACTGCAAACGCAAACAAATACGGTGGAATAGGCTGCTGCATAACAAACTCCTCCACCACCCTCCCTTCGGCACACCACAACGACCGGAAGTCAAACCCAATATCTCCAGTGACCAAATCATTAACATCCCCACTAACAGGTGCTCGGCGATCAGAATGTCTGGCCGACATCACGGCGGAAAGGTGGCGGGGAATGTTGAGATTAGCGGAGTAACAAATTCTGGCGGCTGGAGTGTCCTGGCAGGGGAAAACGGAGCGGGCGTGGATGGATTGGCATTGGGTAAAAACAAAAGGATGGATCTTTCCAAAAGTTTGGGGCGGAGATAGCCACTGAAGGGCAGACGAAGAAGGAGAGGTGGAGTAGAAGATTAAAACTGAAGAATGGTTTTGGAGAGAGACAGTGAGGTGACTCCCCTTGATTGGGTCAATCGGGGAAAGTGAGAAAGGAAGAGGACTTAGGGTTTGAGGGTCAAGGACTTTGTAGATGGTGAGAGAACGGGCGTCGAGGGAGAGAATTCCGGTGTGAGGAGCGGCAAGGGAGAGTAAAGCGGTGGCGTGGATGGTGGAGGAAGAGAAATCGAAGTAAAGAGAAAGGAAAATATGGGTGGTAAGTGGGTGAGCGGAATCAGTGAAGGAGTGAGGATCAATTGGTGCCATTGTTGAAGAAAAATGAGAATTGAGATACCGTGAGAAATGAGAATTGAGATTTGGGATTATGAAGCGAGGGAAAGTGATGACGAGGATTCGGTGAGATACTGAGATCTTAAAAGGGAGGATTTGATTCGGTTTGGCCTTGGTTTTTAAATTTGGAGGGAATTTTTTAAAAAAATTGTTATTGCAGTATTGTATTTATGTAATTTTTTAACTGTAATTATTTTCTCTGTAGTAAAATAAGTAGTTTTGTTAATTGAAGTTCAAAGTAATTATTTTATTTAATAATAAGCCTATTAGTTGAAAAAATCACAATTTTGTAATTTTTATATTTACAGTTAAAATTTATAATTTTAAATTAAAAAATCTCAATTTTTAAATTTATTATTATTATAGTAATTTTTAAATTAATTTTAATTAAATTTAAATTAATATATTCAACATGCTACATGTCACTATTTTTATCATATAAATAATTTAATTAACTAAAATTAAATCTTAAATCATTAATTATATGAAAATTTTAAATTATATAATTAAAATACTTAATTCTCTTTTAATTAAATAAAAATTTTAATGGAAAATTTTAGGTAATTAAGGGTTTAAAGTTTTAAATAGAATTTAATTTAAATTAAAATTTTTCTATTTTTTATTTTTTTAAAAAAATAATTGTTTTTTTAGCTATAACAATTGCGTACACGTATTAGTTTTTTATTTATTTAAGTATGGAATTTATATATTTCTTGTTCTCCCTATAATTATGTTAAAGTAGGAACAAGAAGTAAGGGAATTTTGAACAATAGAAGAAATGAAGGATCTCGAAAAAAATTCATTTTGGAGAATTGGAATGAGACTAAAAATATGTGTATAGAAAGAAAAAATAAAGATTAAAAGTTAAAATGAGTGTTCAGAATAAGTTCTCCAACGCTATCGTCAATTACTAGTATCATCATCAGGCTAATGATTCATGAGGATTGGATAATAGTAGAGAAAAATGAGAGTGTGCAGTTCAAAGTCTATCCAACTAAACTGAAATCTTCATATATGATTTCGGTTTTAATTTTTAGTTGTTTTGGTTTAGTCCTTAATTAATTCATTCTAATTTTTCAAATAATTCTGCAGCTTTTTATTAAAAAAAAAAATAGATACTATGTGTAATATGATTTATGAGAAAAGAAAAATAGGTACTATGTGTAAACTTATGATTTATGAGAAATAAAAAGTCTTCTAAATTCCTCTCAAAATCAAATGAGCCATATAAATTAGTATGTCAATATAACTGAAAATCATGTATGAAAGCATGTATTGCACAAATCTTATTTTTGCAGACTAAATTCTAATCGAACCGTAAAAAATTGTCAGTAAGATTATGAGTCTGAATTTCGAAAAATCTCTAGTAAGGTCACGAGTCTAAATACTCAGAATCGCAAGTAAGGCTGCGAGCCTAAATTTCAAAAAATTACCAGTAAGGCTATGAGCTTGAATTCCTGGAATCGCCAGTAAGGTTACGAGCCTGAATTTTAAAAAATCACCAGTAAGACCACGAGTCTGAATCTCCTAGATCGCCAATAAGGCTACGAGCCTAAATTTTGAAAAATCGCTAGTAAGGTCACGAGCCTATATTCCCGGAATTGCCAGTAAGGCTAGCCTGAATCCCCGAAATGGCCAGTAAGACTACGAGCCTGATTTTTGAAAAATCACCATTAAGGTCACGAGCCTAAATCCCCATAAAATCACTAGTAAGGCCATGGGCCAGATGTAATACCCGGCTAGAGTCCGGCATCGGAATTCTACTTTCCGATGGAGTTTCGGATGCCGGAAGTCTCTAGAGGGTTCGATTTATGTTTTTCTATCTTGTTTTGATATGTTCATAAGTTTTAAAGCATAAGGAAATGAGTTTTTGAGTGAAATGAACCAAGGCAGAAAAGCCAGGTTCGGCCGCCGAAGTTGAGATTCGGCCGCCGAACATGCATGGCTTTCGGTTTCACGTGTGGCCGCCGAAGGTGGTCTGGCCAGCCACCTATAAATGGCCCTCAGTTGGTTGAAAGGATAAACATCATCGTTTTCTTTCACTTGCTGAGGTGAGACCCTGTCCTTTGTGAGTATTCTTTCATGTTTTCATCCAATCTTGCAAAGATTTGATTAGTTTTATGTTAGTTTGAAGGTTTTAAGCTAAAAACTCAAAGTTGTGAAGTTTGGAGAGTTTGAAGGAGAGTTGCTCCAAAACTCCACGTTAGGATCGTTCAGCTTCTTGGTTTCAAGAGGTAAGTGAAGATCCTGAGCTAGAAAATGTATGATCATGTATGAGATTTACAGGTACACAGAGATTATAGCAGGCTTGCTACGGGTTCTGGTGGCCTTAAGCCGACCTGAATCCTAGCGCCGGTGACGGTCCATTTTGGGGTCGTTACACCAGAATGCTCAAAAGCAGACTTAAGGAAGAAGAGCCCAAAAGCGAACTCAGGGCTAAGTGCCAAGAAGATACGAAAGAGCAAAAATGCTCGGAAGTAAACTAAGGGCAAAAGAGCCTGGAAGCGAACTCAGGGCTAAATGCCCAGAAGAGACGAAAGAGCAAAAATGCTCAAAAGCAAACTAAGGGCAGAAGAGCCCAAAAATGAACTCATGGTTAAGTGCCCAAAAGATATGAAAGAGCAAAAATGCTCGAAAATAGACTAAAGAAAGAAGAGCATGTAAGCAAACTCAGGACTAAGTGCTCAGAAGATACAAAAGAGCAAAAATGTTTGGAAGAAGACTAAGGGCTGAAGAGCCCGAAAGTGAACTCCGGACTAAGTGCCCAGAAGATACGAAAGAGCAAAAACACTCGAAAGCAAACTAAGGGCAAAAGAGCTCGGAAGCGAACTCAGGGCTAAGTGCCTAGAAGATACAAAAGAGCGAAAATACTTGGAAGTAGACTAAGGGAAGAAGAGCTTGGAAGCGAACTCAAGGCTAAGTGCCTAGAAGATACGAAAGAGCAAATATGTTCGGAAGCAGACTAAGGGCAAAAGAGCCCGGAAGCGAAAAAATGCTCAGAAGCAGATTAAGGACAAAAGAGCCCGGAAGCAAGCTCAGAACTAAGTGTCCAGAAGATATGAAAAAATAAAAATGCCCGAAAGCAAACTAAGGGAAGAAGAGCCTGACAAAGAATCAGGGCTAAATGCCCAGAGAAAAACGTAAAAGCAATAAAAGCCTAGAAGCAAAATCGGGGCTAAGTACCCAGAGGATGTACAAGAGCAAAAATACCTAGAAGCGGACCAAGGGTAGAAGAGCCTTGAAAAGACCCATGAGATAAAAACCCACAAAAGCAAAAACAATAGAAAAACTGAATTTACATCCAGAAAAGTTCACAAAGTCCTCTCTAAAAGGAGCACAGATTAACAATACGAAATGAAAAGATGAAGTGCATCGTGACCTTTGGAAATTTCTGTAAACAACAACTTATAGTAATTTTCGACATAATCTTTATTGAGTAATTTATTTATTACTTCTTTCATTTATAAAAAAACTTAAACTACCGTTATGACGGCAGGCCATCAGGGCCGGCTAAGACAAGTCATAAATGACCTGCCCACCTAATGAAACGTTACGATTTTATATAAACGAAAGTCAGGGCTGAGTATGACCCATAAAGAAAAAAGCTAAACTGAAAAGCAAAAATATCAAGCACCAAATTGCAATCAAAAGAAGAAATGTTTCATTAAAAATGTGAATTACAGAAAATCAAAAATACAAAAGACAAAACACTAGCGTGCTACATATTTACAAATGGAAGCCATTGGAAATAGAAAGATCCTCAATTTTCCCCAAAAGAGGCAAGGTCTCCAGCTAGGTCGGGCTCAACTTCGGAAGTGTGCTCTAGAACATCAGCAGTCGCGACAGTCAGAGCTACTATAATATCACTTGCCAAAGGAGGATCCATGGGGGCATTCATAACATCAAGCATAGGTGGACCTTCACCAACCTGACTGGCGCCTTAATCGAACTCAGCTACCAAGTGGGCCAACGCCTCTTGGGGAAGAGGAGGATGCACTTTGGGAAGAATGCAGTCATCAGGGTTGTATTACACTTCTTCGCCATTGGAGTCATACTCTATAGCCAAGAGAGTACTAAGAGGATTAGCTGGAGACTCGCGAGCTTTTTGAAGGCCATCATTGAAGCCTGTCGCATAAAAGCGAATGGACTATTCAAAGACCTTGCTCTTAAAATAATTTGATTTAAGATATTTGCTGACCTGGCTCCGGAAGATCAACTCAGCATTCTCCCTAATGTCCACGATCTTCTTTTCATAGTCCTTGCATCGTGCAGAAAGATCGTGGACCTTACTCTCAAGCCATCTCTTCACAGCTTCAGAAGCACTCAGTCCCTTCAAACCTTACTAAACTCCAATTTGACCTCCCCTAGTTCCCCAGACAACTTCTTCATCTCTTCCTCAAGCTAGGCAGACTGGGATGAAAGACTTCTCTCCCTCTGGTCCGCAAAAGCCTTCTCTTAAGCAAGCTTGGCTTCTGCAGCAGATCTCTCCTTAGCAATTTGCATTTCTAGGAGAGCAATCTTCACACCCTAGGCTTGGTTATCTCGAAGAAGCCCTTCCAGCCGGTTCATCTCCCCCTCGAATTGGCTCTTTAATGCAGTAGTTACTTGGACAACCTCTTCTTCTGTGGCTTTCTCAATATCTCGGAAGGTAGCTTCTCGAGCACCAGCTCTTTTATTCTCAAGCTCTAACAGAGCACCCAAAAGCTACAAAAATAAGCAAATAAATCAGAAAATGACCAACAAACCCAAAGGCAAAAGAAAGAGTAAAAAAAAAACTTATAAGAAGAACTTGTCTCTTAGAAGCCCCAAAAAGTTCCTCCTCTATCCGAGTAGTGAATGAGTTTGACTGCTCGGTGGACTCAATCACCCTGCAAATCGTGCTCACCATCCAAGGGTCAGTCAAATTAGGGGATGGCCCGAAGACGTGGTTGTTCAGCAGCTCAACAATTGAGGTAGGAGTAGAATCAGGGCTCAATTGGAAAGACAGCCCAGACTCATTGGAAATTAAAGCGGTAGGAAGATCCTCACTAGCCTCTTGAGACCGGCCCTCCTTGCCTTTGCCCTTGCCTACTTTATCTGAGGAGGGCTTTCTTAGATGAGAGGAAGATGAGGTCCCCTTTTGAGAGGAGACCAGCTCAGATTCCTTCACTAGCCTCCTCTTATTTATTGTCATCCCTGAAGCAGTAGTGGTTGTCTCAAGCAGGCGAGAATTTTTTTTGTTTCAAGCCTCTGAATGACCTCCTCAGTAGGAGAAGACTTGTCAGCTGACCACTGCCCTTACAATGGCATCCTTCGAGCTACTCCCAAGAGCAGGAGCACCTCCAACTGCTGCAGGCACAATCTCAGTCGGCTGGAACTGACCAAAGCTAACTTCAAACTGACCCCAGGGGAAGACAGGGGAGGCACAACTTAAGTTGACATGGGCTCCACCCCTAGCATCTCAACAACCACGTCCATGGTTTTCGGAAAGCATCACGATTGAGGGAAAATTCTGGGGAATCGAGATGTCCTTCATGGGAACTATGGAAGCTGCAAAAAGCATAAAAAATAAATAAAGACACAAAATAAGGAAAGCCAACAAAGAAACAACAATAAAAGAATAACTAATACCAACGACATGACAATCCTCCCCAGGGCAGATATCCAAACACTTGAAAATGTCGTATTTGAAAAGAAACAAGAAAATCTGAGTAAAGTAAAACTGCTCTCACTCAGAGAGAAAAGGAAAAGTGTTACAAAAAGTGTCAACAGTCCCCCATCCTAACTCTAAGCCCCAGTCAAACCTTTTAGGATCAGTCTTGGTGTTCCATTTGGAACCCCATTTGTTGTTAGAGTTTTGAGTAGCCCTGTTACTCCCCCATCTATTTCGGCCTCTTTGTCTTTCCACCTTAATGGCAATGTTCACCAAGACTTCCAAATCAACATATGGTTGCAAATCAACCACATCAATAATCTCCTTGTTTAAACCACCAAGGAAACGAGCCATAGTTTGGTCTTCCTCCTCCACTATGTTTGCTTTGATCAGGAGCAACTTCATCTCCTTATGATGCTCATCAATAGATTTTGATCCTTGAGTTAATCTTTGCAACTGATGATGGAGATCTCTATGGTAATAAGTAGGTATGTATGTCTTCCTCATGATTCACTTCATCTCTTCCCAACTAGCAATGGGTAACTCTCCATTCCTTCTCCTAAATTTCACAAGCTCATCCCACCATATTAGTACATAATCTGAAAACTCAAGGGCAACAAGTTTTACCTTTTTATCGTCGGAATAGCTTTGACAGTTAAAAACCATCTCCACTTTACGCTTCCACTCTAAATAGGCATCAATATCAACCTTACCATTGAAGCCTCATTGGACTTGCCCTTTGAAGATCTAAGGTTGTCCTCAAGGTTATCCATTCTCAAATTTAGCTTCTAAAAGCTATCCATGAAAGCTATCCATGAAAGCTTTATACATAACTTTAAGATCAAACGTAGGGTCAGAAGTATCGCCAGTATTATGCCCAGACATTATAGAAAAAATTACAATTCTCTCAACTCATGTGTTTAACTTTCAAGCACTAATATGGTATCTCAAAAGTGCACTTCAGAATAAAAACTCAATAAGCCAAGCTTGTATGATTCAAATAACAAGGAAAGCAAAGAAAGACCTAACAAGAAAAGATAGGAAATAACACTAGATGCAAACTGACCAAAATGAACAAACGGATTGATTTAGCACACAAAAGTGAAATTTCATATACTAAGTGTAATTAGATGTTCAACAATGTGCAATTTATCAAACTAAGTGTAAGGAACCAACAGATAGAAAGACACCAAATTGACAATCTAAGAATCAAAATTGATAAGACGGATGTGCTTAACACGAAATTTTCCCTAAGCATGCGATCCTAGGTTAATCGATGTTAATATTGACTCAACAAAAACAATTCAAAGCAAGAAAACAAAATAGACACTTAAAACAATAAGTATTAAGTACAACTATTTTGTGAAAATACTACCCAAATTGACCCTAAACCTACTCCAAACATGTATTTCGAATCTCAAGCCCAGAAATATGTTTAAGGTATATGAAATATGATTTATATCAGTAGGTATCAATATCAGAATGAAGTTTTAACAATTGACCCAAAGTTGTAGAAAATTTTTTTTCTTCTTTTTGGTATTTTTTTATATGACAGAAGTAAAACACTAGAAATACTATTTTAAGAGTATTAGAATAGGAGCATACAAATTAGGGGGAAAAGCACAAACCAAATCACTAAAGATAGTAATTCCGCCTAAACAAGAATTTAGGGTAAAATTCGATTTGAATAACAATTAAATAATGAATTCGACTTTAATAGGTATCCTAAACGGAAAGATCACAAAAAATTGAGAAAAATACGCCAAATAACCAAAGTGATATATTTTGGTCAATAATGAACAAAATTGAATACAAAGACACGTTAAGAAATTATTACTAAGCCTAACTCTGATACTAATTGATGCGAAACCCCAGCCTATTGGAAACTAAAATGACATATATCCTAGTAAAAAGAACTTAGTTCAGAAAACAATTGCCCAATCTAAAGCACTCTTAATTAACATACAATTAAGAACACTTATACCTGATTGATTTTAAGAGAAGTAAAAATAAGAATCATACAAGTTAGTATCAAACCTTATTTGTGATGCAATGTCAAGAACCAAGATCTCTCTTAAGCTCTCAAAGAAGAATTGCGTAAGGTAATTGTATTGAATAATTGATAATCTCTATATAATATAAAAAAAGAGATACTTTATATACCCTAGAGTAGCCTAACCTAATTAAAAAATAATAATAATAAGTAAAAATCTAAATAAAAACTCATGATCTTTGCCACTTCCCACTACTATGCATGGACCCATAATCTATGCTACTATCCAATAGTGGATAACTACCCACTACTGGTTAACTACCCATTACTAAATAACTACCCACTATTGAATTAGTGATAGGGAACCTGTTAATGCAAATACAAAATTTGAATCATCAATAAGGACACATTCGGCCTAATTGACTTGGAATGACATATCCTTAATAAATCCTTGAAGTGCTTCCTTTAACCTCTTGGATCTTAATCTTGTAATTGGTCCTTGAGGCAATGCTAACTCATCATTTTTAGTGTTGTTGGTTGTACTTATATCAATATCTTCTTGCCTCACCAGATTTCATGTATATCAGCAACATACATGCAATAAAATCTTAATTGTATATAAATTTTATATAATAATATATATTATATACAATATACTTAAAATAAAATGTATCTAGTATGATTTTGGTTTGATTTTTAATGAAAAACTACAATTGAATCCAAATAATAAATAAAATTTTAGTTTGTTGTTATTCTTGTGGATTTAATATAATTTTCAAATTTACTAAGGGATCCCAAGCTTCACACATACTTAAAAATGTAACAATTTTCGATTTTTATTAAAGTTTTTTTTTTCAAGGCTTTAAAGTTGTTTTTTTAATAGGGGAGAATAGGGCGGAGACTAGCATATGATATTTCATATAATTAAATTGCATATACTTTTAGTTATTAAGCTTTTATTTATTTTGGTAAAAATACTTTTTTAAAAAATACTTTTCATATTTTTTTAAAAAATACTTTTCATATTTTTTTGGTATTTGAGATATTTAGAAAAATTAGTCGAAAAATATTTTTTTCATTAAAAAATAATATCTTAAAGAAAATAATTTTTTTTCAAAAAAATAAGTCATTTTTTTCATTTTGAGAATCCCATTAAATTCTCTATATATAAATTTATTAATATATTTTATTTTTTAAATTAAAATTAAATAATAAAAAAATTATTTTATTGTAAAATGTTTTCATAAAAATATTTTTTAAAAAATATTTTTTAATATATTTTATTTTCTAAAAATAAATAAAACCTTAATTAAATTAGACTTAATTTTTTATTTTATTCTATTCGTAGAGATAAAAAATATTTGTCTACACCGAATTCATAGAGACTTATAGTGTGAAATAATAGTGAAATTCATATAAAAATTTATATCCATCATATAAATTTAGTTTAAATAAAAAATTTTCATTACAGATATTATAATTAATCAGTCATCTAAAAGCAAATGAGGAAGGATAAAAGCAGCAATAATTAAGAATTGCGTAGGAGAGGACGTAGGAAAGCAATATGATCCACCATGTAATGCAAAAGATAACATTTATTATGTGTGCTTATAGATTTATTGGTTAAATAAATAAAGAATAACTTGCTTTCTACTATGGCTACTCCATTATTGATGGTTAAATAATTATGTGTGCTCATTATTGATGGGATGCGTCTTTTCTTTTTTTTTTTGAAAATAGGGGGTTGGGGGAGTCGAACCTTAGACCTTTCAAGGCTACAGGATACACTTTCCACCAGGCTAAGCCTTGGAGTGCAGGATGCGTCTTTTCTTTCTTTTCCTTTTTTTTTTCTAATATCAGAGGCATTTTTTTAATAAATCCAATCAAATTTTTATATTTTTATTTATAGGTAAATAAGTTTAATTTAATTTAATTTAATTTTTTTACCAATTAATTTCTTATAATTTTATTAAAGTCCAAATAGTTACTGACTTAATAAAATATTTTTTTAATAATAAATATTTTTTAAAACCTAATATATTATATCAAAGGTAAATTATAAGTATGGAGTCTCGTCAAGCAAGAAAGAATTATAGGTAAAACTTGCTAACACTTATCTATATCTCAAGACGAGCATAATATATAGCCACGTGTGACAGAAGATGAGTAGCCGTATTAGTTTATCTTGACATTCATGATAAAGTCTAATTAAATCTTATGAGAAAAGAATCTACGGTCAGAAATAAGCTTACCAAATTCAGACCAATCATCCTTGTAAGATCTAAAAGTGTCCACCACACTCCTAACATCAACCTAAACATCCATATTATTTTTTCTATGGTCTTTTAGCCAGTTGAGAGTCTTCCTGGTAGCCAATGCCTCAACAAACTGAGAAGAAACAATACCCTCTATATAATTTGTCAACCCACTACAAAACTACTTGAGTTATCTCTAAGAACAGTAGCAAAAGAGGCCTTATCCTCTTGCTCATGAATTCTAGTATTCACATTACACTTTCTTTTTTGTAATACAGGTCGGGTCCAAATTTGCTGACTAGGAACAATATTCGAACCAATACTATTGCCAATCAGATAACACCTTTAGACTCAAACACACAGTATCTTGTAGAAAAGCAATCCTACCATTCTACAAGTTATCATTCCTTTTGTTCCATATGTTTTGTAATAAGATAAAAATTTTCTCCATAAGAAAAATATTCATGAAATTGAAACAATGGGTGAAATACTCAATAACAATAAAAAAGGTAGGCAAAGCAGAAAAGTCCATGCCTAAGATTTGCCAACAATTCTTAGGAAAAGAGCATTGGACAAAAATATAGAGAGTAGTCTCATCCTCAATACAATTGCAACAGCCTCCATCCATCTAAACACACCTTTTCTAAATTATCCCTGGTAGGCAAAATTTCCCTTATATTTTGCCAGAGAAAGTCTTTCACCTTTTGGGGGATATGCAATCTCCATAATCTCATCCAACATCTTGGAACTATATTTAAAGAAAGAGTAAGATTGTTTTTAATAGCTAAGTGGTAGCCAAATTAATAATAAAATTTTGTTATACAATAAAATTTGATTTTTATAATTTTTTTTATATTTTATGTTAGCTAAAATGCTAAATTTTTTGTATTTCAAATTACATAAAATACTATATTATTATTAAAAAAAATACTATTATATTATATTATGACTTATTTGGCCTTTAAATAAAAATACAAGGGTCTAATTAGATAAAAAAATGAATTGATCTTATTTAATCCTTAAATAAAAATACAGAAATTTATTTGGACTTAATTCTTATTTTTTTTTTATATAGCACAATTATATTATATGAGCCATTACTTTTTTTGTAGTACAATCAATATATAATATAATATAATATAATGTAATATAATATAATATAATATAATGTAATATAATATAATATAATATAATATAATTGTGAATGCACAATTTCTTATAACTGGTTAGGGTCTCGTCTTCCCATAATACTACCATGGGATCTAAATAGCTTAGCGCTCGGTGAAGAGCGGTTGAAAGGAGTCACCACCCTAATAAAAATAGGGAAAACAAAATATGATTGTATGACCTGCTCTTAGCAAAGGTCCACTATCCTTCTTAATTCATAATTCAATGGTTTATGTTCAGAATAATGAGTATGATAAAGGAAAGGTATTAGAGACCCTTATCGCTTGGACTTTACCTGAGAACCAATATCAACCCCCTACATTGATTCTTATATCTTGTCTTTAAGTAATTAGAAAATCAATTTCAAGCAATATGCAATCTACTTATTACACACACATTCATCACGCAAAAGTATCCATTTTATATGTATTTGTTAGTCTAAGCATGCCAAGTTCTTACTTTAACTTAATGTAAAGAATTTACCAAGTTGCTCTAATTAATCATGTTCTTGTACTCATTTCATGACATTGACCAATTTGCACCAAAGATAGGAACCTAATCATGTATAATTCTAAGTTTATATTTAGCACATATCAAAAGAGTCTCACTAGGTTTCTAACATACATCCTTAAAGTACAATTTCATGCTCATCTTACCCTAAGGTCATTATTGTTTATTCATTTTCATATCAAAGCGTAAATCACACCGTAAACATACATAACCATATCTCTATCATGCCAAAGGTGTTTTTAAATTAGCAAGTGAATTACCTAATTTACTAATTTAATTATATGCATATTGAGTGAAGTGCATAAAATAAAACAAATAAAGAAAGGAAAGGAGAAATAAATAAATAAATAAAAAATAATCCAAGTCCTAATTAAACTAAAGAAAGAGAGAGGAGAAAATACTGTATTTGCCTTAAGCCATTATCTTGGACGTTTTGTATGTCATTTTCTTTATTAATAAAAGATATTTTATTATCATTATTATTTGTTTGCATGTTATATAATAATGATTAACATCTCTAATTACTTATTATTATGATGATAATAATAAAATATGACTAGAATGATTATTGATTGATAATCATGAGATGATTATGTGTATGTTGATATAAATCAATAACTATAGATACTTATTAGAGATCAAAGTATTGGATGGAACCACATTGAGATCACTACATGGATTATTGTCATAAGTGAATCTCAAGATAATTATGTTTTAATTCTTTAACTTGAGATTGTCATAGTTTTCAACATAAGGACTGTTATGTTTTGACATAACTAAACATTGTCTTTAATCGGATAATCATAAATGTTATGATTGAGCATAATAGAAATTATGTAGAGGATATTGAACAATTAAGATAAGATTTATCCCTCTCTCTCTTTGAGAGAGATATCTTCTGGGCCCCTCGATAAGTGAAACTGAGAAATGTATGGCTGTACTCAAATGAATTGATAATGTGATCAATATCATTTGGTTTTATCAGTCTACTTAGAAATCGAGAAATCATAAGTTTTCACATTATAAGTTTGACATTGATCATGACTTATGTTCAAGCTATATATCGTGTGACAAAGGGATTAATACATATTCTGTTTATTAGACTTTATCGGACTATTAATCCTTATATTAGTTAGGTAGTCATAACATCTTGCTAGAGGCCGCTTATAATTTATGGGCCTTGTTGGACTGGGCCTATTGTCAATTGATGTGAGTCTATTGGGTCACACACATAAGAATGTTATTGATGTGTTATGTCATATTAATGGGCTAAGAGCCCGTTAGTATAATTAATAATAATATTAATAAAGATGTTATTATTATTAATATTATTATTTGTAATTATTATTTGTAATTATTATAAGATAATAATATTTTAAAAAATCTGCAGCCTATCTGTAATGGTTACATATAGAAGATCTTTTTATTTTCTTTTCAAAAGGATTTATTGCACAAATATATTGGTATTTGTGATTATGTGCTTGCTACCATGATCACAACTCTTTTACAAAAAGAAAAGAGTGAAAATGAAAAAATTTTGAGAGAAAACGAGTGAATAGAAAACACCTTCTTTGAGAGTTTTATAGAAAACATGAGGAGGGTTTTTTAATCGATTTCTGTGCTGCAGATTTGGAGCACATAGCTAATCCATCCGTTCAGAGAGCTAGCACTCTAGACGGAAACGTTTATGTGGATACCATTGAGAGTATTCGTTTTAGAAGCAACACCATCAGTCCGGAATGGAAACGTAAATTTACAGTCCTGCTAGGATTTTTGAAATCTAAAAGGTTAGTCTCTTTATCCTTTCTTTCGAATTAAACGAAGTACTTGAATCCTAAAAGGGGAAACAAAGATCTTTTATTTTTCGCTATGTAATTTTGGATTGCAGTGATTTTTGGGCTTCCTTACAAAGATTTAATTCCAATGGCCATAAGAAATAAGGGAGGAGAAAAGAATTAAATTACAAACCCATAATAAAATAAGGTTAAAATTCACTAACTAAATTTAAGCTATTACAAGACCTTAGCCTTATCATGTTTTGCAAAGAGCCTTCATGTCCATATAGGCTTTCACCATATGCTCGATAAGTCCAATAAAGAGAGGAATTGCACACCAAAGAGAGAAAGAGGTTTCGGCCAAGGCGTGTATTATATAGGCATCATGATTCTCTTCCCTTATTCAACTTACTACAATTTTGAAAGCTTCCTATGACCTTGTCCAACACCCACAGCGGAAACAAAAAAAAGATTTCAACAAAATCACAGAAATTTAAAAATTTTTCTTAAGTACTATAGTTTCATGCTCAATGCTGTAATTTTTATTTAATTAATTCAAGCATCAACATAAAAATTATCACTCAATATTTATATTAAAAAAAATTAACCAATTAGCCAATATAGAGAAAATTAGAGATTAACTATCCTAAAGTAAATTTAGGATCCTACCTTTTGTAATGCATATCTAATTTTTGCTTAGTGGAATTTAGATCTCCAACTATCGACCATCTGATCCGTTCACACGAACTGATCTCAACAGAATCCACAATCCATGACAGAAATCCTTCATCTCCAAATTTTACTTAAAAGCCGAAAATAGGAGACCAAGATTTTCATCGCCGACTAGGTGAAATGAGTTAGAGAGTTAACATTTAACTCTCTCAACAATAGAGATAATATTTTTTTATCTCAACAAAGAATAAGAAAGATGGAATAGGAAGAAGATGAGAGAAGGGAGCTCTCAATTTTGGTGAAAGATAAAATTGAAGAAGTCTCTCCATCTTCCTCACCTTTTCTCCATTTATATAGAGATGGGTGATTAGGTATTGGTAAGGGATTTAAATCCCTAGCCCCTAAATTCTTTCCCAGTAAATCCTAAACTACGTGTAAATATTATTTTAGGTTATATTGAACTTTCAATGTATCATATACATGTATTAATTCTTTAATTTAATTAATTAAATTAATATCTATTAATTTAATTAATCAGTTAATCTCTATTAATTTAATTAATCAATTAATCATTTAACTATAATTAATTAAATTAATATCTATTAATTTAATTAATAAGTTAATCTCTATTAATTTAATTAATCAATTAATCATTTAACTATAATTAATTAAATTAATATCTATTAATTTAATTAATAAGTTAATCTCTATTAATTTAATTAATCATTTAATCATTTAATTATAATTAATGTAAATTAATTTTCATTAATTTAATTAATCAATCTCATAATTATAATTAATTAAATTAATTTACATTAATTTAATTAACTAAATTCATTAATCACTATTAATGAATTATTGGGCTTGACCAACACTTGGTCTTGGGTCCAATATGAAATTTAACTATTAAATGAGTCAAGCCCACATGAAATAAGAGTTTGGCCGATATATCAATTCTATAGTCTTAAGAATAATTTCACATATGTTATACACATATCTATTATTAAATTTAAATTAATTATGTTAATTTAATTAATTATTTTTTTATCAATTAATCATATTAATTGAATATGAGCTAGACCAACAATTGGTCTTAAGCCCATTAAGAGAATAAGATTTAATCTCTTAATACCATCAAAATATATTTGAGATTCATATCATATTAAATCAAGTCCACATCAAATATGGCTTAGTAAAATATTTTTATCTTCTTCCAAACTCATGTCCTACATGGCTTTAATTCATCTAATGAATTAATCTTCTCCTTTAATATACATGTCCTACATAGATAAAATTCATCATATGAATTTATATTAATATATTTTTTATGTAAGATCCATGTCCCACATAGATAGAATTCATCACATGAATTCATTAAATTAATTTTAACACATTATAGTTGAATTTAATTTAAGTCATGCTAGGAATTTGTAACTTGCATTGCTAAGTAAATTCTTTAATTGATATAATTAATTAAACACATTTAATTAATTAATTAATTAATCATGCTAAAATTGATTCTTATGTGTGTGCCTTTCTAGGTTCATAGTCAATTGGCAATGGGAATGGAAACAACCTTTCCATATACCTTGAATGACATCCCATGCTTTCTTGATTACCATAAACCATGGTTAGTGTCTAGCATAATGTGTCATGGCTACCCAATTAATAATGAATATATTATTCCATTCAATCCGAACCATGATCATAAATTATCATGTACTATGATCCTTTTATTATAGAATCCTAATCCAAGTTAGAGTCACAGTAAATATCAAATCCCAATACTATGGATTATATGACCTTACTTCATTCTAATTATTGATTAGCAAGACTTAAATTAGAAACTCTTTCTAATTAAGTCATACTGCCTCAGCCAATGACTGTTATCAAGAATAATTAACTCAATCATAGGACTCCATCCATTTACTTGGGATAACGAATCCCATCTTGACTGATCCTTTACCTCCATGTATAAGTAACTTGAGCTAACGCTCACCATATACACATACATTGTACAAGTATGTAAGCAATATTAAACTCAAACCACCTGCACATGAGACAAGTGTAGTCTTAAGTCTAAGGACTATATGCATTATTATGATTTAGATAAACAAACATTAACAAGAGTAAACCCCATGTATTATTCATTTAATGTCACTAGTTTGGTCCACTCATCACCATGAGTGCCCACATATCTGCATAGAAATCACATGTCCTATGGCATGAGACTCACCACTCTACTATCATCAATATCACTATATTAATCAATAGAGGCAAATAGAGGTGACTGTCTACTCTAGATGAATCATTCCATTGAGGCATCCTACAACTATGAACATTTTATAGCATTTTATACAAGTACATTCCGTTATCATATTCTCAACTCTTTGAGAATGGAATGACTACCAAAAGCTAATGGACAATAGATTATAGTTAATTACTTAAATAACCTTTAATTAATTAAATTATCTATTGTTTATGTCTAGGGATATAAGATTATTGTCAAATCAATACTACAATATATGGTTCTAGAGCACATATTTTCAACAGAATCCCACTTGCACTAGAGACATCACTATCAATAGGTGATATCCATCTTCTAAAGATGTCAGCATAACTATGATAATTTTTGTGGCTTAAGTGAATAGAACCGGTATGTCACATCCGTGTCATAGTTGAAACTATTCTCTTTTGTTTCCAATTGGTATTTTGATAATGAACTTAGGCCTTTCTAGATATCTGGATTTATTTTGTGAGACCATGGTTCCTTTATCTTAAACAAGACATTATTATTACAACTAAGGGATAACTGTTGATGCAATTAAAGACATAATAAAGTTCCTTTAGAAACGTCTGAATCCATGACAACTTATTTGAAGCATCTCATGCAACAAATCCTAGCTTTTGTATTGGAGTACACAATCATTAATCTTTTGGAACCTTTCCAAATAGATTGCTTTATCGTTGTAGATTGCACATAAAATCAGAAATAGACATTCTAATTCAACCATATAACCAATGTCCAAAGTTATAAGCTTTTATAGTTATTCTTCCCTTTTCTTGTAATATTCTAAAATACTTCCAAAGTCTTTATGAATATTATAAACAAGCACCCACAATTCTACACCTGGGGGTTATCACTATATGATAGTCACTACTAGCAAATGTGATGTGTTATTAAGAGTCAGACACATTGAACCTTTCAATATCCTACACTTAGAAAAAAAAATCCTCATTGCTTTTGCTCTAACTCATTAGACACAATAAGCCAATGATTAATTTTTCAAGTCTTTAAGTCTCTATGAAAAAAAGATTAAGTTACTTTTGCTTATAAGTATTGATTTGCTAATTGTTACATCTTATTAATAAAATGTCTCTTATGTACATTCCATAAGGTAGCTCCCACTAATCTTATTGTACATCCACAGAACCTTGTCATCCTTGATAATTCCATAAAATAACATTTTATGATTTTATATTATATGACAAGTTCATTTTTCCAAATTTTATTTTAGGAATTCCAAGAATCCCTTTAGCTAAAATGTAATACCCGGCTAGACTCCGGTATCGGAATTCCTACCGTCCGGTAGAATCTCGGATGTCGGAAACCTCTAGAAGGGTAAAAATCATGTTTTCATAAAATATTTTAATGTATTTTAAGGTTTTAAGTAAGAAAGAAATTGAGTTTTGAATGAAAAAGACCATAGAGGGAAATCCAGGTTCGGCCGCCGAACCTCATGTTCGGCCGCCGAACATGCATGAGTTTTGGAATCACTTTCGGCTTCCGAAGGTGGCCTGGCCAGCCACCTATAAAAGGATCCATGGCCGAAAATGGGCGAGCTTTCTCCCCTATTTTCGGCCAACGGTGAGTCCATGCCCTCCCATGGTTAGTTTCAATGATTTCCTTTAAGTCTTTCAAAGTTTTGACAAGCTTTCATCTTATTTGAAGATTTTTGAGTTAAAAACGGAGTTTTGGAGCTTGGAGACCCAAGGAGCTAGATTTCTCCCATCTCCAAGTTAGAATCATCTCTCCTCTCGATCTTCAAGAGGTAAGCTTAGATCCTACCCTTCTTGTATGTTTTAAGCAAGTTTTGAGGGGTTATGGGGTAGAAATGCATGTTTAGGTCAATGTTGAGTTTATGGACAATGTGTGTTGTTTGAGTTGATATTTGTGTTTGTGTTGGGGTTTAAGATAGTTTGAGGCCCCTATATGCTTGGTGGTATGTGTATGCATGTTGTAGAATAGCTAAATGCATGTTTGAATGGTTTGGGAGGCAATTTGTACATGAGGAGGCTGAGTTCTGCCCTTTGGAAGAACTCAGGTTCGGCAGCCGAAGGACTTTCGACCGCCGAACCTGCCTGTGGAGGCAAGCTTTCGGTTGCCGAACCCTACCCCCGAAAGTTGGACTTTCGGCTCTGGAAGGGAGTTTCGGCCGCCGAAGGTGCCGCCGAACATGCACGAGTTTCGGCTCTGGAGGGACTTTCGGTCGCCGAACCTACCACCGAAAGTGCCCTGTTCAGCCTTCCTTTGCATGATTTCAGTGATTGTTTTGAGGTGTTTTAGGAGGTTTTTGGGGAGTATTTTAGAGTCATGTTCATGTATGTTTGGTCCCTCATTTGAGTCTACCTGTGTAGGTTCGGATCCGAGGAACCAGGGACCCCAGTAGTGAGACAGCTGCTTCAGTGTCTTTTCAGAGCTAGCCTGAGGTGAGTAGAATGACTTCTTATGTTTCAAAGCAAATAATGAAAGTTTTAGCATGATTCACGCATCATGAATGCCATGAGATATATTAGGGTGTTTGCATTAGAATTCACGAATATGTTGCATTGCATATTATGTTGTTAATGTGGATAGGTGTTGAATGATCCATTAGCCCTCGTGTGTTGACATGATATGAGATGATATGGTATGGCATGTAAGACCAGTGAGGCCCATTCTACGCCCCTGGTACGATGTAAGAGAAATACCAGTGAGGCCCATTCTACGCCCCTGACACATTGGAATGTTATGTTATATTAGGTAAGAGAAAGACCAGTGAGGCCCATTCTACGCCCCTGGCACTATTGGAACGTGTAGAGGGCTATTGGTGACAAGTCCATCCTTGATGTGATTTGTTTGTGATGTGATGCATTTCATGAAAGCATGAATTTTAATAAAATGTTTTATTATTCTGCTCACTGGGCTCTAGTGGCTCACCCCATTCCCTTAATCCCCCAGGTTTGCAGGTACGGGATAGACCAGGATGTCAGCAAGAGTAAAGTCATGTATTATGTAATAGCTAGTTGTGGACATGAGAAAGACAATGTAATGTAAAGTATAGTACAGTAATGTAATGTAATGATGTTTATTGAGGTTTAGAGTTGTGCTTGACCCTAGTATGTAAAGTAAATCCCTTTTGCACATGATCTATGAAATGTTTTATTGATGACTTATGTAAACCAAGCTTAATGTATGATGTTACCCATTGGAGTATTTGATGAGGGCTCCAATGTGGGGTTTTATGTTTATGAGTTTGTGCATGCACAGGTTAAGCTTGGTAAATGAAAGAAAAAGTTTAAAATTTTTATGTAGATGTTTGATCATGTATGGGATTTAACATGTATACAGGATGTATGTTAGGCTTGCTACGGGTCCTGGCGGCCTTATGCCGATCTGGATCCTAGCGCCGGTAGCGGTCTGATTTTTAGGTCGTTACAGATTGGTATCAAAGCCCTAGGTTCATATGGTCGGACCTAGAGAGTGTCGGGCTCATAGATGTTCTAAAAGGGCAAGCACAATAGGAAAATCATGTCCACTAGGATAGGATGTAGAGTCCTGTCTTGAATAATGATGTGAAATGCCATGATATTATGCATGTGCATTGATGATATGTGACGTATGTGATGCAGGTTCATGTGTTTCCACATGAATCGTCTGATGCTAACATTTTATGTGATGTGTACTGTTTTTCAGTATGCAAGATGAGAGGAACTCGTCGATCTGCACGATTGACTAGAGTGCCACCTCAAGATGAGGGCACGGATGCTCGTCCTCCTGCATTACCTAGGGCAATGTCCTGCAGGTCTAGCAGGGAGAGAACGTCAAGGGACCCTAGAAGGTCTTTTGATGTGAGCAGAAGGGGAACAGTTCAAGGTGGAGTGTCAGAAGATATGGGGGATGATATGGATGTGGATCAGAGGAGGGATGGCAGTCTTGGTGTGAGCATGTCTGAAGGGGGCATGGGAGAGTCTCAGGGAGGCACTCAGGCCTCGGGGTTTGTTCAACCATCCCAATACCCACCCTTTTCACAGAATCCCGGGTATTCGATGGGAGGTACATCGGATTACCCCAGCTTTAACCCTTATCCTTCTTACATGCCATACCCACCTTTCTACCCACCATACTCACCTTTCTACCCACCATACTCACAGTACCCTATGTATCCACCCCCATCCTTTCATCCAGGTACAGCAAACCCTAATCCATGGAATGTTGCACCTCCTCCACCACCAGCAGAACCTATGGTCCCAAAAATCCAATCACCTAAACCTAGCTCATCTAGAGGGAGCAAGGTTAAGATGACTGACTATTTGAAGTTGGATGCTCCTAATATGAAACAGGTGATGATCCGTTTGAGTACCTTAGGACAGTCAAGATGATAACAGATAAGTTAGGGGCAGATGACAGTAGAGCCATTCAGATGGCTAGGTTCACCCTGAAGTTCAAGAAGGCCCGTGAGTGGTTTAAAAACTATGTGAACCCGAGGTTGAACAGCCTATCATGGGAAGAGTTTGCTAATGAGTTTGCAGGATGGGCTTTCCCTTATAGTTCAAGGGAGTTAAAGATGATCGAGTTTGAACAGTTGAGGCAGGCGGAGGAGATGAGTGTAGATGAGTATACAGATAGGTTCTTAGAGCTGTTGCCGTTTGTAGGGCAAAATCTGGACACAGATTAGAAGAAGGCTAGGAGGTATATCATGAGGCTTCATTCCAGGTATTCCTCCTTGATCCAGTCAGTAGAGAGGGAGAGTTTCCATGCCATAGTGGATATGGCCCGGAGAATGGAGGCTAGTGCAATAATTGAAGGGAAAGTGAAGCAGTCTGTGGCATAGCCTTCTGGTTCCAAGACCCCAGGTGGGGGAAAGCTAGACCCTCCTTCTTTCAGTTCAGCAGCTTTAGGCAGTAAGAGGTGGAGCAGTACCACTAAGAAGTCAAAGAAGAACAAGTTCTGGAATAAGATAAAGTCAGGTATGAGATTAGGAGGTGGCTCGAGCTCAAGTGCAGATAATGCAATATGTATGAAGTGTGGGAAGCCGCACAAGGGAGTATGTTGGTTTGGGACGACAGCCTGCTTCAGATGTGGGCAGGAGGGACACATGGCACGGGAGTGTCCTAGAGCAGCTTTTATGGCACAGTCCCAGCAGACAACTTCAGGTAGTGTGGCTCAATCAGTAGCTCCAGCCGCGACTCAGGCTAGTGGCAGAGGCAGAGGGAGAGGGGCAGCCTCTTCTTCAGCGGGTTTCAGGGGTGAAGGTCCATCAGCTCCAGCACGGATCTTCACTATGACACAGCAGGAGGCAAATGCATCAAACACCGTGGTGTCAGGTAATCTCATCATTGGTTGTTCAAATGTTTATGCCTTAATGGACCTTGGTGCATCTCATTCTTTTATTGCTCCGAGAGCCGTCGAGAGGTTGGGTTTGATGGTCTCTGGGTTAGAGTGTCCCCTATGGGTCAGTGGACCCAAGTGTGACCCGTCAGTGGCCCCAAGTGTGACCCGTCAGTGGCAGAGTCAGTCTGCCAGTGTAGTCCAGTTTTTATGGAAGAGAGATGCCTTTCAGCCGACCTTATGGTTCTAGATTTGACAGATTTTGACGTCATTCTAGGGATGGATTGGCTATCTACCCATGGTGCTACCTTGGACTGCAGAGACAAGGTAGTTAGGTTCAGAGGTCAGGATGGGTCAGAGGTTGTCTTCAAAAGAGACAGGAGGGATACACCTAGAGGTTTGATATCAGCCCTACAGGCTCGTAGGTCGCTCAGGAGGGGTTGTCGGGGTTTTCTAGCTCATGTGAGAGAGCTGGATAATCATGTTAGAGAGCCCGCCTCAGTGCTCGTGGTCAGAGAGTTTTTAGATGTTTTCCCAGACGAGCTGCCAGGTTTACCACCTGCTAGGGAGATAGAGTTTGAA
The DNA here is from genome assembly GCF_001659605.2 of Manihot esculenta. Classification (NCBI taxonomy): domain Eukaryota; kingdom Viridiplantae; phylum Streptophyta; class Magnoliopsida; order Malpighiales; family Euphorbiaceae; genus Manihot; species Manihot esculenta. The sequence continues at coordinate 24,856,755 of NC_035178.2, read as the reverse complement.
ATAGAATTGATGCCTGGAACCAGACTGATCTCTATACCTCCCTACAGGATGGCACCAGCAGAGTTGAAGGAGCTTAAGGAGCAGTTGCAAGAGCTGGTAGATAAGGGCTTCATCCGACCGAGTACCTCGCCTTAGGGTGCTCCAGTACTGTTTGTGAAAAAGAAGGATGGATCCCTTAGACTTTGTATCGACTACAGGCAGTTGAACAAAGTCACTACCAAGAATAAGTACTCGTTGCCTAGGATTGATGATCTATTTGACCAGCTAGCAGGAGCAGGTTATTTCTCCAAAATAGATCTGAGATCCGGGTACCATCAGCTGAGAATAAGAGAAGAGGATGTGCCGAAGATGGCGTTCAGAACCAGATATGGGCACTATGAGTTCCTTGTGATGCCGTTCGGGTTAACCAATGCCCCTGCAGCATTCATGGACCTCATGAACAGGATTTTCAGTCAGTATCTGGATCACTTCGTTATTGTCTTCATAGATGATATCTTAGTATATTCCAGGAATGCAGAGAAGCATGCCCATCATCTGAGGTTAGTCTTGCAGACCTTGAGGGAACACAGCTTGTATGCCAAGTTCTCCAAGTGTGAGTTCTGGTTGAGGAGCATTTCGTTCTTGGGGCATGTTGTGTCAGAAAATGGAATAGAAGTGGACCCCAAAAAGGTAGAAGCTGTGGCTAACTGGCCTAGACCCACTACAGTGACAGAGATCAAGAGCTTTTTGGGTTTGGCAGGTTACTACAGGAGGTTCATCCAGGACTTCTCTAAGATTGCAGCTCCTATGACTAGACTTACTAAGAAGAATCAGAGGTTTATGTGGACTGACCAGTGTGAAGAGAGCTTCAAAGAGCTGAAGAAAAGGTTGACGTCGGCATCGGTGTTAGCTCTGCCTACTAGTAATGAAGACTTCACAGTGTATTGTGATGCGTCCCGTGTGGGACTGGGTTGTGTGTTGATGCAGAATGAACGGGTGATTGCTTATGCTTCTAGGCAGCTGAAGAAGCATGAGTTGAATTATCCTACACATGACCTGGAGATGGCAGCTGTGATCTTTACACTCAAGATGTGAAGGCATTACCTTTATGGGGTAAAATGTGAGATCTTCACAGATCATAAAAGCTTGCAGTACATTCTGAGTCAGAGGGAGTTGAACTTGAGACAGAGAAGATGGGTAGAACTGCTTAGTGACTATGATTGCAAGATTCAGTACCATCCGGGTAAGGCGAATGTTGTGGCAGACGCCCTAAGCCGGAAATCACTTGGCAGTTTGTCCCATATCACAGCAGAGAGGAGACCGATGGAGAAAGAGTTTCATAAGCTCATCAATGAAGGTTTACAGTTGGAGTTGTCTGGTACAGGTGCTTTGATAGCCCAGATGAGAGTGACATCTGTGTTTCTGGAGCAGGTGGCTCAGAAACAGCACGAGGATCCAGAATTAGTGAAGATTTCCAGGACTGTTCAGTCAGGCAAGAACGAAGAGTTTAGATTTGACAGCAAGGGGATCCTCCGCTATGGGAATAGATTATGTGTACCAGATGACGAAGGTCTGAAGGGAGACATTATGAGGGAAGCTCATAATGCCAGATACAGTATTCACCCTGGGGCCACCAAGATGTATAAAGATCTGAAGAGAGTTTATTGGTGGCCAGTTATGAAAAGAGAAGTGGCACAGTTTGTGTCAGCCTGCGAAGTATGTCAGAGGGTGAAGCTGGAACATCAGAAGCTGGCTGGAATGCTTAACCCACTACCGATTCCAGAGTGGAAATGGGAGAATATAGCTATGGATTTCGTAGCGGGGTTACCGGCGACGTCCAACAGATTGGACTCCATATGGGTGATTGTGGACAGACTGACCAAATCTGCTCACTTCATCCCTGTCAGGAGTGGCCATTCTGTGGATAAATTGGCGCAGGTGTTTGTAGATGAAGTGGTCAGGTTGCATGGGGCTCCTGTTTCAATAGTGTCTGATAGAGGACCCCAGTTCACCTCTAGGTTTTGGCGGAGTCTGCAGAGTGCTATGGGTACCAAGCTAGACTTCAGCACTGCTTTCCATCCTCAGACGGATGGACAATCAGAGAGGACCATCCAGACAATAGAAGATATGCTCAGAATGTGTTTGCTAGATTTTGGCGGTTCTTGGAGGCAGCATCTACCTTTGGTGGAGTTTGCCTACAATAACAGCTATCATGCTAGTATAGGGATGGCTCCATATGAAGCTTTGTATGGAAGGAAGTGCAGGTCACCTGTCTGCTGGGAGGAAGTTGGAGAAAGGGCCTTGGCAGGGCCTGAGCTAGTAGAGATCACCAGCAGAGTAGTACCAATTATCAGAGAAAGGATCAAGACTGCTGTGAGTAGGCAAAAGAGTTATGCAGATATCCGCAGAAGACAAGAAAAGTTTCAAGAGGGAGATTTGGTGTTGCTCAAGGTGTCTCCTATGAAAGGGGTGGTTCGTTTTGGGAAGAAAGGTAAGTTAGCTCCACGGTACATCGGACCCTTTGAGATTTTGCAAAAGGTCAGGAATGTATCGTACAAGTTGGACTTACCTGCTTCCATGGAGAGAATCCATCCGGTTTTCCATGTTTCTATGCTGCGAAAGTTCGTGTCAGATCCGGGCAAGGTTCTTAGTGAGCTTGATGTGGAGATCCTTGGAGATCTCACCTATGTTGAACAGCCGGTGCGGATCCCAGACACCCAGATCAGAAAGCTAAGGAACAAGGAAATCCCGATGGTGAAAGTCCTTTGGAATCACCACAACATAGAGGAATGTACTTGGGAGACACGGGAGTCTATGCTCTAGCAATATCCTCATCTCTTCTAAGGTTAGTGTTATGTGTTTTGTATGTATGTTTATGTTTTATGCTATGTATGCTTGTTTGTGAACATTCGGGGACGAATGTTCTTAAGGGGGGGAGAATGTAATACCCGGCTAGACTCCAGTATCAAAATTCCTACCATCCGGTGGAATCTCGGATGTCGAAAACCTCTAGAAGGGTAAAAATCATGTTTTCATAAAATGTTTTAATGTATTTTAAGGTTTTAAGTAAGAAAGAAATTGAGTTTTGAATGAAAAAGACTATAGAGGGAAATCCAGGTTCGGCCGCCGAACCTCAGGTTCGGCCGCCGAACCTCATGTTCGGCCGCCAAACATGCATGAGTTTTGGAATCACTTTCGGCTTCCGAAGGTGGCCTGGCCAGCCACCTATAAAAGGATCCATGGCCGAAAATGGGCGAGTTTTCTCCCCTATTTTCGGCCAACGGTGAGTCCATGTACTCCCATGGTTAGTTTCAATGATTTCCTTTAAATCTTTCAAAGTTTTGACAAGCTTTCATCTTATTTGAAGATTTTTGAGTTAAAAATGGAGTTTTGGAGCTTGGAGACCTAAGGAGCTAGATTTCTCCCATCTCCAAGTTAGGATCGTCTCTCCTCTCGATCTTCAAGAGGTAAGCTTAGATCCTACCCTTCTTGTATGTTTTAAGCAAGTTTTGTGGGGTTATGGGGTAGAAATGCACGTTTAGGTCAATGTTGAGTTTATGGACAATGTGTGTTGTTTGAGTTGATATTTGTGTTTGTGTTGGGGTTTAGGATAGTTTGAGGCCCCTATATGCTTGGTGGTATGTGTATGCATGTTGTAGAATAGCTAAATGCATGTTTGAATGGTTTGGGAGGCAATTTGTGCATGAGGAGGCTGAGTTCTGCCCTTTGAAAGAACTTAGGTTCGGCAGCCGAAGGACTTTCGGCCGCCGAACCTGCCTGTGGAGGCAAGCTTTCGGCTGCCGAACCCTGCCCCCGAAAGTTGGACTTTCGGCTCTGGAAGGGAGTTTCGGCCGCCGAAGGTGCCGCCGAAAGTGGGTGAGTTTCGGCTCTGAAGGGACTTTCTGCCGCCGAACCTGCCGCCGAAAGTGCCCTGTTCAGCCTTCCTTTGCATGATTTCAGTGATTGTTTTAAGGTGTTTTAGGGGGTTTTTGGGGAGTATTTTAGAGTCATGTTCATGTATGTTTGGTCCCTCATTTGAGTCCACCTGTGTAGGTTCGGACCTGAGGAACCAGGGACCCCAGCAGTGAGACAGCTGCTTCAGTGTCTTTTCAGAGCTAGACTGAGGTGAGTAGAATGACTCCTTATGTTTCAAAGCAAATAATGAAGTTTTAGCATGATTCACGCATCATGAATGCCATGAGATGTATTAGGGTGTTTGCATTAGAATTCACGAATATGTTGCATTGCATATTATGTTGTTAATGTGGATAGGTGTTGAATGATCCATTAGCCCTCGTATGTTGACATGATATGAGATGATATGGTATGGCATGTAAGACCAGTGAGGCCCATTCTACGCCCCTGGTACGATGTAAGAGAAAGACCAGTGAGGCCCATTCTACGCTCCTGGCACATTAGAATGTTATGTTATGTTAGGTAAGAGAAAGACCAGTAAGGCCCATTCTACGCCCCTGGCACTATTGGAACGTGTAGAGGGCTATTGGTGACAAGTCCATCCTTGATGTGATTTGTTTGTGATGTGATGCATTTTATGAAAGCATGAATTTTAATAAAATGTTTTATTATTCTGCTCACTGGGCTCTAGTGGCTCACCCCATTCTCTTAATCCCCCAGGTTTGCAGGTACGGGATAGACCAGGATGTCAGCAAGAGTAAAGTCATATATTATGTAATAGCTAGTTGTGGACATGAGAAAGACAATGTAATGTAAAGTATAGTACAATAACGTAATGTAATGATGTTTATTGAGGTTTAGAGTTGTGCTTGACCCTAGTATGTAAAGTAAATCCCTTTTGCACATGATCTATGAAATATTTTATTGATGACTTATGTAAACCAAGCTTAATGTATGATGTTACCCATTGGAGTATTTGATGAGGGCTCCAATGTGGGGTTTTATGTTTATGAGTTTGTGCATGTACAGGTTAAGCTTGGTAAATGAAAGAGAAAGTTTAAAATTTTTATGTATATGTTTGATCATGTATGGGATTTAACATGTATACATGATGTATGTTAGGCTTGCTACGGGTCCCGACGGCCTTATGTCGATCTGGATCCTAGCGCCGGTAGCGGTCCGATTTCCGGGTCGTTACATAAAATATATTAGATCATTTCCATTATTGTATATTTCTTAATTCCATATTAAGAAATTTAATTTTGACAACCCTTGTCAAAATTGACAACTTGTGTATAGCTATATCTTTTCGAAAAATATAAATAATCAACTTCGAGAAACTAATAGTATAGACATCAATTAATGAGAATAAGCTTTGACTGGAAGGATTTAAATCCTATTAGCTAGATAACTCTTTATCTATTTCATTTTCCATAACCTCAATATTCTTCTTGTAGAAATCATTTCTCAAGAATCATGAATTTTTAGGTTAAAACAACTCTTTGTTTTATAGAAAAAATACTTTAAAATTCTAAATTTTATTTAGGAATCCAACAAACTTATCCTTATTAAGTTTCATTTCAAACATCTCTAATCTTAACACTTTAAGATTTTTTTGTTCAGCCATAGTATATCTCATATACTTAGTAGAAAATTATATCAGATCAAATCTAATAATGAAGTGATGAAGTTGTGTATTTTATGCAAATTCTTTATAAGGATGAGCAAATATAATTATATAGTTCATTAAGGCTCATACAGGGTCCAACACTGTTTAATGCCAACCTTTCAAGACATTCTATACATTATGGTATCCTTAATAGGTTTTAATTATGACTTAATACATTTCTATAAATATTACATTAAATGAAGTATTTGAGTATCTCTTGTTTTGATCACATCAAAGACCTCTATACTCTTTTCAAATATATTTCTTCATACTTTAAGTTAGAAATCTTTAAACTGTTCAAAGAATTTATATTTCTATTTCGAAAACATAAGCATCTCAAAGTATTTAGAAATACCCCTTTTAAAACCACTTCTAAAATGGACTGCATATATCTCATGTACCAATTCTAAAAATTCTTTAGTTTTGTCCTTATCATATAAGGTTGACTATGTCATCTTGCATTTAGAATGAAACTCAATAGCCAGTGTAGGTCATCAACCCAAACAAGGATCTAGTCTCTGCCTTTTTCTGAACTAGTGATAACTTCCTTAACAATTTGACACAATCATTAAAAACTAAATTCATTTTAGATTAAAAAATGGGTTTTGATGAATGTATTAATCACAATTAATAGCTTAGACTTGTTTTGTTTCAATTATCTCTATAATTAAAATTAAATCATAAGCAAATAATTAATGCCAATATTTTATTTTGCTAAATAAAATATGTACATCATCTATGAATTACTATTACTCTTATATGCACAAGCTACTATATTTGTAACTTTGCAAATCACAACACTTGTTAAGGGCAACAAAAAATAAACTATAAGTACTATTCAAATTTTCAATAATAAATTATAGACATTTATCTTCACAAAGTTTTTGTCATATTTGTTAGTTTGAAAAATCAAAGTACGTAGGCAACTCTTATCTTGTGACAATTGAAATAATTTTTCTTGTCTTAACTTTATTCATTCTCATTTCCTTTATTGGCCTCTTGGACTATATATAATAATATTTAACAATTTTGCATTTGTATAGTTCAAATAGTTCATGTATAAGTTTATCTTAAACTTATAAAAGGAATTGACTAGAATTAATGGATCACATCATTATGTGAAGTGAAATCTATCTTGATCTCAAGCTTTACTCAATCTAATTAAGTAAGCAATCTCCACTTGATATTTCGACCAACAACTTTAACATGAAAAAATTACTATTACATAACAGTGTAGCAATTTAGTCTTGTTATCAACACAAAACTTGCATTGAAATTAAGACAACTTCTAAAGTTTATTATATAATCACAAACTCTCCATGCAACTCGTTTGCACATTGAATAAGGATGTAACATATATTTATGCTAATTATTATAGTAACATTTCATAAATATCAATTTTTCCATTCGGTGCTCCTTCAACTAAGAAATTAGAAAGTATATAGTTCTGAACACATCGTATGTGTTCAAGTTTTTTAAAAAATACTTTTTAAAATTTTAGCCAATTTAGGAATTAATGTTTAGTGAGCTTATATGACTTTTAGTTTATCAATATGAACAATGGTCAGAAGTGGTTTTATGTCTCTTATCAGAATTAATGCAGAAAGTAAACTCTATTAGAGTAATATTGATTTATAATCTTAAAAAAAAAATGTTTATGATTTTTTAATCATATATGCCTCCCACTATTTTCTCTTTGGATCCTATACTTCCTGACATGGAGCAACTAGTCTTGGATTTTACGGCAGACTTGGACCGGGGCTAACTTTTGCATTTTAATTAATTTTTTTTTGGATATTTTTCTCTTATTTCATCTTAGCCAAACAATATTGGTTAAAATTCCTGACGGAGTCTAATTAGTCCTTTATCAGATTGGTATCAGAGCAAAGTTCGACCATGGCAAATAACCAAGAGGCGCGACTTGCTGCGATTGAGGCATCTTTGGCAGAATTGAGGGAGATGATCGGACAACTAACTCTACAGTAGGGAATCCACCAACCTGCCGCCGCTTCACACTCTCAGCCAGTCGCGAATCCTGTGACTACCAATCTTGTGGCCGCCAATCCTGAGGTCACCTATGTGGTGAAGAAAATCTTATGTTCAACAAAACAGGAGGATGAGACGCAAAGGAGGAAGATTTTCCAGGCAAAGTGTCAAGTAGGAGAGGCAATTTGCAGGCTAATCATAGATAGTTGCAGTTGTGAGAATCTGATAGCTAAGCAATTGGTGGAGAAATTGCAGTTGCCTACACAGCCCCACCCTTCGCTATACAAAGTCGGATGGATTAAGGAAGGTCCGACAATTGAGGTCAACAGAATCTGCAGCGTGCCTATCTCGATTAGTAAATCTTATGCTGAACCTGTTAATTATGATGTTGTGGATTTGGATTGCTGTGGAATTTTGCTAGATCGCCCTTGGCAGTTCGATTTTGATGCCTTGCATAAGGGGAATGACAATTCATACATGTTTATGTGGAATCAAAAGAAGATTACTATCTTGCCTTCCGGTTCTACGAAACATTCTAAAGTGGAAGGGAAGAATATTGTTGCTGTTTCTATGGGAGTACAGAGGCTATCATGCACAGTTGAGAAATCTGGAGGCACATTGGCCTTATTGGTGAGAGCAAAAGGTACAATGGAGGATACACCATCTTTACCACCACCTGTTAAAGAGTTGTTGAAGGAGTTTCCTAAGATAGTGGAGGAATCATCCTAGCTTCCACCTCTGCGGGATATCCAATATCAGATTGATCTCATTCTTGAATCAAAACTACCGAATCTGCCTCATTACAAGATGAGTCCAAAGGAGAGTGAAATCCTCCCAGACCAGGTGGAATTTGCTTACAATAGTGTTATCCATAGCTCCGCAAAGATGTCACCATTTGCTATTGTGTATAGGAAAGTCCCAACGCATACAGTTAATCTTATTGCCCTTCCCACAGGTTCTCACAACAGTATTGCAGCAAGCAACTTGGCAAAGCAGCACATGAATATTTTTAAACAGGTACAACAATGCATTACAGAAGCCAATGACAAATATAAAGCTACTGTTGATAAACATAGGCGTTTCAAGTCCTTCAATATCGGTGACCAAGTTATGGTATATTTACGCAAGGAGCGTGGTGGAGGACAGAAAAAGCTTGACGCCAAGAAGATTGGTCCATTTCGGATCATTCAGAAGATCAATGACAATGCCTATGTTCTTGACCTCCCACATGAGATGAAAATTCTCAAGACGTTTAATGTGGCAGATCTATTTTAGCTCTATCCTGCTGATAAGAACTCGAGGTCGAGTTCTTTATAAGTGGAAGGGAATGACATGGAGCAACTAGTCTTGGATTTTACGAAAGACTTGGACCAAGGCTAACTTTTGCATTTTAATTATTATTTTTAGATATTTTGGGTATTTTCATAATTTTGCATATTAGGGTTTTATTTCTATTAGAAATAGCCTCCATTGGCTATTAGAAAGACACTTTTAAATCTTTGAGGAATTTCAATAAGACTTTTAGTTTTCTAGCCTATCTTTTCTCTTATTTTGTTTTAGCCAAACGATATTGGTTAAAACTTCTGACGGAGTTTAAATAGTCCTTTATCACTTCCATTATAGGAAATGAAAATCATAATGGATGGATTTCTAGTGGGTGATTAAATTCCTATAAACTGCTATGAACCTCAGGTACATCCGATATTGGATCCATGATATCCATGGTCAAGAAACACTTTACGCATCGCATTTTATGCGAGACTCAATCAATAAACTTGGCTCCTAATGCCCAAGACCTCAGGTACATCCATTATTGGCCTATCTTGAATCAGTTGAATCAAGCCCACTGAGCCGGCAAATGTATCAAGTTACTTAATGAACTCAGGTATATCCAATATTGTCCATTAAGCCCTTTACACACCTACAACATCATATTCTTAATAATTATCTCAAGAGGACACTAAGTCAATTATGTCACCCTTATGTAACCATAACAAACAACATAAATGCCTAAGCCCTTTAGTCAATTGCCTCAGTGGAGAGCCATAGATTCAATCATTTGGTTGGAAGATTTTCTTAATCGGCCTAATTACTATTAGGGTCTCACTTTGCACATTAGCAGGTTTAAACTATGCATATCAACTATATACATTCATTCATGCATATGAACATACATATCACATATGTATAAAAATTCATAAATTTAGCTAGTAAAAATAAAAGGTGTAATCATGAACTATGCTAAGAAACGCCCAATCCAAGCTGTAAGGATTGGTGTCAAAAGGCCATTCCTAGGTTTGCATCCATCTAGCACCTAAACTATTTATACATTACAAACCTTGTGTCTTCTTATTGTGCTTCCATTGAACTTTATCAATGGGTTGAGCCTCCTACTTTTCGTCTTTTAATCTCCATCTCTTAGGAAATTTAGAGATTTACTGCAACCCAAACACGCAGTGGAAAAATTAAAATATCTTATTTCTTTCCCGGGATCCGTGTGCTTCGTTTAATTCGAAAGGAAGGATAAGCTACTAACCTATTAGATTCGACGAGAAGATACAATCCCGGACTTAAAGTGCTGCTTTTTCAACGAACACCTGCTATGGTATCCACACGAATGTCTCTTATCCTTCTAGAGTGCTAGCTTTCTCAAGGATAGATAGAGTATGTGCTTCACAATTTGCAACTGTTAGACTGAATTTTCTAAAAACATGCTCACTCCAGAATTCGTAGAAGGAGTTTTTATATGTTTTAGTCTTTTGTTTTCCCACAACTCTTTTCGTAAAAGAGTTGTGTTCAGAACCCACTATTACGATCTCACAGATACTCAAATATCTTATGTGATAGAGTTGTGTTCATAACCAACTATCACAATCTCGCAGATACTCAAATATCTTACGTGATAGAGTTATTTATCTGTAACAGTTACAGAAAGACTGCAGATCCTTTTAAATATTATTATCTTATAATAATAAATAATTAATATTAATAATAATAACACTTTATTATTATTAATATAACACATCAACAACGTTCTTGTGTGTGACCCAATAGGCTCACATTAATTGGCAATAGGCCCAGTCCCACAAGGCTCATAAATCATAAGCGGCCTCTAGCAAGACATTATGACTACCCAACTAATATGAGGATCAATAGTCCGATAAAGCCTAATAAATAGAACATGTATTAATTCCTTTGTCACACGATATTTAGTTTGAACATAAGTCATGGTCAATGTCAAACTTATAATGTTCAAACTTATGATTTCTCGATCTATAAGTAGACTGATAAATCCAAATGATATTGATCACACTATCAATTCATTTGAGCACGACCATGCATTTATCAGTTTTACTTATCGAGGGGCCCAGAAGATATCTCTCTCAAAGAGAGGGACAAATTCTATTTTGATTGTTCAATATCCTCTACATAATTTCTATTATGCTCAATCATAACCTTTATGATTGTTCGATTAAAGACAATATTTGGTTATGTCAAAACATAACAATCCTTATATTGGAAACTATGACAATCTCAAGTCAAAGAATTAAGACATGACTACTTTGAGATCCACTTATGACAATAACCCATGTAGTGATCTCAGTGCGGGTCCATCCAATACTTTGTTCTCTAACAAGTATCTATGATTATTGAATTATATCAACATATACATAATCATCTCATGATTATCAATCAATAACCATACTAGTTATATTTTATTATTATCAACATAATAATAAGTAACCAGGGATGTTAATCATTATTATGTAACATGCAAACAAATAATAATGATAGTAAAACCTCTTTTATTAATAACCAAAATGACATATAAAAAGATCCAAAATAATGGCCAAGGGCAAATATACTAACACTATAAACATTTTACATTGATATCCTTGGCACACCAAGATGAGAAAAACAAAGAAAAATGAGCTCGTAGGCTCTTAAATAATACAAACCATCAAAAGAATAATTTACATGCCTTTTGAATTAAATAATAAACAATTTTTTAATTAACACCCAAAGCATAAATTAGAAATCCAATCACATTAGTCTCTTAAAGTCTATAATCACCTATCATGCAATTAAAATAAAATCCAACGTTTTAATTTAAAAATATGATGCATAAAATAATAATATATCTATAAGTATCACATACTTATTTATAAATGTTACTCACTTTGAAATCATATTTCAACTTGAATAATATTGAAAAAAATAATTAAACACTTTAATTATTAAATTTGAATAATTTCAATGTCAATGTGCAACTTTTGCATGTTCCCAACAGTCAACAACACGGGTTAGACCCGTGTTTCAACCCAAAACACGAGTCCAACTTGTGTCCTGGCATTGACTACATAGTTAGCACACTTTATACAGCTAGGATGTATAACTGGACAGAATTACATAGCCAGGCTGTGTAACTGCATGACAACGCATACATTAGGCCATCCATAGACCTGTGTTACACCCGTTCCCTAGCCTATAGTGGAAAGTGCGACTTGGATGATTGGCAAAGCTTCCCTTAAAACTATTAACTAAACGAGAGAAACCTATTTAAAGCACATAAATATTTTTCCATAGAATGGTTTTATAGAAACTAATTATATTATAAGATTTGTTTACACGTTGTTCTCTAGGATAAGATTCGATTGTAAGATTTAGCAATCAGATTAGATTTATAACATAATAGTTCTAAGAAACTAATTATCATAACAAAGCACTAAACCTACAATAACTACTAAAAATAAATAATAATATATATTTAATAAGCAACATTATATTATTGATTCATGCAGTAACTATAAAACAAAAAGTATGAAAAGCCAAATGTATGCTCAATACTAGATATAAAATAATGAGTAACAAAAGAAATTGAGAGGAAAGTAAAATAGAAATTAAGAAGAAAGCAAAATAGAAATTAAGAAAATAAAATTCCTTCGCTTGGACCGCACTCGGAGGCTGCCTACGTATCTCCAATGGAGGATTAAGTCAATGTAGCTCTTGAATAATTTAAAAGAAAAAAAGAGGTACTAAAAATTAAAATTTAACTAGTTAATATTCAAATAAATAAAAAAGAAGTACGTACCTTTAACAAGAGTATTTCCCTAATCATGATAAGTTCACCATGCACATTTCACTGCTAGAAAAGCTCTACAAGAAAAATAACATCATTCATTTTATATTCCTTACATAATAATAAACAAACAAATGAATAATCTATTTAATTTACCCATTATTTAATCCAATACATACATAATAACTTTTAAGACAATTATTTTAACCACCTAGGATTTGTACACAATCGAAATACTTATTTTTATCATACCTATAGATTCAATATCCTCAAATTTCAAATTATCTCAAAGTACCCTTTTGTTCCTATATTTTAATCAAGATTTGTCTATATTTTCTATTGGATAAAGAGATTTTATTTTTTTGTCCTAATATTTCCCTAAAACTCTTCTTTAACATTGATATCTGTAGAAAAGTAATATTTGTTGTGTATATTACTATAGAGATTACAACATATTTATACATTAAAAATCTTATCTAGAAAGGAAAGAGAATCAAGCCTATAATCATACAATCCCTAAGATTAAGCAACTAACACATCTATCAATATTTACTTCTTATATCAACATATTTACTTCCTATAACCTATGACACTCCTTAAATTGGAGTATAGATATTAATCATGCCCAACTTGTTACATATATAATCAACTTGAGTCCCATTTAGAGTTTTAGTGAAGATATCTCCTAATTATTCTCTAATTCTGATATGTCCTGTTTAGATTATCTTTTATTGGACCTTCTCATAAACAAAATGACAGTCAATCTCGATATGTTTGTTCCTCTCATAAAATACTGGATTAGAGGCAATATGGATACCTACTTGATTATCACATCACAACTTAGCATGCACCGAATTTATGAACCCAACCTCTTTCAACAGTTGACACACCCACAAGACTTCACATACGGCTTGTGCCATGGCTCGATATTCAGATTTAGCACTAGAACGAGAGACCATATTTTGCTTTTTACTTTTCCATGAGACTAGGTTACCTCCCATAAAAATACAATATCCAGTGGTTGACCTTCTATCAATCCTTGAACTTGCCCAATCTACATAAAAAAAGCATTCAATATTTGAGTTCCCATGGTTACCATAGAAGAGGCTTCGTCCTGGGGCCCCTTTCAAGTAGAAAAAAACTGTCCTGGAGCATCCCACTGAGCAACATTAGGAGAAGACATAAACTGACTTACCACACTCACTGAATATGCAATATCAGGACAAGTCACTATCGAATAATTCAGCTTGCCAACTAATCTTCTATATATTTCAAGATTTGCAAATGGCTCACTGTCTTCTGTGGTAAGTTGAAGATTAGATGGTCATTGTTATATTATAAGACTTAGTACCAAATTTTCTATTTCTGTCAACAAGCATATTTTCTTTGAGATAAGAAAATGTTTTTTCTTACACCGCATAACTTCAATGCCCAAAAAATATTTCAAAGAGCCCAAATCCTTTGTATGAAACTGTGTTTTGAGAAATTCTTTTAGAGATATAATGCCAGTAACATCAATTCCTGCGATAACAATATCATTCACATATACTACAAGCAGAATTACTCCACTATCGGAATTTCTATAAAATACTGAGTGATCACACTTACTCATCTTCATTCTAAACTGTTGGACCACCTCACTAAACCTGCCAAACCATACTCGATGACTCTGTTTCAAGCCATAGAGGGATTTTCGAAGTCTACAAATCTTGTCTAGTTCCCCCTGAACAACAAAATCAGGTGGTTGCTCAATATAAACCTCCTCCTGAAGGTTACCATGGAGAAAAACATTTTTAATATCCAGTTGATGCATAGGCCAATGATGTGTAGCTGCCAAGAAAATAAATAATCGAATAAATGCAAGCTTGGCAACTGGAGAGAATGTATCAGAATAGTAAACTCCATAAGTTTGAGATTAACTTTTGGCCACCAAATGGGCCTTGAGGCGAGCAACGGACCTATCAGGGTTTACTTTCACTGTAAACACCCATGTACATCTAATAGCTCGCTTTCCTGGGACAAAGATACCAACTCTCAAGTACTTTTATCATTCTATTATCATATTAATTAGTGTCATATTAATTAGGTGCTGTTTTATTCTTGGCTTAGCAATTACACATGTCAAATATTTATTTCTTTATTAAATCAATTAGGAAATGGTACTTGAATCTCTTTTTAGTCCTTTTATTTATAAAAATTTTCATCTATGATAAATTCATCATTCTTAAAATCTAATATGAATGATATTATTTTGTTTTGATAACATATACATTCATCCAAATGGCCAAATGGATTTTTATAACTCATATTTCTTATTAGGCTTTTAATTTTATAGTATATGAGTCTTTTGAAAAAAAATCAAATGGATTTTTGTAACTCATCCAAAAAAAAAAAGGAAATTTTGATTTTAAATTGTTACGGTTTTTATACTCATACTTTTATTTGTGTTATTTGAGCTTCTCAATAAGTATATTTTACTTTAATTGTTCATATGTATTTTTTCATAATTATTTGATTTAATAAATTGTATATAATAAATAGGTTGACTAAAATATGAAAAAATATTCAATTTGTGTGTGTTTGAGAGAGCTTCTGAATTGGTTTATCTATGAATGTATAGAACATTATTATATTATTAGGATATATATTTAGGAATTTGTTCGTATTTCAATTTGTATTTCACAATAATTTAGTTTCATAATAATAACTCTATAAGTATTATTATTTTTCACTTAGCTAATTATCTAATTAATTATACTTGACACAATATAATCTCAATACTAGTTAATATAAATTTTTGTTTAATAAATAAATATTATCAGAAATATACAAGAAAATTTTGATGCAATTTGTGCAAAAGTGGTATAATTTTCATCCCGAGCTGGAGTAGGTTTATTTTGGCTAATTTTGAAGTAAATAATTTTTCTGCAATTGAGAGTTTAATCTCTTAATTACGAAGAAATTGATCAATGTCAGTGCGTGTTTAATTAGTTAATTCCACGATTTGATGCTCTCATCTAGAAATTCAATTCAAATGGAGTATTTACTGTCCGCTATCTATCTGAATGCCAAACAAAGGAACTTTTTCATTTAATAAATCTTTTAAAAATTATATATATATATATATTCTTATTCTTCAGATTAATTAAGAACAATATTTACAATTAAAAAAAAAAATTCTTTTTCGTTATAATTAAATTTATAATCAGCTCAATTTTTTGGGTATTAACATTTATTTCAATTACTTCAACTTAATGTTAGAAAAAATAATTAAAAAAACTATACATTTTTTATTAATTTATTAAACCATCTAAGAATTATATTAAAACTGAAAGCTCTATTTGCTCTTGAATATATTTATATATATACACAATGGGTCGACTAATTTAGACCCGCACTGAATATATCTAAGGCAACACATCCTCTTGCAAATTTTAAAAGTATTTTGTATTTAGGATTAAATATGAAACTTTGTTTAACAAACAGCCTGCATCATCACACATAACATACGATATAATTAAAAAAAATATGTTCTTTTCAATCTTTATAATTCTAACCTATACTTTAAAAGTAACCAAATTAGGTATGCACTTTTAATTTTTTATCAATTATATTAAAATATAAAAATACCGTTAATCCATTAATCGAGATGCCATAATTTTTTTAAGACAAAACGGCCATGTCATTACCACGCTATCATGTCATTACCATGTTATCATATCATTACCACATTATCACAATATAATACAAGATGATTACACTTACATGATGTTTATATTTATGAAATAATTATTAAAAAGTGATAAAAGCTTATTGGTAACTGTTAAATTTGTGACCCATAACCCTAGTAGGTTAGGATGTAAGATTTCTTCTTAGCTAGAGGACTATAAAGAATAAATAACTTATTCATATGTTATTACTAAACTGGACGAGATTTTTAAGTTGATTAAAACTAAAGGGTCTAATATTGTAAAAAAAGAGCATGGCTGATAGATTATTTTGCCTATTATGGTGAGGGGTTTGTCGAGTGGTGCTTGCCTATTGTGGAGGGATTTTATCCCATCATCGTGTAGTATAGTCTCATGAAGGAAGAGATGAGGCTTCCACCTAAGGTGGAGAAAGGTTTTTTCATATAGTTGAAAACAACATTTATAATCCAAGATACAGAAGAGTGAGTTTCATATAATATTTTTTATGGTGGGACCCACTTGTTTGTATCTTGGTCCATATGGATCGGATCTAGGCAAGTTTTTCAGGTATAATAGATTATTATTAATAGGATTTATTTAGGAATGTATTTACATTTTAATTTATATTTCTCAATTATTTGATTTCTTATATAAGTATATGGTACGAGCACAAAAATGGTACAATTCTTCAACAATAAGTTGTGCATTAAAGTATACACACTTTTCAAAAATTTAATATGGAAAGTTTCAAATTATGACAAATCAAGTTACCATTGCTTAATTCAAGCTTTACAAGACAAGAATTATATTTGGGAAGTATGGAAAAATAAAGAAATAAACAACACACTTTTCAACACATGTAGACGCGCAACACAATTTTAGATCGCATAATGTATATATGGCCGAATTGCACTTAGACAAATTTTATTATTTTAGTATTTTATGAAATTTATTTTAAATTAATTTGGTCTGAATTAGAAGCCAAATTCGTGCAGCCCATTTAGGAATGATATTTCTCCAAAACAATTTAGGAAAATAATCTTTAATATAATCTAAATTTGACTATTTGACTAGATACCCTTCCTATATTGTAGTTACACATCCCTACACTAAAATTAGGGTTTGGAGGCTATAAAAATATTCTTAAGGTGGCAGCTATGAAAGTATAAAATAAATAGAGATGATATTATGAATAATATTTTGGTTTTTTAATACAAAGATAAGTTTTCTTTGTGTACCTCTATGTTTAGCAAACTTATCAAGATTTTTCTTGTGGCGTTTCTAACTGGTTTATCGCTAAATAATCTATGTTACTAATCATATTGGTTGGTTAGGGGTGTAGTAGAACAGTCTTTGCTCCATAATATTCATTTCTAATCACATTGATTGGTTAGGGGTATAGTAGGGCAACCTTTTGGAAGATATTTTTGCCTCGTTCTTTATCAAGTTGTGTGACGGTGTTTTTAATCACATGTTGATCCTAGGTTTCGCATTAGTGGGTATCAGAGTTTGGTGATAGATAAATTACTATTTATCTATATTTATCTGTTTCATATATTTTATTTTTATTTTTCTTTAATTTTCAAGTTTTATCTCATTATTTCAGTTTTCAAAAAAAAAAAATTATTTGAGTTGTGTGAGACTTTAAAAAAAAGAGAAAAAAAAGAGTGAAGAAAAAAAATCATCTCAGTTGTTTGATTTAAAAAAAAAAGAGAGATGTCAAAGGTCAGTGCTTCCTTCGCGAAATTTCAGATTGAACTCAAAGATTTCATGTACATCATGGAAGAAATCTAAGAAGTTGAGATTCCAATTGGCTTTGCCATTCTTGCACAAGACAACCTGTATGAAGATGATTCCGTATATGTCGATCTTTTTTTTGTCATTATGGTTGAAGATTCGAGGATGAATCTTTTCGAAGAAGGAGAGAATGATACGAGCACGAAAATGACACAGTTTTTCAACAATAAGTTATGTATTAAAGTATTCACACTCTTCAAATATTTAATATGGAAAGGTCCAAATCATGACAAATCAAGTTACTATCACTTAATTTAAGATTTATGAGATGAGAACTATATTTGGGAAGCATGAGAGAATAAAAAAATAAGCAATATACTCTTCAACACATGTCGACGCGCAACACAATTTTAGATCGCGTAATGCATGTATGGCCAAATTGCACTTAGACCAAATTTATTATTTTATTATTTTAGTATTTTGTATGATTTTTTAAAAATTAATTTGATCTAAATTAGAAGCCCATTTAGGAATGAGATTTTTCCAAGATAATTTAGAAAAATAATTTTTAATGTAATCTAGGTTTGACTATTTGATAGATATTCTTCCTATATTGTAGCTACACCTTCCTATACTAAAATTAGGGTTTGGAGATTATAAAAACACATTTAAGGTGGTAGCCACGAAATAATGAAATAAATAGAGATGATATTATGAATAATATTTCGGTTTTCTTAATACAAAGACAAGTCTTCTTCGTGTACCTCTATGTTTAGCTAACTTATAAAAGTTTTTTTTTTGTGGCATTTCTAATTGATTTATTGCTATATAATATATGTTGCTAATCACATTGGTTGGTTAGGGGTGTAGTAGAGCAACCTTCTGAAAAATATCTTTGCCTCGTTCTTCGTCAACTTGTGTGACAGAATTTTTGATTACATGTTGATTCTGGGTTCCGCATCAGTTGGTATCAGAGCAGATAAATTCCTATTTATCTATGTTTATCTATTTCATAAGTTTTATTTTTATTTTTATTTAATTTTAGTTTTATCTCGTCATTTTAGTTTGCAAAAAAAAAAAAAAAGAAAAAAAAATTATTTCAGTTGTGTGAGACTTTAAAAAAAGAGAAAAAAAAAAAAGAGTGAAGAAAAAAAAATCATTTCAGTTGTTTGATTTAAAAAAAAAAAAAGAGAGATGTCAAAATTTAATGTTTCATTCGCAAATTTCAAATTGAGTTCAAAGATTTCATGAAAATCATGGAAGAAATCCAAGAAGTTAAGATTTCAATTGGCTTTGCCATTCTTATATAAGACAACCTATATGGAGATGATTTCATATATGTCGATCATTTTTTTGTCATTATGGTTGAAGATTCAAGGATAAATTTTTTCAAAGAAGGGGAGAATAATATGAGCACGAAAATGACACGATTTTTCAACTATAAATTGTGCATTGAAGTTGAACTCTTTAAAAATTTAATATGGGAAGCTCCAAATCATGATAAATCAAGTTACTATTGCTTAATTCAAGACTTATGAGATGAGAACTATATTTAGGAAGTATGGGAGAATAAGTAAATAAGCAACATACTTTTCAATACATATGGGGGCACAACACAATTTTAGATTACGTAATGCATGTATGGCTGAATTGCACTTAGCCTAATTTTGTTATTTTGGTATTTCAATATTTTGTGTGATTTTTTTAAATTAATTTGGTATATATTAGTAGATAAATTCGTGTAACCCATTTAGAAAGGAGATTTCTTGGAGATTTCTCCAAGACAATTTAAGAAAATGATCTTTAATATAGTCTAGGTTTGACTATTTGTCTAGATACCCTTTCTATATTGTAATTATACATTCCAACATTAAAATTAGGATTTGGAGACTATAAAAATACTCTTAAAGTGGCAGTCACGAAATTATAAAATAAATAGAGATGCTATTGTGAATAATATTTTAGTTTTTTTAATACAAAGATGATCCTTCTTTGTGTACCTCAATGTTTAGCAAACTTATCAAAGGTTTACTTGTGACATTTCTAACTGATTTATCGCTCCATAATCTATGTTACTAATAATATTGGTTGATTAGTGGTATAGTGAAATAACCTTCGCTCCATAATCTTCATTTTTAATCACATTGGTTGGTTAGAAGTATAATAGAGCAACCTTCTAAAATATATTTTTGCCTCATTCTTTGTCTAAGCTATGTGACAGGATTTTTGATCACATGTTAATTATGGGTTCCGCATCACTATATAGATATTATTATTGTTATTATTATTATTAATATTTCACTTGGCTAACCAGATCATAATTATACTTAACACAACACAATCTTAATACTTTATATAAATTTTCAGTTAATAAATATATGGTTCAATTCAATCTCAATACTTAATAACCATCCTACATCAAACACCACAGTATAGGAGCACAAAATTCTAATGAATATTAAAGATATAGTTAAGGTTAGAATGTGAAAATTGGGTGTAAAATATAATTTTCAAAAAAACTAAAACCTAAATAAATTGAATTATGGCACAATGTCTAGAAATATTAAAATCTTTTAACGTTTTGTCAATTGTAGCCAATGATTTTAATTTTATTTAATTTAGCCCAGTTTAAAAAGTTGGTGGTAACAAAAGCCAAAAGCTTATTTGAGAATTTAAATTTTGATGACCTATATGGTTCACATAGCATAAAATAATTAACACTAATCTAAAATTTAAAAAAAAATTATTTTTTTGTCTTTGAATATAGTGTAATTAATGGATTTGTCTTTCTATTTTTAAAATTCAACACTTTCGTCTCTAAAATTTAATTCGGTCAAAATTAAAAGTCCGTTCATCAAATATGCCATTAGAAACAGGAAAAATGACCAAATTACCCTTTCTAGAACCCAACACTTTAAAGGTCCATCTCTCAAAGAATTGAAGGAAAAAATACGTTTTCATCCCTAAGATATTACATAATTAATAGATTTGTCCCTCTATTTTTTGAATTCAACACTTTAGTCTTTGAAGTTTAATTTCGTCAAAATTCAAGAAAGAAAATCTCAAACTCAATCTCCATGAACAAATAAAAATTTCAATAAATTTAAGATTCAAATTCAACAAAGATAATAAAAGTCAAAATATATAAATTTAAATTATTAAAAATAAAAAGTTAAGACTCAATAGAGATTGCTTTTGTGATGCCGCTCGCTGTCGATCACTGCTCGCCATTTGAAAAATTCATTAAAACATCTCTGACATCTTAAAAAGTCTACTAGTTAATCTTTCCGTTAATTTTAGTCGTTAAGTATTATAAATAAAATCTAAAATACCCCTGATATGGAGGGATTAATTAGTAAATTTTTTAATAATTTGAAATACCAACTAATAATTTTTTTTAAACTATAGGGACTAAATAGTAAAATATTTAGTGATAAAATTAATAGAGGAACTAATTAATAGACTTTTTAAAATATCAGGGATATTTTAATATATTTTTCAAATTTGAGGGACTAAGTAGTGAGTTTTTCCATATTATAGGGATTAAATAGTAATTTTTTTATTTTATTATTGTTAAGGGTATTTCTAGAATTATATTTATTCTCCTTCCTTTAACCAAGTGAAATCATTAAGGTAACAAAAATTTTTAACGAAGAGACCTTGAATTTTGATAGAATTAAATCTTAAAGACGAAAGTGTTGATTTCTAAAAATAGAGAGACAAATCCGTTAATTATACTATATCTCAGGGGCTAAAAAATAATTTTTTTCAAAGAAAAAGTCTTTTTATACTGACTGGACTGTACACAATAACAAAAATTTATGTCTCAATTAAGCTCCTAACTATAATTAATATTAACATTTGAAATTAGACTAAATTAAATAACATTAAAAAAATGGACTATAATTGACAAAAAGTGGAAATGTTTGGTTATTTCTATTTATTTTTGCTTGAATTAAATATCTAGACCAATCCCATATTGTGATTTAACATATGTTGTTTAAATTGGAGTCAACCTATGAACATTCATTCCTCAACCATAATGTACAGAGATAGAGAGAAATGTCTTATGCGGATTTTTTTTTTAATTTGAGTATTATGTGTTAATTTAGTCCCTGTATTTTATATTCAGCTGTACTTCTGTGAAATGTGAAGTTCAATTCTCGAGTTTTTAAAATTCTACTATTAAATCCATTACATCTGAAAAAATCTATAGTTAATTTACTGTTAATTCTAATAAAAATGATTAAAATGCTATTTTATATATATTTTCTATATAAAATAATAAACTCCCTGACATTTAATTAACTCTACGCTTTGAACCTTAATTTAAAATTTTATTTGTATTTTTTATTTATTTATTTTAATATTATTATAAATTTATCCATAAATATTAAACTGATGCGACTGAAAAAAAAGCTATATTGTGATTGGCTATACCTGTAAGGAGAGAATATAAGGTGGTGGGTATCCACGACAGTCACTCCAATGCTCAAGTTAGTAAACTGGAGAATAATGCGAATATAAAGAATTGGTTAGAACTCAAGTGTAATAGTGCAGAGAATTGTGTGCCTTTATCTCTTTGGATTTTATACTGTAAGAGAATAGAGTTAAATATAACATTTCCTGAATAATTCAGTGATGATGTGACCGGCTATTTGATAAGGGATCTTTCCAGTTTAACTAGTTGGTGATCCCGTGATTATAGGCGTAATGAGAGTCTGCTGGATTGTGCTTGCTAACGGTAACTTCATGTGAATGATCGATCTCTTTAGGAGAGGGTGAGTTTTCATGAAGAAGCGGGTGTAACGGTATTTGGCTCTTTTTTTCCTTGGGTGGGACCACACATCCACTTATCAGACCCTTGCCACGTAACTCTATTTTATGGTAACAACTCAGAGCTCACTTTGGGCGATTCTTGTGTAGCATCAGAGGTCCCCTTGCTGGTCTTTAATTCTTTAGACTCAAAGGTGATAGTTTATTTTCTCGACCTGGGACACTTGGCATAATTATATTGATCTTTCCTGCTTGTGTTGTTTTGCCTGCTTTTGCCCATAAATAATGATTGCCTTATTTTTCGAGCTGTATTCAATGTTTTATTGGTTATGCCATTGCATGAAAACCCTTCTTCTCTACTTTTGCTTACAACTGATGTCTGCTAAAGTCCTGACTATTCCTCTTCTCCATTTTTGCCCCCTTGTTTCAGGGTATTTCCTGTTTGCATTCCCTTTATTGAAATAAGAAGGGGTATATTCTTTTCTTCTTCTTCTTCTTCTACTGGTGGAAGTTCTGCATCCAATTCTTCTTTCGATAGCCCCATTTATAGTTCTGTGGATAACCAGATCCATGCGGAGGATGCCATCATGATCTTTGAAGAGCAATTGAAGGCGAGTCTTTATGAAGGTGCAGAAGTGTCTGAGAAGCATACTATTCAGCTCCGTGTATTTCCTAAGGATTGTAATAAGCCTGGTTATATTAAACTTATGAAGGGGCTTTGTGCTAGCTATAGTGTTAGCCTCTTTAATGGTTCCTTGTGTCGAGACCCTTGGGGATGGGGTTAGGATTGTGCAAGATTGATTCTGGAGCCATGCTAGGAGGGCAACTAGAGAAATGATTCCCTTCATAAGGCTTTATTTAGATAAATGACATCTTTCCGGAGGATTAGGTCAAGCAAGAGGGAGAGGGACAAGTTGAGGAAAACCCCACCGATCGAATCTCTGCTAATAGATGTAGGCCCATTGTTCTTTATTTCAAAGTAATATATTGTTAGTTTGAATGCTTGAAGTCTGTAATTATTTAGGTTATTCAAACACAAGTAACAATTAGTGTAACAACTAAAAAGTTGCATAATCCAACTCAAACTCACCACGTGGCTGGTCAATTGGAATTAGGTCTTTCTAATACTTAAAGCAATTGATAAATCAAAATCTCAAAGACATTCTTTAGGCGATCTGTTAGCTAGGAGTTAATTAGCGAACGTCTCCTAATTAATTTAAAACCTAAGGAGAGATTGGTTATGTGGAGCGTCTTCCATAACTATAACTAATTTATTAAAGTGAATAAAAGTATTTTTGTATCGATTATCAATTTCACACTAAAATGGATCCTACACTTCAACTAGAGCTTGTTTATATTGATTTATTTCTCTTTTAATTATTGCTTCCTTTAATTGCTTTGATTTTTATTTTAACTCATCATCAAAACCCCTTTTTTTATTATTTATTTCCTAGTCACTGTTTGGAAATTCTTAGTATCAATTCCCTGTGGATTCGATCATATTCTCCCTATACACAATTCATAATTTTTGGTTTTTAATAGGTTATTTTTTGTGGCTTCGACACCCATAAAAAATTAGCGCCGTTGCTAGAGAGTTGATTTGAACTAATGTATTTTCCTTTCATGACCAGGGCTGGACGTAAAGAGAACCTACTTTATGATCTAGAAATTGAATGTACTGCCAAGAACTTGAGAAGACAAGCAAACATAAGGAACTAAGCCTAAAAATTGTCTTCATTTGCAACTAGTGAAGAGACAGCAATAGAACTGGATCCTGCTGCACAACCTGCTACAGAGGTGATAAAACCAACCTCAATTGGTACACAAGCTGCTAGACTAGAATCGCCTAATAGAATACCTACAAAAGTTGAACCAGCTGCTATCCTCATTGAAATTGAAGCTGAAAACATTAGGGTAAGAGGTACAATGGAATAAGAAAGGACTCTTCACGAACTAGCAACACCCGTGGATGATCAAGCACCATTGTGTATCACTTACCCACTTTTGACAGCCCCTTGTGAGCTTAAAATTGAATTAATTCACATTCTTTCAAAATTCAGAGGTCTGAAAAATGAGGATCCAAACAAGCACCTTAAAGAATTTCACATTGTGTGCTCAACAATGAGACCTCAAGGTATTTCCGAAGAACATGTTAAACTAAGAGCCTTTCCCTTCTCTCCTGATGATTTTGCCAAGGACTGGTTGTTCTACTTGCCACCCAGATCTATTACCTCATGGGCTGGGATGATGAGAGCCTTCTTGAGTAAATACTTTCCAACCTCAAAAGTCATTGGCATCAGGAGAGATATCAGTGGTATAAAGCAAAGGGACTTTGAAGAACTATATGAATATTGGGAGGGATTCAAATGATTATGCACAAGCTGCCCTCAACATGAAATCTTTGACAAATCCCTTATTGAATACTTCTATGGAGGTTTGTTACCTTTAGAAAGGAGATTGATTAATGCAGCGTGCGGGGGATCGATTGAAGACAAGACATCTCATACCATAAGAGACCTAATCTCCACCATGGTAGCAGCCTCAAAGCAATATGGAGATCAAAGAGAACTGCCAAGGAGAATTAACGAGGTAAGTACATCTTCTTAGCCTCACATAGTGCTGATTTAACCTCTGCTGTTCATAGCTTGGTTGTAGGTTAGGCTCAGCAAGTTCAACAAGTAAGGCCATGTGGAATCTATGCCACAGTGGGACATCCAACTGACCTATGTCCTTCTCCTCAAGAGAAGAACAGCAAGTCAATGCCATTGGAGGGTTTAATGGCCAATGGAAATATGACTCCTACTCTAACACCTACAACCCAGGTTGGATAGAGCACCCAAATTTCAATTATGCTAGGGCAAATCAATATTAAAATTATCAACAAAGAAATTCTATCCAAATAGCACCTCAAAAATCAAGCATGCCTCTTGAAGAGATTGTGAAATCTCTAGCAAACTCAGTGTAGAACTTATAATAGCAAATCAGTCAAGTTGCCGCCTCAGTGAGCAAGCTAGAGTCACAAGGGAAATTACCTTTCCAAACGAAGATCAACCGAAAACAAAATGCTAGAGCCATAACCTTGAGAAGTGGGAAGAAGCTGCAGAGTGACAGACTGGAACTTTGGTTTGCCCAAATCTCTAGGCAAACCGTTGAGAAAGAGCTACTGAGTAATGACCCTGAACCACGATTTGCCCAAACCTCTAGGTAAACCACTGAAAAGCAAGCTGTAGATACTGCACCAAGACAGTAGAAGGCAGAAAGACCACCAGACCAATTCAAGATTCTACTTCCATTTTCAGAAAGGCTAGCAAGATCTAAAAAGGAAAAAGAAGAAAAAGAAATACTTGAAACCTTTCGCAAAGTGGAGATAAACATACCCTTGCTAGATGTCATCAAACAAATACTACGATATGCAAAATTCTTGAAGGAGCTATGCACCAATAGCAGAAAGTTTGTTGAACATGAGAAGGTAAGTGTAGGAGAATGTGTCTAGGCTATTATTCAAAGGAAACTTCTAGCCAAATGCAAAAATCGAGAGATGTTTGTTATTTCATGCAAGATAGGTAATGTGGGAATAAAGAAAGCTATGTGTGAAAAACATTTTTCATACTATTTTTAGTACTTAATCAAGTATTTTTCTAGCTAATCTTGTAAATTTGGCCATGTTTTGCAAAAAATCAAAAAGAGAAGAAGATTTGATAAAAAAACGACTTAAAAGCATTGAAACTGACTTGACTAGTCGATTTGGGCAAACCTTCCATTGTATTGTATAGAAGCCAGGGACTGCCTAGCCAAGTAAAACATTTTCAGATAGAGATTCACCCAAATGATTTGCCTAAACCAACTGGGCAAATTGACAGATTGCACAAAATTAACAGCAAGCGGGAAAAATTCAGATTTGAAAATAAAGAGACATGGTCTTATCCTTAAAAGCCGTGGACACATGCGGAATCTCCTCAAATAATACGGCACCAAGTCTTCCTCAAATGAAGGAATTCTATTCTTGAACAAACACTGTAATACCCGGCTAGACCCCTGTATCGGAATTCCTACCTTCCGGCGGAATCTCGGATGTCGGAACCCTCTAGAAGGGTAAAATATGTTTTTATAAAATGTTTTACATGTTTTTATGGTTTTTACGAAGAAAGAAATTGAGTTTTTGAAAGAAAAGCACCAAGGAAGGAAAGCCAAGTTCGGCCGCCGAACCTCATGTTCGGCCGCCGAACCTCATGTTCGGCCGCCGAACATGGTGAAGTTTAGGGAGCACCTTTGACTCCCGAAGGTGGTCTGGCCAGCCACCTATAAAAGGCCCCATGTCCGAAAATGGGCGAGTTTTCTCCTCCATTTTCGAGCAAAGGTGAGTCCATACCCTTCCATGGTTAGTTTTGATGTTTTCCTTCAAATCTTTCTAGCTTTTAACAAGCTTCCATCTTGTTTTGAAGTTTTTAAGCTTAAAATCGAAGTTGTGAAGCTTGAAGACCTCCGGAACTCATTTTCCCCAAATCTCCAAGTTGGGTCATGCCTTCTCTCGATCTTCAAGAGGTAAGCGTCAATCCTCACCGTCTTTGATGTTTTAAGTAAGTTTTAAGGGGTTGTATGGGTGTTTGATGCATGTATAGAGTAAATGAAAAATGTTAGGGTTTATGATAGTTAAATGATAAATGCATGCTCAATGATGATGTTTGTTGGGGTTTAGACTAGTTTTAAGCCCCTAAATGCTTGAAAATGTGTTTATGCATGTTTTTGAGTAGTTGGATGCATGTTGAGAGGTGTTGGGATGGCTGAATGCAGGAAGGGAATCGGGTTCTGCCATTCTGGAGAATCCAGGTTCGGCCACCGAACCTGCCTGGGGAGGCAGTTCTGGCTGCCGAACCCTGCCCCCGAAAGTTTGGACTTTCGGCTCTGGAAGGGAGTTTCGGCCGCCGAACCTGCTCCCGAAGGTTGCTGAGATTCGGCTCTGGAAGCACTTTCGGCCGCCGAACCTGCCGTAGAAAGTGCCTGGGTTTCGGCTCTGGAGGGGCTTTCGGCCGCCGAACCTACCGCCGAAAGTGCCCTGTTCAGCCTTCCTTTGCATGTTTTCTATGAATATTTTATGATGTTTTAGGGAATTTTTGGGGAGATATTTAGAGTTTTGTTAGAGTATGTGTAATACCCGGCTAGACTCCGGTATCGAAATTCCTACCGTCCGGAGGAATCTCAGATGTCAGAAACCTCTAGAAGGGTAAAATGATGTATTTATAAAATGTTTTGATGTATTTTATGATTTTAAGTAAAAAGGAAGTTAAGTTTTGAATGAAAATGGTCTTGAGAGGAAGACTCAGGTTCGGCCGCCGAACGTGAATGCGTTTCGGGAGTGCTTTAGGCCCCCGAAAGCATAAGTGAGGGAAGTCCAGGTTCGGCCGCCGAACCGTTAGGCCCCCGAAAGTGGCCTGGCCAGCCACCTATAAAGGGGTCCCCATGTCCGAACGAGAGAGCTTTTCTCCCCGTTTTCGGCCAAGGTGAGCTCTCCGCCGTCCCTCATCGATTTTGAGCTTCTTCCTTCGAATCTTCATGTTTTTCTTATGAGCTTTCACTTGGTTTGAAGATCTTTGAGCAAAAGAGCAAGTTTGGAAGCTTGGAGAACAAAGAGTGGATTTCTCCCTACCTCCAAGCTAGGATCGTCTTCCCTCTCGATCTTCAAGAGGTAAGCTTAGATCCAACCTTTCTTGCATGTTTTAAACAAGTTTTATGAAGATCTATGGGGTAGAAATGCATGTTAGGTTTTTGTTATGTTTATGGGTTTATGTATGTTTATGAGCAATGTGGGTTGTTTGATGTGTTGTAGTTGGGGTTTTTGATGGTTTAAAGCCCCTAGGAGCTTGTATGCTTGAGTATGCATGTTGTAGAATAGGAAAATGCATGTTTGAATGAGTTGGGAGGCGTTTGTGCATGTTGGAACCAAGTTTCTGCCCTTTGGGAGAAACCAGGTTCGGCAGCTGAAGGCTCTTTCGGCCGCCGAACCTGCCTGTGGTAGCATGTATCGGCTGCCGAACCCTGCCCCCGAAAGTGGACTTTCGGCTCTGAAAGGGAGTTTCGGCCGCCGAAGGTGCCGCCGAACATGCATGAGTTTCGTCTCTGGAGGGAACCTTCAGCCGCCGAAAGTGCCGCCGAAGGTGCATGACTTTCGGCTCTAGAGGGCCTTTCGGCTGCCGAACCTGCCACCGAAAGTGCCCTGTTCAGCCCTCCTTTGCATGAATTCTTTGATTGTTTTGAGGTGTTTTAGGGGGGGTTTTTGGGGGATGTTTTAGAGTCATGTTTAAGTATGTTAGGTCCCTCATTTGTGTCCACCTGTGTAGGTTCGGACCAGAGGAACCAGAGAGTTCAGCAGTGAGCACTGCTTCAGAGTTTGCAGAGTCAGCCAGAGGTGAGTGGAACTAAACTTAATCTTTTAAAATGAGAAATTAAATGTTTTTATCATGTTTCATACATCATGATTATGCAATAGGATGATTGCATTAGATTTCACGAATACGTTGCATCGCATTCCTTGTTGTTGATGTGGGTGAATGTTGGATGACCCAAGTAGTCCCTGAGGAAAGACCAAGACCCCATTCTACGGCCTGGCACGGAAATGAAAGACCAGGACCCCATTCTACGGCCTGGCACAGATACGGGATTCGAAGACCAGGTGCCCAGAGGAGGCCTTGGGGAAATGGTAAGTAATGTATGATATGACAGGAAGACCAAGACCCCATGCTACGGCCTGGCACGAAATGGTGCTGGGACTATTTGGTGACAAGTTCACCCAACCCTTGATGTGAAATGTCTGAGTTATGATGCATTTCATATGAGCATGTTTGTTAACATGTTTTATGGTTCTACTCACTGGGCTTGTTAGCTCACCCCTCTCCCTTAACCCCCAGGTTTGCAGGTATAGGATAGAGCAGGAGGTCGGATAGAGTAAAGTCTTGGTCATGAAATAGCTAGTAGTGGACATGATGGATATTGTAACGTAATGTTGAGTTATGTAATGTAATGATGATATTGAGGCTTAGAAGTGTGCTTGACCATAGTATGTTGTAAATCCCTTTTTAGATACATGATCTTAAATGTTTATGGATGATTATGTTTAACCAAACTTAATGCATGATTATGTCACCCCATTGGAGCATTGATGAGGACTCCAAGGTGGGGTTAATGTTAATGTCTATGTTAATGCATGCACAGGTTGAGTTTGGTTCATGAATGAAAAAGAAAAGTTCAAATTTTTATGTATGATGTTGATCATGTATGGGATTAAACAGGTTCACAGGATGTATGTTAGGCTTGCTACGGGTCCCGGCGGCCTTAAGCCAATCTGGATTCTAGCGCCGGTAGCGGTCCGGATTTTCGGGTCGTTACAGAGTGGTATCAGAGCCCTAGGTTCATATGGTCGGACCTAGAGTGTCGGGCTCATAGATGTTATAGAAGGTCAAGCACAATAGGAAGATCATGTCCACTAGGATAGGATAAAGAGTCCTGCCTTGAATGATGATGTGAAATGCCATGATTATATGCATGTGCATTAATGTTATGCTATGATATGTGATGTATGTGATGCGGGTTCATGTGTTTGCACATGAACCATTTAATGCTAATGTTCTATGTGATGTGTACTGTTTTTTTTTTCAGAAAACAGGATGAGAGGAACTCGTCGATCTGCAAGATTGACTAGAGTACCACCTCAGGACGAGGGCACTGATGCCCGTCCTCCTGCGTTGCCAAGGGCAATGTCTAGCAGGTCTAGCAGAGAAAGAGCAGTAAGAGACCCTAGAAGGTCTTTGGATCTGGGTAGAAGCAGATCAGTGAGGGGAACAGTGCAAGGGGATATGTCAGAGGATGTGGGAGATCAGATGGATGTGGATCAGAGGAGGGATGGCAGTCTCGGAGTAAGTATGTCGGAAGAGGGAATGAGAGAGTCCCAAGGAGGCACTCAGGCCTCGGGATTTGTTCAGCCATCTTACTACCCACCCTTTTCACATAATCCTGGGTATTCGATGGGAGGTACATCGGACTACCCCAGTTTTAACCCTTATCACTCTCAGATGCCATACCCACCTTTCTACCCACCGTACCCACAGTACCCCATGTAACGACCCGGAAATCCGACCCGTTACCGGCGCTAGGATCCAGATTGGCTTAAGGCCGCCGGGACCCGTAGCAAGCCAAGCATACCTCCTGTAACCTGTAATATCCCATACATGATCAATAACATACATAAAACTGTAAACTTTTTCTTTCTCTTTCCAAGCTTAACCTGAACATGTGCACATCTAATAACATAACCACCACTGGAGTCCTCATCAAATGCTCCAATGGGGTATTTCATCATTCGATAAGCTTGGACTATCAAATACATCATAAAAACATTTCTATAGATCATGCGTCAAGGGGATAACCATAAACATAGGGTCAAGCACATACTAATCCTCAATCATCATCATCATTACATAACATAACTATACATTACACTTTCATTACATTAACATAGTCTTCATGTCCACTTCTAACTATTACATAAACTAAGACTTCTTTACTCTTCTGGACCTCCTGATCTAGCCCGAACCTGCAAACCTGGGGTTAGGGGAGAGGGATGAGCTACAAAGCCCAGTGAGCAGAATAATAAGACATAATTTAACATTTATGCTTTCATGAATGCGTCATATCACAAACATTCCACAACAAGGATGAATTTGTCACCAATTAGCCCCTATCTTTCTTACTTATACATGCCGGGGGCGTAGAGCCGTAGCAGGCACACCCGGACTTCCATAATCTGTCATAGTGCCAGGGGCGTAGAGCCGTAGCAGGCACACCTGGACTCACATAGGCTATCATGACATACAAGGGCTAATGGATCATTCAATATTCATCCACATCAACAACAAAGTATGCAATGCAACATATTCGTGAATTCTAATGCAAACAACCTAATATATCTCATGGCATTCATGATGCGTGAATCATGCTAAAACATTTCATTAATTTGCTTTAAAACTTAAAGTTCATTCCACTCACCTCTGGCTAGCTCTGAAGAGACTTTGAAGCAGCTGACTCACTGCTGGGGGTCTCGGTTCCTCGGGTCCGAACCTACACAGGTGGACTCAAATGAGGGACCAAACATACATAAATAAGATTCTAAAATACTCCCCAAAAACCCCCTAAAACATCCTGAAAACATCACATGAAAACATGCAAGAAATGGCTGAACAGGGCACTTTCGGCGGCAGGTTCGGCGGCCGAAAGTCCCTCTGCAGCCGAAAGTCATGCAGGTTCGGCGGCACTTTCGGCGGCCGAACCTTCCAGACAGAGACGAAACTTGAGTTTCGGGGGCAGGCTTCGGCAGCCGAAACTGCCTCCACAAGGGGGTTCGGCGGCCGAAAGTCACTTCGGCGGCCGAACCTGAGTTTCTGTCGAAGGGCAGAAACTTGGCTCCCTTGTGTCCACAGCCTCCAAAACGCCTCAAAACATGCATAAACTTGTTTCTACACATGCACACACATCATACATCACACCTAGGGGTCTCAA
Organism: Manihot esculenta; assembly: GCF_001659605.2. Lineage (NCBI taxonomy): Eukaryota > Viridiplantae > Streptophyta > Magnoliopsida > Malpighiales > Euphorbiaceae > Manihot > Manihot esculenta. The sequence continues at coordinate 24,824,378 of NC_035178.2, read as the reverse complement.
ACTATAATATACCCCAACTACAACACTTCAAACAACACATTTCCAACATACATTGCTCACATCACATCATAAACCCATAAACCTAACAACAAGCCTAAACATGCATTCTACCCCATCAACTTGCATAAAACTTTCATAAAACATAAAAGAAGCATAGATCGAAGCTTACCTCTTGAAGATCGAGAGGAAGAACGACCCTAGCTCGGAAAATGGAGGGATTTAGCTCCAAGACTTCCAAGCTCCAAACTTGCTTAAAAACACTCAAAAACTTTTGTGGAACCTTAAAACTCAAAGAAAATGGTGGGGATTGAAGGAAAAACACAAGATTTGGGAGAGGGAGGTCGGAAGCTCGCTGAGGTCGAAAATGGGAGAAAACTCTCCCATTTCGGCTAAGTGCCCCTTTTATAGGTGGCTGGCCAGGCCACGTTCGGGGGCCGAAGGTGCCTCCGTATGCATGCAAGGTTCGGCGGCCGAACTTGGAGTTCGGCGGCCGAACTTGCATTTCCCTCACTTCAAAACTTTCGGGCGCCTAAAGTCCCTCCGAAAGCATGCATGTTCGGCGGCCGAACTCCGAAGTTCGGCGGCCGAACCTGGGTTTTCCTCCAAAGATTTTTCATGCAAAGACTCATTTAGTTTCTTACTTAAAAACATGAAATACATGAAAACATTTCATAAAATCATAGTTTTACCCTTCTAGAGGTTTTCGACATCCGAGGTCCCACCGGACGGTAGGGATTCCGATACCGGAGTCTAGCCGGGTATTACATTCTCCCCCCCTTAAGAACATTCGTCCCCGAATGTTCCTCAACTAACATACAAAGCATGGCATCAATCATAACATACAACATAGCATACAATATATCATACATGCAACACATAGAACAACTAACACTCACCTCAAAACAGATGGGGGTATTGCTGGAGCATGGACTCCCGTGTCTCCCAGGTGCATTCTTCAATATTGTGGTGGTTCCAAAGGACTTTCACCATCGGGATTTCCTTGTTCCTCAGCTTTCTGATCTGAGTGTCTAGGATCCGTACTGGCTGTTCTACATAGGTGAGATCCTCTTGGATCTCCATATCAGGCTCGCTAAGAACCTTTCCAGGATCCGACACATACTTCCGTAACAGAGAAACATGGAAAACCGGATGGATTTTCTCCATCGAAGCAGGCAAGTCTAGCTTGTACGACACATTACCGACCCTCTGAAGCACCTCGAAAGGACCGATGTACCGTGGAGCTAACTTACCCTTCTTTCCAAACCGAACCACTCCTTTCATAGGAGACACCTTGAGCAAAACCAAATCCCCCTCCTGAAACTCTAGCTGTCTTCTGCGGTTATCTGCATAACTCTTCTGCCGACTAGCAGCAGTCTTGATCCTCTCTCTGATTATGGGTACCACCCTGCTGGTAAGCTCTACTAACTCCGGACCCGCAAGAGTCCTCTCTCCTACTTCCTCCCAGCAGATAGGTGATCTGCACTTTCTCCCATACAAAGCTTCATATGGAGCCATCCCTATGCTAGCATGATAGCTGTTATTGTAGGCAAACTCCACCAAAGGTAGATGCTGCCTCCAAGAACCGCCAAAATCTAGCACACACATTCTGAGCATATCCTCTATTGTCTGGATGGTCCTCTCTGACTGTCCGTCTGTCTGTGGGTGGAAGGCAGTACTGAAGTCTAATCTGGTACCCATAGCATTCTGCAGACTCCGCCAAAACCTGGAGGTGAACTGGGGCCCTCTATCTGACACTATAGATACCGGGACCCCATGCAGTCTGACAATCTCATCTACGTACACCTGTGCCAACTTGTCCACAGAGTAACCGCTCCTGACAGGGATGAAGTGAGCAGATTTGGTGAGTCTGTCCACAATCACCCATATGGAGTCTAATCTGTTGGACGTCGCCGGTAACCCCACTACGAAGTCCATAGCTATGTTCTCCCATTTCCACTCTGGAATCGGTAGTGGATTCAACATTCCAGCCGGCTTCTGATGCTCTAGTTTCACCCTCTGACACACATCGCAGGCTGACACGAACAGTGCCACGTCCTTCTTCATAGCTGGCCACCAATACACTCTCTTCAGATCCTGATACATCTTGGTGGCTCCAGGGTGAACACTATACCTGGTATTATGGGCTTCCCCCATAATATCTCCCTTCAGACCAATGTCATCTGGCACACATAATCTGCTCCCGTAGCGGAGGATCCCCTTATCATCAAACTTGAACTCATTACTCTGGCCTGACTGAACCGTTCTGGCTATCCTGACCAACTCTGGGTCCTCATGCTGTTTCTGAGCTACCTGCTCCAGAAACACGGGTGTCACTCTCATCTGAGCCACTAAGGCACCTGTGCCAGACAACTCCAACTGTAATCCCTCATTCATAAGTCTGTGGAACTCCTTCACCACCGGCCTCCTCTCTGCTGAAATGTGGGATAGACTGCCGAGTGATTTCCGGCTTAGGGCGTCTGCCACAACATTCGCCTTACCCGGATGGTACTGAATTTTGCAATCATAGTCACTCAACAGCTCTACCCATCTCCTCTGCCTCAAATTCAGTTCTCTCTGACTCAGGATGTACTGCAGGCTCTTATGATCTGTGAAGATCTCACACTTTACCCCATAAAGGTAATGCCTCCACATCTTGAGTGCAAAGATCACTGCTGCCATCTCTAGGTCATGTGTGGGGTAATTCAGTTCATGCTTCTTCAGCTGCCTAGAAGCATAAGCGATCACCCTCTCATTTTGCATTAGCACACAACCCAGTCCCACACGGGACGCATCACAATATACTGAGAAGTCATCATCACTTTTTGGCAGAGCTAACACCGGTGCTGAAGTCAACCTCCTCTTAAGCTCCTCAAAGCTTTCCTCACACTGATCGGTCCATAAGAACTTCTGATTCTTCTTTGTCAATTTGGTCATAGGAGCAGCAATTTTTGAGAAGTCCTGAACGAACCTCCTGTAGTAACCTGCTAAACCCAGAAAACTCTTGATCTCGGTCACTGTGGTGGGTCTAGGCCAGTTAGCTACAGCCTCTACCTTCTTGGGGTCTACTTCAATACCCTGTTCTGACACAATGTGCCCCAAGAATGAAATGCTCCTAAGCCAAAACTCACACTTGGAGAACTTGGCATACAAGCCATGCTCTCTCAAGGTCTGCAAAACTGTCCTCAGGTGATGGGCATGCTCCTCTGCATTTCTGGAATACACTAAGATATCATCTATGAAGACAATAACGAAGTGATCCAGATACTGACTGAATACTCTGTTCATGAGGTCCATGAATGCTGCAGGGGCGTTGGTCAACCCAAACGGCATCACAAGGAACTCATAGTGCCCATACCTGGTCCTGAAAGCTGTCTTCGGTACATCTTCATTCCTTATCCTCAACTGATGGTACCCTGATCTCAGATCTATTTTGGAGAAACAACCTGCTCCTGTTAGCTGGTCGAATAGATCGTCGATCCTCGGCAAAGGGTACTTGTTCTTGGTAGTGACCTTGTTCAACTGTCTGTAGTCGATACAAAGTCTGAGGGATCCATCCTTCTTCCTTACAAACAAAACCGGAGCACCCCAAGGTGAAGTACTCGGTCGGATGAAACCCTTATCTACAAGCTCTTGCAACTGTTCCTTCAGTTCTTTCAATTCAGCTGGTGCCATCCTGTAGGGAGGGATAGAGATCGGTCTGGTACCGGGCATTAACTCAATCTCGAACTCTATCTCCCTAGCAGGTGGTAACCCTGGCAGCTCGTCTGGGAAAACATCTAAGAACTCACTCACCATAGGCACCGAGGCGGGCTCTCTGACATGACTATCTAACTCCCTCACATGAGCTAGAAACCCCTGACATCCCCTCCTAAGCAACCTACGAGCCTGAAGAGCTGAGATCAGACCTCTAGGTGTACCCCTCTTGTCTCCTCTGAAGACGACCTCTGACCCATCCTGATCTCTGAATCTGACTACCTTGTCTCTACAGTCCAAGGTAGCACCATGGGTCGATAACCAATCCATCCCTAGAATGACGTCAAAATCTGTCAAATCTAGAACCACGAGGTCGGCGGAAAGGCATCTTCCCTCTATGAAAACTGGACTACATTGGCAGACTGCCTCTGCCACTGACGGGTCACACTTGGGTCCACTGACCCATAGGGGACACTCTAACCCAGAGACCATCAATCCTACCCTCTCCACGACTCTCGGAGCAACAAAAGAATGAGATGCACCCGGGTCCATTAAGGCATACACATCAGAACAACCAATGATGAGATTACCTGCCACCACGGTGTTGGATGTGTTGGCCTCCTGCTGAGTCATAGTGAAGATCCGTGCCGGAGCTGATGGACCTTCACCTCTGTATCCTGCTGATGAAGAGGCTGACCCTCTCCCTCTGCCTCTGCCACTGGCCTGTGTTGCGGCTGGAGCTACTGGCTGCACCACACTGCCGGAGGCTGTCTGCTGAGACGGTGCTGCAAAGGCTGCTCTAGGACAGTCTCGAGCCAAATGACCCGCCTGTCCGCATCTGAAACATGTGTTTGTCCCTGCCAGACATACTCCCCTGTGTGGTCTCCCACATCTCATACATGCTGTAACCTCTGCGCCAGAGCTGGAGCCACTGCCTAAACCCAGACCTGACTTGATCTTGTTCCAGAACTTATTCTTCTTAGATTTTCTGTGGCCTCTGTCCCACTTCTTACTGCCTGCACTCAGAGAAGAAGAGTCTAACCTTTCCCCACCTGGGGTCTTGGAACCAGAAGACTGTGCCACTGACTGTTTTACCTTCCCCTCAACGATAGCACTAGCCTCCATTCTCCTAGCCATATCCACTATGGCATGGAAACTCTCCCTCTCTGCTGACTGCATCAAAGAGGAATACCTGGAGTGCAGCCTCATAATATATCTACTTGACTTCTTTTGATCTGTGTCCAAGTTCTGCCCAGCATATGGCAACAACTCCAGGAACCTGTCTGTGTACTCCTCCACACTCATCTGTTCAGTCTGCCTCAACTGTTCGAATTCTATTATCTTCTGCTCTCTAGAGCTCTCAGGGAAAGCCCATCCTGCAAACTCATTTGCGAACTCCTCCCAGGACATACTGTCCGCTCTCGGGTTCACATAGTTCTTAAACCAACCACGTGCCTTCTTGCACTCCAGTGTGAACCCAGCCATCTGAATGGCTCTACTGTCATCAGCCCCTATCTCATCTGTAATAGTCTTGACCCTGCTCAGATACTCAAATGGGTCATCGCCTGCTCTGTACTGAGGAGCACCCAACTTCATGTAATCGGTCATCTTGACCTTGCTCCCTCCAGATGAGGTAGGTTTGGGTACTTGTGTTTCCGGGACAGTAGGTACTGGTGGTGGTGGAGGTGCAACATCCCCTGGGGTAGGGTTTGCTGTACTGGTATAGGGAGGTGGAGGTGGGTACATGGGGTACTGAGAGTATGGTGGGTAGTAAGGTGGGTATGGCATATGTGGAGGATAAGGGCTAAAACTGGGGTTATCCGATGTACCTCCCATCGAATACCCTGGATGGTGTGAATAGGGTGGGTAGTGATGTGGCTGGACATAACTCGAGGCCTGAGTGCCTCCTTCTGATTCTCCCATGCCCTCTTCCGGCATGTTCACACCAAGACTGCCATCCCTCCTCTGATCTACTTCCATATCCTCAGACATTCCTCCCTGCACTGTTCCCCTTACTGATCTGCTTCTACCCAGATCCAAAGACCTTCTAGGGTCTCTAACTACTCTGTCTCTGTTGGACCTACTGGACATTGCCCTAGGCAAAGCTGAAGGACGGGCATCAGCGCCCTCGTCCTGAGGTGGCACTCCAGTCAATCGTGCAGATCGACGAGTTCCTCTCATTCTATCTTCTGAAAAAACAGCACATAACATAAGCAATCATTAGTATCATATGGTTCATGTGGAAACACATGAACCCTCATCACATACATAGCATCACATCATAGCATTTATGCACATGCATATCATCATGGCATATCATATCATCATATAGACAGGACTCTACACCCTATCCTAGTGGACATGATTTTCCTAGTGTGCTTGACCTTCTAGAACATCTATGAGCCCGACACTCTAGGTCCGACCATATGAACCTAGGGCTCTGATACCACTCTGTAACGACCCGGAAATCCGACCCGTTACCGGCGCTAGGATCCAGTTCGGCTTAAGGCCGCCGGGACCCGTAGCAAGCCTACATACCTCCTGTAAACCTGTGGAATCCCATACATAACAACATATACATGATCTGAAAAAATTTTTCTTTTCTCTTATCCAAGCTGATATGTATGATGATGATACCCCATTGGAGTATTTGATGAGGACTCCAGTGTGGGGTTTATGTATGATTTTGTGCATGCACAGGTTTTGCTTGGATAAGAGAAAAGAAAATTTTTTTCAGATCATGTATATGTTGTTATGTATGGGATTCCACAGGTTTACAGGAGGTATGTAGGCTTGCTACGGGTCCCGGCGGCCTTAAGCCGATCTGGATCCTAGCGCCGGTAACGGGTCGGATTTCCGGGTCGTTACACCCCATGTATCCACCCCCATCCTACCATCCAGGTACAGTAAACCCTACCCCAGGGGATGCTGCACCTCTTCCACCACCACCAGCACCTACTGTCCCAGTAACCCAAATGCCTAAACCTAGCTCATCTGGGGGGAGCAAGGTCAAGATGACTGATTACATGAAGCTGGGTGCTCCCCAGTTTGAAACCGGTGATGACCCGTTTGTGTACCTCGAGAGGGTCAAGACAATTACAGATGAGATAGGAGCTGATGACAGTAGAGCCATTCAGATGGTTGGGTTCACACTAAAATGCAAGAAGGCCCGAGAGTGGTTTAAGAACTATGTGAACCCGAGGTTGGACAGCCTATCATGGGAGGAGTTTGCAAATGAGTTTGCAGGATGGGCTTTCCCTGACAGTTCAAGAGAATTGAAGATGATTGAGTTCGATCAGCTGAGGCAGTCGGATGAGATGAGTGTGGATGAGTATACAGACAGATTCTTGGAGCTGTTGCCGTTTGTTGGGCAGAATCTGGATACAGATCAGAAGAAGTCAAGGAGGTATATCATGAAGCTCCATTCCAGGTATTCCTCCTTGATTCAGTCAGCAGAGAGGGAGAGTTTCCATGCCATAGTGGATATGGCTCGGAGGATGGAGGCTAGTGCTATCATCGAAGGGAAAGTCAAACAGTCAGTGGCACAGTCTTCTGGTTCTAAAACCCCAGGTGGGGGAAGGTTAGATCCCACTACCTTGAGTGCAGCAGCTTCAGGCAGTAAGAGATGGAGTAAAGCCAAGTCTAAGAAGAGCAAGTTCTGGAGCAAGATCAAGTCAGGTCTGGGATTAGGGAGTGGCTCAAGCTCTGGTGCAGATAATGCAGTATGCAAGAAATGTGGGAAGCTGCACAAAGGGGTATGTCTGGTTGGGACGTTAGCCTGCTTCAGATGTGGGCAGGAGGGACACATAGCACGGGAGTGTCCTAGGCCAGCTTTTGGGGCACAGTCTCAGCAGACAGCTTCAGGCAGTGTGGCACAGCCAGTAGCTCCAGCCGCGACTCAGGCTAGTGGCAGAGGCAGAGGGAGAGGGGCAGCCTCTTCTTTAGCGGGATTCAGGGGTGAGGGTCCATCAGCTCCGGCACGGATCTTCACTATGACACAGCAGGAGGCGAATACATCCAACACCGTGGTGTCAGGTAATCTCATCATTGGGTGTTCAGATGTTTATGCCTTAATGGACCCTGGTGCATCGCATTCTTTCATAGCTCCGAGAGCCGTCGAGAGATTGGGATTGATGGTCTCTGGGTTAGAATGTCCCCTATGGGTCAGTGGACCCAAGTGTGACCCGTCAGTGGCAGAGTTGGTCTGCCAGTGTAGTCCAATTTTTGTGGAGGGAAGATGCCTGTCCGCTGACCTTGTGGTTCTAGATTTGACAGATTTTGACGTCATTCTAGGGATGGATTGGCTATCTACCCATGGTGCTACCTTAGATTGCAGAGACAAGGTAGTCAGGTTCAGATGTCAGGATGGGTCAGAGGTTGTCTTCAGAGGAGACAGGGGGAGTACACCTAGAGGTTTAATATCAGCCCTACAGGCTCGTAGGCTGCTCAGGAGAGGTTGTCAGGGTTTTCTAGCTCATGTGAGAGAGCTGGATAGTCTTGTCAGAGAGCCCGCCTCAGTGCCCATGGTCAGAGAGTTCTTAGATGTTTTCCCAGACGAGCTATGTAACGACCCGAAAATCGGACCGCTACCGGCGCTAGGATCCAGATCGGCTTAAGGCCGCCGGGACCCGTAGCAAGCCTGACATATAACCTGTAAACCTGTATAATCCCATACATGATCAACAACATGCATAAAAATTTAAACTTTTCTTTCAAACATCCAACTCAACCTGAACATATATGTACATAGTCATGATCATAATCATGATCCCTCTGTGGGATCTCATCAATGCCCCAACGGGCGATACAACATGAGATGAGTTGGCTTTCATGAACATTATAAAATATTTCTATAGATCATGTATCCAAAGGGATTACAATACTCATAGGGTCAAGCACATCTATAACCTCAATATATCTCATTACAAAACATACTGAAATCTCTTACATTACATCATAATACAATTGTCATGTCCACAATCTAACTATTACATCAACATACTTCAAAAACTCTGGCTAACCTCCTGGTCTACCCTGTACCTGCACATCTGGGGTTAGGGGAGAGGGGTGAGCTACAAAGCCCAGTGAGCAGAATAGAGAAATCATATATTAAAATTTCATGCCATTATGTAATGCAACACATCACAACAAATCACATCTCGGATGGTATTGTCACCTATAGTCCTCTACATAGTCCAATTGTGCCGGGACGTAGAATGGGTACAACCGGTCTTTCTCTTAACATAACATATCATACAGTCTAACTGTGCCAGGGACGTAGAATGGGTACAACCTGGACTTCCTCTTACATCGTGCCAGGGACGTAGAATGGGTACAACCTGGACTTCCATACCATATCATGCCATAACATCATCATATCATATGAGGACTAAAGGATCATCCAATAACCAATCCACATCATCATCATAAATGCAATGCAACATATTCGTGAATACTAATGCAAACAACCTATTATATCTCATGGCATTCATGATGCATGGATCATGCTCAAAAATTCATATTTCATTTATTTTAAAACTTTAAGGTTTATTCCACTCACCTCTGGCTAGCTCTGACAACTCTGTAGCAGCTGGCTCACTGCTGGGGTCCTCGGTTCCTCGGGTCCGAACCTACACAGGTGGACTCCAATGAGGGACCAAACCTACATAAACATAATTCTAATATACTCCCCAAAAACCCCCTAAAACATCATGAAATCATCACATAAAAACATGCAAGAAATGGCTGAACAGGGCACTTTCGGCGGCAGGTTCGGCGGCCGAAAGTCCCTCCAGAGCCGAAAGTCAGGCAGGTTCGGCGGCCGAAAGTCCCTCCAGAGCCGAAAGTCAGGCAGGTTCGGCGGCACCTTCGGCGGCCGAAACTCCCAGACAGAGGCGAAACTCATGCATGTTCGGCGGCACCTTCGGCGGCCGAAAGTCCCAGACAGAGACGAAAGTCTCTTTTCGGGGGCAACTTCGGCAGCCGAAAGGCCTGCCTCCCCAGCCATGTTCGGCGGCCGAAAGCTCCTTCGGCTGCCGAACCTGGTTTCTGCCAAAGGGCAGAAACTTGGCTCCTTTATGCACATTTGCCTCCCAACTCTCAAATCATGCATAAACTTGTTCTAAAACATGCATACACACCATTCATCACACCTAGGGGTCTCAAACTATCAAATACCCCAACTACAACACTTCAAACACACAAACATCAACATACATTGTTCATCAAAACATCAAAACCCATAAACTCATCAACAAGCCTAAACATGCATCTCTACCCATAAAACAACTTAATGCTTGTTTAAAACACATAACAAGGGTGGATCCGAGCTTACCTCTTGAAGAAACGAGAGGAAAGGCGATCCTAGCTTGGAGATGGAGAGATTGAGCTCTTTGAACCTCCAAGTACCCAAAACTTGCTCTTTACTCACAGATCTTCAAAACAGAAGTTAAAACCCGTGAAAATCATGGAAGATCTAAGGAAAACACTCAAGATCGAGGGAGGGGTGGCGGAGACTCACCTTGGCCGACAACGGGGGAGAAAAAGCTCGCCCGTGCGGACCTAAGGGACCCTTTTATAGGTGGCTGGCCAGGCCACGTTCGGGGGCCGAAAGTGCCTCCGCATGCATGCCATGTTCGGCGGCCGAACTTGACTTTCGGCGGCCGAACCTGGACTTCCCTCACTCATGCTTTCGGGGGCCTAACGTGCCTCCAAAACGCATGCATGTTCGGCGGCCGAACTTGACTTTCGGCGGCCGAACTTGGGTTTTCCTCCAAAGACTTTTCATGCAAAAACTCATTTAATTTTTATACTTAAAACCATGAAATGCTTTAAAACATTTTATGAAAACATGTTTCTACCCTACTAGAGGCTTCCGACATCCGAGATTCCACCGGACGGTAGGAATTCCGATACCGGAGTCTAGCCGGGTATTACATTCTCCCCCCCTTAAGAACATTCGTCCCCGAATGTTCCTCAACTAGCACAGATAGCATGGCATAAAACATAACATACATACAAGGAACATAAACACATAGGGATCTAACCTTAAAAGAGATGAGGGTACTGCTGGAGCATAGACTCCCGTGTCTCCCAAGTGCATTCTTCCAAGTTGTGGTGGTTCCACAGGACTTTCACCATCGGGATTTCCTTGTTTCTTAACTTTCTGATCTGGGTGTCTAGGATCCGTACTGGCTGCTCAACATAGGTGAGATCCTCTTGGATCTCCACATCAGGCTCACTAAGAACCTTGCTCGGATCTGACACAAACTTCCTCAACATTGAAACATGGAAAACCGGATGGATTCTTTCCATTGAAGCAGGTAAATCCAACTTGTATGACACATTCCCAATCTTTTGCAAGATTTCAAAGGGTCCGATGTATCGTGGGGCTAGTTTACCTTTCTTCCCGAAGCGAACCACTCCCTTCATTGGAGACACCTTGAGCAATACCAGATCCCCCTCCTGAAACTCTAACTGTCTTCTGCGGACGTCTGCATAGCTCTTCTGTCTGCTGGCAGCAGTCTTGATTCTCTCTCTCATTATGGGTACCACCCTGCTGGTGATCTCTACTAGCTCAGGCCCTGCCAAGGCCTTTTCTCCAACTTCTTCCCACCAAACAGGTGATCTGCACTTCCTCCCATACAAAGCTTCATATGGAGCCATCCCGATGCTAGCATGATGGCTGTTGTTGTAGGCAAACTCCAAAGGTAGATGCTGCCTCTAAGAACCGCCAAAGTCCAGCACACACATTCTAAGCATATCTTCGATAGTCTGGATGGTCCTTTCGGACTGTCCGTCCGTCTGGGGGTGGAAGGCAGTACTGAAATCCAACCTAGTACCCATGGCATTCTGCAGACTCCGCCAAAACCTGGAGGTGAACTGGGGCCCTCTATCTGACACTATCGAAACAGGAACCCCATGCAGCCTGACGATCTCATCTACATATACCTGCGCCAACTTGTCCACAAAGTAGCCACTCCTGACAGGAATGAAGTGAGCAGATTTGGTGAGTCTGTCCACAATCACCCATATGGAGTCCACTCTGTTGGACGCCGCCGGTAACCCCACTACGAAGTCCATAGCTATATTCTCCCATTTCCATTCTGGAATAGGTAGCGGGTTAAGCATTCCTGCCGGCTTCTGATGTTCCAGCTTCACCCTCTGACACACTTCGCAGGCTGACACGAACTGTGCCACTTCTTTCTTCATAGTTGGCCACCAATAAACCTTCTTTAGATCTTGATACATCTTGGTGGCTCCGGGGTGAATGTTGTATCTTGCATTATGAGCCTCCCTCATAATGTCTCCTTTTAGCCCTATGTCATCTGGTACACATAATCTGCTCCCATAGCGGAGGATCCCCTTGCTGTCGAATCTGAACTCACTATCGTTGCCTGACTGAACAGTCCTGGCAATCTTCACTAACTCCGGGTCCTCATGCTGTTTCTGAGCTACCTGCTCCAGAAACACGGGTGCCACTCTCATCTGGGCCACCAAGGCACCTGTACCAGACAACTCCATCTGTAGACCTTCCTCAATGAGCTTGTAAAACTCTTTCACCACTGGCCTCCTTTCTGCCGATATGTGGGATAAACTGCCTAGTGACTTCCGGCTTAGGGCGTCTGCCACGACATTCGCCTTACCCGGATGATAGTGAATCTTGCAATCATAGTCACTCAGCAGCTCCACCCATCTCCTCTGTCTCAAGTTCAAATCTCTTTGACTCAGGATGTACTGCAGGCTTTTATGATCTGTGAAGATCTCACATTTTACCCCATAGAGGTAGTGCCTCCACATCTTGAGTGCAAAGATTACTGCTGCCATCTCAAGGTCATGTGTGGGGTAATTCAACTCATGCTTCTTCAGCTGCCTTGAAGCATAAGCAATCACCCTCTCGTTCTGCATCAGTACACAACCCAGTCCCACACGGGACGCATCACAAAAGACTGTAAAGTCCTCATCACTAGATGGCAGAGCTAAAACTGGTGCTGAAGTCAACCTCTTCTTAAGCTCTTCAAAACTCTCTTCGCACTGGTCGGTCCACAGAAACTTCTGATTCTTCCTGGTTAGTCTGGTCAGAGGAGCTGCTATTTTCGAGAAGTCCTGAACGAACCTCCTGTAGTAACCTGCCAAACCCAAGAAGCTTCTAATCTCTGTCACTGAAGTGGGTCTAGGCCAGTTAGCCACAGTTTCTGTCTTCTTGGGGTCCACCTCAATCCCATTTTCTGACACCACATGCCCCAAGAACGAAATGCTCCTCAGCCAGAATTCACATTTAGAGAACTTGGCATACAAACCATGTTCCCTCAAAGTCTGCAAGACCAACCGTAGATGATGGGCATGCTCCTCTGCATTCCTGGAATACACCAAGATATCATCTATGAAGACAATAACGAAGTGATCCAGGTACTGGCTAAACACTCTGTTCATGAGATCCATGAATGCGGCAGGGGCATTGGTTAACCCGAACGGCATTACAAGGAACTCAAAATGCCCATATCTGGTCCTGAAAGCTGTCTTCGGCACATCTTCATCCCTTATCCTTAGCTGATGGTACCCCGATCTTAGATCTATTTTGGAGAAACAACCCGCTCCTGCTAGCTGGTCGAATAGATCATCGATTCTTGGCAATGGGTACTTATTCTTGGTAGTGACTTTGTTCAACTGTCTGTAGTCGATGCAAAGTCTAAGGGATCCATCCTTCTTTCTCACAAACAAGACCGGAGCACCCCAGGGTGAGGTACTCGGTCGGATGAAGCCCTTGTCTACCAACTCTTGCAACTGCTCTTTCAACTCCTTTAACTCGGCTGGGGCCATCCTGTAGGGAGGGATAGAGATCGGTCTAGCTCCAGGCACCAACTCTATCTCGAACTCTATCTCCCTAGCAGGTGGTAAACCTGGAAGTTCGTCTGGAAAGACATCCTGAAACTCTCTGACAACTGGCACCGAGGCCGACTCCCTAACCTGACTGTCTAGCTCTCTCACATGAGCTAAGTACCCCTGACATCCCTTCCTAAGCAACCTACGAGCCTAAAGAGCTGATATCAGACCTCTAGGTGTGCCCCTCATGTCTCCTCTAAAGACGACCTCTGACCCGTTATGATCTCTGAACCTGACTACCTTGTCTCTGCAGTCCAAGGTAGCACCATGGGTAGATAGCCAATCCATCCCTAGAATGACGTCAAAGTCTGTCAAATCTAGAACCACAAGGTCGGCGGAGAGGCATCTTCCCTCAACAAAAACTGGACTGTACTGGCAGACTGACACTGCCATTGACGGGTCACACTTGGGTCCACTGACCCATAGGGGACACTCTAACCCAGAGACTATCAGACCCAACCTCTCAACGGCTCTCGGAGCAATAAATGAATGAGATGCACCCGGGTCCATTAATGCATACACATCAGAACACCCAATGACGAGATTACCTGACACCACGGTGTTGGATGTGTTAGCCTCCTGCTGTGTCATGGTGAAGATCCTGGCTGGAGCTGATGGACCTTCACCTCGGGAACCAGAAGAAGAGGCTGCCCCTCTCCCTCTACCTCTGCCACTGCCCTGAGTTGTGGCTGGAGCTGCTGGCTGTGCCACACTACCGGAGGCTGTCTGCTGGGGCTGGCCCATAAAAGGTGCTCTAGGACAATCCCGAGCTATGTGTCCCTCCTGTCCACATCTGAAACATGTATTAGTCCCAGCTCGACACACTCCCCTGTGCGGTCTTCCACATCTCTGACATTCTGTACCATCTGAGCCTGAGCTCGAGCCACCGCCAAATCCCAGACCGGATTTCAACTTGTTCCAAAACTTATTCTTCTTCGGCTTCCTGGTGGTGTTATCCCACCTCTTCTTACCTGAGCTCTGAGAAGAGAAACCTGGTCCTCCTCTGCCTGGGGTCTTAACCCCTGAAGACTGGGTCACTGACTGCTTCACCGACCCCTCAACTATAGCACTTGCTTCCATTCTTCGAGCCATATCCACCACAGTGTGGAAACTTTCTCTCTCAGCTGACTGAATCAGTGAGGAGTACCTGGAATGCAGCTTCATAACATACCTCTTGGCTTTCTTCGTATCTGTATCTAGAGCTTGCCCTGAAAAAGGCAATAGCTCCAAGAATTTATCCGTGAACTCCTCTACACCCATGTGTTCTGACTGCCTCAGTTGCTCAAACTCAATCATCTTCAGTTCTCTGGAACTGTCTGGAAAAGCCCATCCAGCGAACTCATTCGCAAATTCTTCCCATGTTATACCGTCTAGTCTCGGGTCCACATAACACTTGAACCATTCCCGTGCCTTCTTGCACTTTAAGGTGAACCCTGCCATCTGAATGGCCCTGCTATCACTTGCCCCTAGCTCATCAGTTATTGTCTTCACTACTCTCAGATACTTAAAGGGGTCATCCCCTGACTTGTATTTTGGAGCATCCAGCTTGAGGTAATCTGTCATCTTTACCTTGCTCCCATCAGCTGAGCTAGGTCTAGGAGGTTGAGTAACTGGGGCTGCTGGTTCTGTAGGTGGTGGAGGTGGAGGTGCAGCATTCCCTGAGGTGGGGTTTGCCGGGTTAGGATAGAAGGGTGAGGGTGGATAAGCTGGGTACTGTGTGTAAGGTGGATAGAAAGGTGGATAAGGCATGTAGGTAGGGTAGGGGTTAAAGCTGGAGTAATCCGACGTGCCTCCCATCGGATACCCTGAACCCTGTGGGAAGGGTGGATAATGGGGTGGAAAACCATACCCCGAGGCCTGAACGCCTCCCTGAGACTCCCCTGTCCCTTCTTCCTCCATGCTCACATCCAGGTTTCCATCCCTCCTCCGATCCTCTTCCATAACCTCCCTCACATCTGAAGAACTTCCTCCTCTATCTGTCCCCCTTCTACTAGCATCAAAAGACCTTCTAGGGTCCCTTGACACTCTATCTCTGTTGGCTCTACAAGACATTGCCCTAGGCAATGTAGGAGGACGGGCGCTCGTGCCCTCATCCTCAGGTGGCACTCCAGTCAATCGTGCAGATCGACGAGTTCCTCTCATCCTGTTTTCTGAAAAACAGTACACATCAAGCAAACATTAGCATCATATGGTTCATGTGGGCACACATGAACCCTCATCACATACATCACATAGCATAGCATATCATTAATGCACATGCATATAATCATGGCATTTCACATCATCATACAAGACAGGACTCAACATCCTATCCTAGTGGACATGATCTTCCTATTGTGCTTGACCTTCTATAACATCTATGAGCCCGACACTCTAGGTCCGATCCTATGAACCTAGGGCTCTGATACCATTCTGTAACGACCCGAAAATCGGACCGCTACAGGCGCTAGGATCCAGATCGGCTTAAGGCCGCCGGGACCCGTAGCAAGCCTGACATATAACCTGTAAACCTGTATAATCCCATACATGATCAACAACATGCATAAAAATGTAAA
Source organism: Manihot esculenta (assembly GCF_001659605.2). Taxonomy (NCBI): domain Eukaryota; kingdom Viridiplantae; phylum Streptophyta; class Magnoliopsida; order Malpighiales; family Euphorbiaceae; genus Manihot; species Manihot esculenta. The sequence goes on along the minus strand of NC_035178.2, from coordinate 24,808,248 downwards.
CTTTTCTTTCAAACATCCAACTCAACCTGAACATACATGTACATAGTCATGATCATAATCATGATCCCTCTGTGGGATCTCATCAATGCCCCAACGGGCGATACAACATGAGATGAGTTGGCTTTCATGAACATTATAAAACATTTCTATAGATCATGTATCCAAAGGGATTACAATACTCATAGGGTCAAGCACATCTATAACCTCAATATATCTCATTACATAACATACTGAAATCTCTTACATTACATCATAATACAATTGTCATGTCCACAATCTAACTATTACATCAACATACTTCAAAAACTCTGGCTAACCTCCTGGTCTACCCTGTACCTGCACATCTGGGGTTAGGGGAGAGGGGTGAGCTACAAAGCCCAGTGAGCAGAATAGAGAAATCATATATTAAAATTTCATGCCATTATGTAATGCAACATATCACAACAAATCACATCTCGGATGGTATTGTCACCTATAGTCCTCTACATAGTCCAACTGTGCCGGGACGTAGAATGGGTACAACCGGTCTTTCTCTTAACATAACATATCATACAGTCCAACTGTGCCAGGGACGTAGAATGGGTACAACCTGGACTTCCTCTTACATCGTGTCAGGGACGTAGAATGGGTACAACCTGGACTTCCATACCATATCATGCCATAACATCATCATATCATATGAGGACTAAAGGATCATCCAATAACCAATCCACATCATCATCATAAATGCAATGCAACATATTCGTGAATACTAATGCAAACAACCTATTATATCTCATGGCATTCATGATGCATGGATCATGCTCAAAAATTCATATTTCATTTATTTTAAAACTTTAAGGTTTATTCCACTCACCTCTGGCAAGCTCTGACAACTCTGTAGCAGCTGGCTCACTGCTGGGGTCCTCGGTTCCTCGGGTCCGAACCTACACAGGTGGACTCCAATGAGGGACCAAACCTACATAAACATAATTCTAATATACTCCCCAAAAACCCCCTAAAACATCATGAAATCATCACATAAAAACATGCAAGAAATGGCTGAACAGGGCACTTTCGGCGGCAGGTTTGGCGGCCGAAAGTCCCTCCAGAGCCGAAAGTCAAGCAGGTTCGGCGGCACCTTCGGCGGCCGAAACTCCCAGACAGAGGCGAAACTCATGCATGTTCGGCGGCACCTTCGGCGGTCGAAAGTCCCAGACAGAGACGAAAGTCTCTTTTCGGGGGCAACTTCGGCAGCCGAAAGGCCTGCCTCCCCAGCCATGTTCGGCGGCCGAAAGCTCCTTCGGCTGCCGAACCTGGTTTCTGCCAAAGGGCAGAAACTTGGCTCCTTTATGCACATTTGCCTCCCAACTCTCAAATCATGCATAAACTTGTTCTAAAACATGCATACACACCATTCATCACACCTAGGGGTCTCAAACTATCAAATACCCCAACTACAACACTTCAAACACACAAACATCAACATACATTGTTCATCAAAACATCAAAACCCATAAACTCATCAACAAGCCTAAACATGCATCTCTACCCATAAAACAACTTAATGCTTGTTTAAAACACATAACAAGGGTGGATCCGAGCTTACCTCTTGAAGAAACGAGAGGAAAGGCGATCCTAGCTTGGAGATGGAGAGATTGAGCTCTTTGAACCTCCAAGTACCCAAAACTTGCTCTTTACTCACAGATCTTCAAAACAGAAGTTAAAACCCGTGAAAATCATGGAAGATCTAAGGAAAACACTCAAGATCGAAGGAGGGGTGGCGGAGACTCACCTTGGCCGACAACGGGGGAGAAAAAGCTCGCCCGTGCGGACCTAAGGGACCCTTTTATAGGTGGCTGGCCAGGCCACGTTCGGGGGCCGAAAGTGCCTCCGCATGCATGCCATGTTCGGCGGCCGAACTTGACTTTCGGCGGCCGAACCTGGACTTCCCTCACTCATGCTTTCGGGGGCCTAACGTGCCTCCAAAACGCATGCATGTTCGGTAGCCGAACTTGACTTTCGGCGGCCGAACCTGGACTTCCCTGACTCATGCTTTCGGGGGCCTAACGTGCCTCCAAAACGCATGCATGTTCGGCGGCCGAACTTGACTTTCGGCGGCCGAACCTGGGTTTTCCTCCAAAGACTTTTCATGTAAAAACTCATTTAATTTTTATACTTAAAACCATGAAATGCTTTAAAACATTTTATGAAAACATGTTTCTACCCTACTAGAGGCTTCCGACATTTGAGATTCCACCGGACGGTAGGAATTCCGATACCGGAGTCTAGCCGGGTATTACAAGCTACCAGGTTTACCACCTGCTAGGGAGATAGAGTTTGAAATTGAATTGATGCCTGGAACTAGATCGATCTCTATCCCTCCCTACAGGATGGCACCAACAGAATTGAAGGAGCTTAAGGAGCAATTGCAAGAGTTGGTAGATAGAGGGTTCATCCGACCGAGTACCTAACCTTGGGGTGCTCCAGTGCTATTTGTGAAAAAGAAGGATGGATCTCTCAGACTTTGTATCGACTACAGGCAGTTGAACAAGGTCACTACCAAGAATAAGTACCCGTTGCCAAGGATCGACGATCTGTTCGACCAGCTAGCAGGAGCAGGTTGTTTCTCCAAAATAGATCTGAGATCAGGGTACCATCAGCTGAGGATAAGAGAAGAGGATGTGCCAATGACAGCATTCAGGACCAGATATGGGCATTATGAGTTCCTTATGATGCCGTTCGGGTTAACCAACGCCCCTGCAGCATTTATGGATCTCATGAACAGAGTGTTTAGTCAATACCTGGATCACTTTGTTATTGTCTTCATAGATGATATCTTAGTGTATTCCAGGAATGTTGAGGAGCATGCCCATCATCTGAGGTTAGTTCTGCAGACCTTGAGGGAACATGGCTTGTATGCCAAGTTCTCCAAGTGTGAGTTCTGGCTGAGGAGCATCTCTTTATTGGGGCATGTGGTGTCAGAAAATGGAATCGAGGTAGACCCCAAGAAAGTGGAAGCTGTAGTAAACTGGCCTAGACCCACTACAGTGACAGAGATCAAGAGCTTCTTGGGTTTGGCAGGTTACTACAGGAGGTTCGTTCAGGACTTCTCTAAGATTGCAGCTCCCATGACCAGATTGACCAAGAAGAACCAGAGGTTCGTGTGGACCGACCAGTGTGAAGAGAGCTTTGAGGAGCTCAAGAAGAGGTTGTCTTCAGCACCAGTGTTAGCCCTGCCATCTAGTAATGAAGACTTCTCAGTGTATTGTGATGCATCCCGTGTGGGACTGGGTTGTGTACTAATGTAGAATGAAAGGGTGATTGCTTATGCTTCTAGGTAGCTGAAGAAGCACGAGTTGAATTACCCTACACATGACCTAGAGATGGCAGCGGTAATCTTTGCACTCAAGATGTGGAGGCACTACCTTTATGGGGTAAAATGTGAAATCTTCACAGATCATAAGAGCCTACAGTACATCATGAGTCAGAGAGAGTTGAATTTGAGGCAAAGAAGATGGGTAGAACTGCTCAGTGACTATGATTGTAAGATCCAGTACCATCCGGGTAAGGCGAATGTTGTGGCAGACGCCTTAAGCCGGAAATCACTTGGCAGTTTGTCCCATATATCAACAGAGAGGAGGCCGGTAGTGAGGGAGTTCTTCGAGCTCATGAATGAAGGTCTACAATTGGAGTTGTCTGGTACAGGTGCTTTGATTGCCCAGATGAGAGTGGCACCCGTGTTTCTGGAGCAGGTGGCTCAGAAACAGCATGAGGACCCAGAGTTAGTAAAGATTGCCAGGACTGTTTAGTCAGGCAAAGATAGTGAGTTCAGATTTGACAGTAAGGGGATCCTCCGCTATGGGAGCAGATTGTGTGTACCAGATGATGTAGGGCTAAAGGGAGACATTATGAGAGAGGCTCATAATGCTAGATACATCGTTCACCCTGGAGCCACCAAGATGTATCAAGATCTGAAGAAGGTTTATTGGTGGCCAGCTATGAAGAGAGAAGTGGCACAGTTTGTGTCAGCCTGCGAAATATGTCAGAGGGTGAAGCTGGAACATCAGAAGCCGGCTGGAATGCTTAACCCACTACCTATTCCAGAGTGGAAATGGGAGAATATAGCTATGGACTTCGTGGTGGGGTTACCGGCAATGTCCAACAGATTGGACTCCATATGGGTGATTGTGGACAGACTCACCAAATCTGCTCACTTCATCCCTATCAGGAGTGGCTATTCTGTGGACAAGTTAGCGCAGGTGTATGTTGATGAGGTTGTCAGGTTGCATGGGGTTCCTGTTTCAATAGTGTCCGATAGAGGGCCCCAGTTCACCTCCAAGTTTTGGCGGAGTCTGTAGAACGCTATGGGTACCAGGTTGGATTTTAGCACTGCTTTCCATCCTCAGACGGACAGACAATCAGAGAGGACCATCCAAACCATAGAGGATATGCTCAGAATGTGTGTGCTGGATTTTGGCGGTTCTTGGAGGCAGCATCTACCTTTGGTGGAGTTTGCCTACAATAACAGCCATCATGCTAGCATCGGGATGGCTCCATATGAAGCTTTGTATGGAAGGAAGTGCAGATCACCTGTTTGCTGGGAAGAAGTTGGAGAAAAGGCCTTGGCAGGGCTTGAGCTAGTAGAGATCACCAGCAGGGTGATACCCATAATCAGAGAAAGGATCAAGACTGCTGCAAGCAGACAGAAGAGTTATGCAGATGTCCGCAGAAGGCAAGTAGAGTTTCAGGAGGGGGATTTGGTATTGCTCAGAGTGTCTCCAATGAAAGGGGTGATTCGGTTCGGGAAAAAGGGTAAGCTAGCTCCGCGGTACATCAGACCCTTTGAAGTCTTGCAAAAGATTGGGAATGTATCGTACAAGCTAGACTTGCCTGCTTCAATGGAGAGAATCCATCCGGTTTTCCATGTTTCTATGTTGAGAAAGTTCGTGTCAGATCCGGGCAAGGTTCTTAGTGAGCCTGATGTGGAGATCCAAGAGGATCTCACCTATGTTGAGCAGCCGGTACGGATCCTAGACACCCAGATCAGGAAGCTAAGGAACAAGGAAATCCCGATGGTGAAAGTCCTTTGGAATCACCACAATATTGAAGAGTATACTTGGGAGACACGGGAGTCCATACTCCAGCAATATCCTCATCTCTTCTAAGGTAAGTTTTATGTGCTTTGTAGGTATGTTCATGTTTGTTGCTATGCTTATGTGTTTGGTGAACATTCGGGGACGAATGTTCTTAAGGGGGGAAGAATGTAATACCCGGCTAGACTCCGGTATCGGAATTCCTACCGTCCGGTGGAATCTCGGATGTCAGAAACCTCTAGAAGGGTAAAATGATGTATTTATAAAATGTTTTGATGTATTTTATGATTTTAAGTAAAAAGGAAGTTAAGTTTTGAATGAAAATGGTCTTGAGAGGAAGACTCAGGTTCAGCCGCCGAATCCCAAGTTCGGCCACCGAACGTGCATGCATTTCGGGCGTGCTTTAGGCCCCCGAAAGCATAAGTGAGGGAAGTCCAGGTTCGGCCGCCGAACCTTAAGTTTGGCCGCCGAACATGGCATGCATGCGGAGGCACATTAGGCCCCCGAAAGTGGCCTGGCCAGCCACCTATAAAGGGGTCCCCATGTCCGAACGGGAGAGCTTTTCTCCCCGTTTTCGGCCAAGGTGAGCTCTCCGCCGTCCCTCATCGATTTTGAGCTTCTTCCTTCAAATCTTCATGTTTTTCTTATGAGCTTTCACTTGGTTTGAAGATCTTTGAGCAAAAGAGCAAGTTTGGAAGCTTGGAGAACAAAGAGTGGATTTCTCCCTACCTCCAAGCTAGGATCGTCTTCCCTCTCGATCTTCAAGAGGTAAGCTTAGATCCAACCTTTCTTGCATGTTTTAAACAAGTTTTATGAAGATCTATGGGGTAGAAATGCATGTTAGGTTTTTTTTATTTTTATGGGTTTATGTATGTTTATGAGCAATGTGGGTTGTTTGATGTGTTGTAGTTGGGGTTTTTGATGGTTTAAAGCCCCTAGGAACTTGTATGCTTGAGTATGCATGTTGTAGAATAGGAAAATGCATGTTTGAATGAGTTGGGAGGCGTTTGTGCATGTTGGAACCAAGTTTCTGCCCTTTGGGAGAAACCAGGTTCGGCAGCCGAAGGCTTTTTCGGCCGCCGAACTTGCCTGTGGTAGCATGTATCGGTTGCCGAACCCTGCCCCCGAAAGTGGACTTTCGGCTCTGGAAGGGAGTTTCGGCCGCCGAAGGTGTCGCCGAACATGCATGAGTTTCGTCTCTGGAGGAATTTGCGAGACTAGACGGTATGGTTCAAGTGTTATGTGGACCCGAGACTAGACGGTATGACATGGGAGGAATTTGCGAATGAGTTCACTGGATGGGCTTTTCCAGACAGTTCCAGAGAACTGAAGATGATTGAGTTTGAGCAACTGAGGCAGACAGAGCACATGAGTGTAGAGGAGTTCACGGATAAATTCTTGGAGCTATTGCCTTTTTCAGGGCAAGCTCTAGATACAGATACGAAGAAAGCCAAGAGATATGTTATGAAGCTGCATTCTAGGTACTCCTCGTTGATTCAGTCAGCTGAGAGAGAAAGTTTCCACACTGTGGTGGATATGGCTCGAAGGATGGAGGCGAGTGCTATAGTTGAGGGGTCAATGAAGCAGTCAGTGACCCAGTCTTCAGGAGTTAAGACCCCAGGCAGAGGAGGGTCAGGTTTCTCTTCTCAGAGCTCAAGTAAGAAGAGGTGGGATAACACCACCAAGAAGTCAAAGAAGAATAAGTTTTGGAACAAGTTGAAATCCGGTCTGGGATTTGGCGGTGGCTCGACCTCAGGCTCAGATGGTACAGAATGTCAGAGATGTGGAAGACCACACAGGGGAGTGTGTCGAGCTGGGACTAATACATGTTTCAGATGTGGACAGGAGGGACACATAGCTCGGGAGTGTCCTAGAGCGCCTTTTATGGGCCAGCCCCAACAGACAGCTTCTGGTAGTGTGGCACAACCAGCAGTTCCAGCCACAACTCAGGGCAGTGGCAGAGGTAGAGGGAGAGGGGCAGCCTCTTCTTCTGGTTCCCGAGGTGAAGGTCCATCAGCTCCAGCCAGGATCTTCACCATGACTCAGCAGGAGGCAAACACATCCAACACTGTGGTGTCAGGTAATCTCGTCATTGGGTGTTCTGATGTGTGTGCATTAATGGACCCGGGTGCATCTCATTCATTTATTGCTCTGAGAGCCGTTGAGAGGTTGGGTCTGATAGTCTCTGGGTTAGAGTGTCCCCTATGGGTCAGTGGACCCAAGTGTGACCCGTCAGTGGCAGTGTCAGTCTGCCAGTACAGTCCAGTTGTTGTTGAGGGAAGATGCCTCTCCGCCGACCTTGTGGTTCTAGATTTGACAGACTTTGACGTCATTCTAGGGATGGATTGGCTATCTACCCATGGTGCTACCTTGGACTGCAGGGACAAGGTAGTCAGGTTCAGAGATCAGAACGGGTCAGAGGTCGTCTTCAGAGGAGACAAGAGGGGTACACCTAGAGGTTTGATATCAGCTCTTCAGGCTCGTAGGTTGCTTAGGAAGGGATGTCAGGGGTACTTAGCTCATGTGAGAGAGCTAGACAGTCAGGTCAGGGAGCCAGCCTCGGTGCCAGTTGTCAGAGAGTTTCAGGATGTCTTCCCAGATGAGCTTCCAGGTTTACCACCTACTAGGGAGATAGAGTTCGAGATAGAGTTGGTGCCTGGAGTTAGACCGATCTCTATCCCTCCCTACAGGATGGCCCTAACCGAGTTGAAGGAGTTGAAAGAGCAATTGCAGGAGCTGGTAGAGAGGGGCTTCATCCGACAGAGTACCTCACCTTGGGGTGCTCCGGTCTTGTTTGTGAGAAAGAAGGATGGGTCCCTCAGACTTTGTATCGACTACAGGCAGTTGAACAAAGTCACTACCAAAAATAGGTACCCTCTGCCAAGGATCGATGATCTATTCGACCAGCTAGCAGGAGCGGGTTGTTTCTCCAAAATAGATCTAAGATCGGGGTACCATCAGCTAAGGATAAGGGATGAAGATGTGCCAAAGACAGCTTTCAGGACCAGATATAGGCATTTTGAGTTCCTTGTAATGCCGTTTGGGTTAACCAACGCCCCTGCAGCATTCATGGACCTCATGAACAAAGTGTTTAGTCAATACCTGGATCACTTCGTTATTGTCTTCATAGACGATATCTTAGTGTATTCCAGGAATGCAGAGGAGCATGCCCATCATCTGCGGTTGGTTTTGCAGACCTTGAGGGAACATGGCTTGTATGCCAAGTTCTCCAAGTGTGAGTTCTGGCTGAGGAGCATTTCGTTCTTGGGGCATGTGGTGTCAGAAAATGGTATAGAGGTAGACCCCAAGAAGACAGAAACTGTGGCTAACTGTCCTAGACCCACTTCAGTGACAGAGATTAGAAGTTTCTTGGGTTTGGCAGGTTACTACAGGAGGTTCGTTCAGGACTTCTCAAAGATAGCAGCTCCTCTGACCAGACTAACCAGGAAGAATCAGAACTTTCTGTGGACCGACTAGTGCGAGGAGAGTTTTGAAGAGCTTAAGAAGAGGTTGACTTCAGCACCAGTTTTAGCTCTGCCATCTAGTGATGAGGACTTTACAGTCTTTTGTGATGCATCCCGTGTGGAACTGGGTTGTGTACTAATGCAGAATGAGAGGGTGATCGCTTATGCTTCTAGGCAGCTGAAGAAGCATGAGTTGAATTACCCCACACATGACCTGGAGATGGCAGCAGTAATCTTTGCACTCAAGATGTGGAGGCACTACCTCTATGGGGTAAAATGTGAGATTTTCACAGATCATAAAAGCCTGCAGTACATCCTGAGTCAAAGAGATTTGAACTTGAGACAGAGGAGATGGGTAGAGCTGCTGAGTGACTATGATTGCAAGATTCAGTATCATCCGGGTAAGGCGAATGTCGTGGCAGACGCTCTAAGCTGGAAGTCACTAGGCAGTTTATCCCACTTATCGGCAGAGAGGAGGCCAGTGGTGAAGGAGTTTTACAAGCTCATTGAGGAAGGTCTACAGATGGAGTTGTCTGGTACAGGTGCCTTGGTGGCCCAGATGAGAGTGGCACCCGTGTTTCTGGAGCAGGTGGCTCAGAAACAGCATGAGGACCCGGAGTTAGTGAAGATTGCCAGGACTGTTTAGTCAGGCAATGATAGTGAGTTCAGATTCGACAGCAAGGGGATCCTCCGCTATGGGAGCAGACTATGTGTACCAGATGACATAGGGCTAAAAGGAGACATTATGAGAGAGGCTCATAATGCAAGATACAGCATTCACCCCGGAGCCACCAAGATGTATCAAGATCTAAAGAAGGTTTATTGGAGGCCAGGTATGAAGAAAGAAGTGGCACAGTTTGTGTCAGCCTGCGAAGTGTGTCAGAGGGTGAAGCTGGAACATCAGAAGCCGGCTGGAATGCTTAACCCGCTACCTATTCCAGAATGGAAATGGGAAAATATAGCTATGGACTTTGTAGTGGGGTTAACGGCGGCGTCCAACAGAGTGGACTCCATATGGGTGATTGTGGACAGACTCACCAAATCTGCTCACTTCATCCCTGTCAGGAGTGGCTATTCTGTGGACAAGTTGGCGCAGGTGTATGTCGACGAGATCGTCAGGTTGCATGGGGTTCCTGTTTCGATAGTGTCAGATAGAGGGCCCCAGTTCACCTCCAGATTTTGGCGGAGTCTGCAGAACGCCATGGGTACTAGGTTGGATTTCAGTACTGCCTTCCACCCACAGACAGACGGACAATCAGAAAGGACCATCCAGACCATAGAGGATATGCTCAGGATGTGTGTGCTGGACTTTGGCGGTTCTTGGAGGCAGCATCTACCTTTGGTGGAGTTTGCCTACAATAACAGCCATCATGCTAGCATCGGGATGGCTCCATATGAAGCTTTATATGGGAGGAAGTGCAGATCACCTGTTTGCTGGGAAGAAGTTGGAGAAAAGGCCTTGGCAGGGCCTGAGCTAGTTGAGATTACCAGCAGGGTGGTACCCATAATCAGAGAAAGGATCAAGACTGCTGCAAGCAGACAGAAGAGTTATGCAGACATCCGCAGAAGGCAGTTAGAGTTTCAGGAGGGGGATCTGGTATTGCTTAAGGTGTCTCCTATGAAAGGAGTGGTTCGCTTCGGGAAGAAAGGTAAACTAGCCCCACGATACATCGGACCCTTTGAAGTCTTGCAAAAGATTGGGAATGTGTCGTACAAGCTGGATTTACCTGCTTCAATGGAAAGAATCCATCCGGTTTTCCATGTTTCAATGTTGAGGAAGTTTGTGTCAGATCCGAGCAAGGTTCTTAGTGAGCCTGATGTGGAGGTCCAAGAGGATCTCACCTATGTTGAACAGCCAGTACGGATCATACACACCCAGATCAGAAAGTTAAGGAACAAGGAAATCCCGATGGTGAAAGTCTTGTGGAACCACCACAATTTGGAGGAATGCACTTGGGAGACACGGGAGTCTATGCTCCAGCAGTACCCTCATCTCTTTTAAGGTTAGATCTTTATGTGTTTATATGTTATGTATGTATGTTTTGTTTCTTGCCATGTTATGTGCTAGTTGAGGAACATTCGGGGACGAATGTTCTTAAGGGGGGGAGAATGTAATACCCGGCTAGACTCCGGTATCGGAATTCCTACCGTCCGGTGGAATCTCGGATGTCGGAAGCCTCTAGTAGGGTAGAATCATGTTTTCATAAAATGTTTTAAGGTATTTCATGGTTTTAAGTAAAATGGAAATGAGTTTTTGCATTAAAACAACCTTGGAGGAAAACTCAGGTTCGGCCGCCGAACCTCAAGTTCGGCCGCCGAACATGCATGCCTTCGGGAGCTCCTTTAGGCCCCCGAAAGCACAAGTGAGGGAAGTCCAGGTTCGGCCGCCGAACCTCAAGTTCGGCCGCCGAACATGGCATGCATGCGGAGGCACATTCGGCCCCCGAACGTGGCCTGGCCAGTCACTATAAAAGGGTCCCTTAGCCGAAAACGGGCGAGCTTTTCCCCATTTTCGGCCAAGGTGAGCTTTCCGCCGCCCCTCACCGATCTTTGATGTTTTTCCTCTAGATCTTTCAAGTTTTTCACTTGTTTTAACTTCGTTTTGAAGATTTGAGCTTTTGAGCAAAGTTTTGGAGCTTTGAGGTTCAAGGACTCGAATCTCTTCCAACTCCAAGTTTGGTCGCCTCTACTCTCGATCTTCAAGAGGTAAGAGTCGATCTCTAGCTTATAGTATATTTTGAGTAAGTTTTATGAAGTTCATGGGGGTAGAATGCATGTTTAGGTCATAGTTATGTTTATGGGTTTTATATGTGTTTTTGAGCAATGTGAGTTGCTTGTGTGTTGTAGTTGGGGTTTTTGTTGGTTTGATGCCCCTAGGAACTTGTGTGTTTGCTTGTGTATGATTGAGGAATGTTGTAGAATAGGTTTATGCATGATTGGTTAGATTTGGAGGCACAAATGCATAAGGGAGCTGAGTTTCTGCCATTCTGGGAGAAACCAGGTTCGGCAGCCGAAGGAACTTTCGGCCGCCGAACGTGCTTGTGGAGGCAGCCTTCGGCTGCTGAAGCTTGCCCCCGAAAGGAGACTTTCGTCTCTGTCTGGGAGTTTCGGCCGCCGAAAGTGCCGCCGAACATGTATGAGTTTCGCCTCTGTCTGGGAGTTTCGGCCGCCGAAGGTGCCGCCGAACCTGCCTGACTTTCGGCTCTGGAGGGACTTTCGGCCGCCGAACCTACCGCCGAAAGTGCCCTGTCCAGCCCTTTCTTGCATGTTTTTCTATGATTGTTCTATGATGTTTTAGGGGGTTTTTGGGGAATAGTTTAGAGTTATGTTCATGTATGTTTGGTCCCTCATTTGAGTCCACCGGTGTAGGTTCGGACCCGAGGAACCGAGGACCCCAGCAGTGAGTCTGTTGCCCCAGTGTCTGGTCAGAGCTACCCAAAGGTGAGTGGAATAACTTATTATGTTTTAAAGCAAAGAATGAACTTTTCAGCATGTTTCACGCATCATAAATGCCATGTGATGAATTAGGTTGCTTGCATTAGAATTCACAAATATGTTGCATTGCATATTTTTATGTTGATGTGGATGAATGTTGGATGATCCATAGCCCTCGATCTATGATATGACGATATGATATGTACGGTACGGAAAGTAAGACCAGTGGGACCCATTCTACGTTCGCTGGCACTATGTAAGGGAAAGACCAGGACCCATTCTACGTTCTGGCACAGTTGGACCATGTAGAGGGCTATTGGTGACAAGTTCATCCTTGATGTGATTAGCTGTGATGTGATGCATTCCATGATCCATATGATTTAAATGTTTTTACTATTTTGCTCATTGGGCTCTAGTAGCTCACCCCTCTCCCATTTCCCCAGGATTGCAGGTACAGGGTAGACCAGGAGGTTTACAAGAGTAATGAAGTCTGATGTATGTAATAGATAGTGTGGACATGATAAATGTATTAATGCTATGTAAAAGTACAGTTTCAGTCATGTATTAATATTGAGGATTAGATATTGTGCTTGACATTGTGTATGAGGTATCCCTTTTTATTACATGATCAAAAATGTTTTATAATGTTCATGAAAGCCAACTCATCTCATGTTGTATCGCCCGTTGGGGCATTGATGAGATCCCACAGAGGGATCACGATTATGATCATGACTATGTACATGTATGTTCAGGTTGAGTTGGATGTTTGAAGGAAAAGTTTTAAATTTTTCTGTATGTTGTTGATCATGTATGGGATTATACAGGTTTATAGGCTATATGTTAGGCTTGCTACGGGTCCCGGCGGCCTTAAGCCGACCTGGATCCTAGCGCCGGTAGCGGTCCGATTTTCGGGTCGTTATAAGGAGGAGGACAGATCCGGGTAGAATGTCGGCTGATGTGAGGGAGGTAGAGGAGGATGAACAGAGAAGAGACAATAGTTTGGGCATGAGCATGTTTGATGAGGGTATGGAAGAGTCTCAAGGAGGCGCTCAGGCCTCGGGGTATGCTTACCCACCACAGTACCAACCCTTTCCACAGGGCCCAAGGTATCCGATGGGGGATACATCGGATTACTCCGGTTATAATCCATATCCTACCTTCATGCCCTATTCTTCTTTTTACCCACCTTACCCCCAGTATCCTGTGTATCCACCCTCACCCTTCTATCTAAGTCCAGCAAACCCTAGCCTAGGGAATGCTGCACCTCCTCCTCCACCAGTAGCACCTATAGCCCCTAGAATCCAAACACCTCGACATAGCTCATCTGTGGGGAGCAAGGTAAAGATGACAGATTACCTGAAGCTGGATGCTCCCAAGTACAAGACAGGTGATGATCCGTTTGAGTATCTCAAAACGGTAAAGATGATAACAGATGAGTTGGGGGCAAATGATAGTAGAGCCATCCAGATGGCGGGGTTCACACTGAAGTGCAAGAAAGCAAGAGAATGGTTTAAGAACTATGTGGACTCGAGGTTGGAGAGCTTATCCTGGGAGCAGTTTGCAAATGAGTTTGCAGGATGAGCTTTTCCTGATAGTTCCAGAGAGCTGAAAGTTGTGGAGTTTGAACAGCTAAGGCAAACAGAGGAGATGAGTGTAGATGAGTACACTGACAAGTTTCTAGAGTTGCTGCAATATGTGGGCCAGGCATATGACACAGATCAAAAGAAAGCTAGGAGGTATGCCATGAGGCTTCACCCTAGGTATTCCTCCTTAATTCTGGTAGCAGAGAGAGAGAGGACTTCCACACCATAGTGGATGCAGCACGGAAGATGGAGGCTAGTGCCATCATACAGGGGACAGTTAAACAGCAAGTGGCACAGCCCTCGAGTTCCAAGACCCCAGGTTCAGAGAAGTTTGACTTCTCTTCTATGAGTGCAGGGGCTTCAGGTAGCAAAAAGTGGGCCGGAGGCTCTAAAAAACCGAAGAAGAATAAGTTCTGGAACCGGTTGAAGTCCGGTCTGGGTATGGGTGGTGGCTTGAGCTCAGGATCAGATGGTTCAGAATGCTTGAGGTATGGTAAACCGCACAAGGGAGTCTATCAGTTTGGGACATCAGCATGTTATAGATGTGGGCAAGAGGGACACATAGCACGAGAGTGTCCTAGAGCACCTTTTATGGCACCGTCCTAGCAGACAGCTTCTGGTAGTGTGGCTCAGCCAGTAGCTCCAGCCATGACACAGGGCAGTGGTAGAGGCAGAGGGAGAGGGGCAGCCTCTTCTTCAGCAGGTTTCCGGGGTGAAGGTCCATCAGCTCCAGCTCGGATCTTCACTATGATACAGCAGGAGGCGAACACATCCAACACCGTGGTGTCAGGTAATCTCATCATTGGTTGTTCAGATGTGTATGCTTTAATGGACCCTGGTGCATCTCATTCTTTTGTTGCTCCGAAAGCCATAGATAGAGTGGGTTTGATAGTCTCTGGTTAGAGTGTCCCCTTTGGGTCAGTAGACCCAAGTGTGATCCATTAGTGGCAGAGTCAGTCTGCCGATATAGTCCAGTGTTTGTTGAGGGTAGATGCCTTCCAGCCGACCTTGTGGTTCTAGACTTGACGGATTTTTATGTCATTCTAGGGATGGATTGGCTATCTGCTCATGGTGCTACCTTGGACTGCAGAGACAAGGTAGTCAGATTCAGAGATCAGGATGGGTCAGAGCTTGTCTTCAGAGGAGACAGGAGGGGTATACCTAGAGGTTTGATATCAGCCCTATAGGTTCGTAGGTTGCTTAGGAGAGGTTGTCAGGGGTTTCTAGCTCATGTGAGAGAGCTTGATAGTCAGGTTAGGGAGCCCGCCTCAGTGCCCATAGTCAGAGAGTTTCCAAATGTCTTCCCAGACGAGCTTTCAAGACTACCACCTGCTAGGGAGATAGAGTTTGAAATAGAATTGATGCCTGGAACAGACCGATCTCTATCCCTCCCTACAGGATGGCACCAGCAAAGTTGAAGGAGCTAAAGGAGTAGTTACAAGAGTTGGTAGACAAGGGTTTCATCCGACCGAGTACCTCACCTTGGGGTGCTCCAGTGCTGTTTATAGGGAAGAAGGATGGATCCTTGAGACTTTGTATCGACTACAGGCAGTTGAACAAAGTCACTACCAAAAATAAGTATCCGTTACCTAGGATCGACGATCTATTTGACCAGCTAGCAGGAGCAGGTTGTTTCTCTAAGATAGATCTGAGATCCGGGTATCACCAATTGAGAATAAGAGAAGAGGATGTGCCGAAGACGGCGTTCAGGACCAGATATGGGCATTATGAGTTTCTAGTAATGCCGTTCGGACTAACCAATGCCCCTGCAGCATTCATGGACCTCATGAACAGAGTTTTTAGCCAGTATCTGGATCACTTTGTTATTGTCTTCATTGATGATATCTTAGTGTATTCTAGAGACGCATAGGAGCATGCCCATCATCTGAGGATAGTTCTGCAGACTCTGAGGGAGCATGGCTTGTATGCCAAGTTCTCCAAGTGTGAATTCTGGTTGAGGAGCATCTCATTCTTGGGGCATGTTGTATCAGTAAAAGGAATTGAAGTGGACCCCAAGAAGGTAGAAGCTGTAGTTAACTGGCCCAGACCCACTACAGTTACAGAGATTAAGAGTTTTCTGGGTTTGGCAGTTTACTACAGGAGGTTCGTTCAGGACTTGTCCAAAATTGTCGCTCCTATGACCAGACTGACCAAGAAAAATCAGAGGTTTGTGTGGTCTGAACAGTGTGAGGAAAGCTTTGAAGAGCTAAAGAAAATGTTGACGTCAGCACTGGTGTTAGCTTTGCCTACCAGTAATGAAGACTTCACAGTGTTTTGTGATGTGTCCCGTGTGGGACTAGGTTGTGTGTTGATGTAGAATGAGAGGGTAATTGCTTATGCTTCTAGGCAGCTGAAGAAGCATGAGTTGAATTATCCTACACATGAACTAGAGATGGCAGCTGTGATCTTTGCACTGAAGATGTGGAGGCATTACCTTTATAGGGTGAAATGTGAGATCTTCACAGATCATAAGAGCTTGCAGTACATCTTGAGTTAGAGAGAGTTGAACCTAAGGCAGAGAAGATGGGTAGAACTGCTTAGTGACTATGATTGTAAAATTCAGTACCATCCGGATAAGGCAAACGTTGTGGCAGATGCCCTAAGCCGGAAATCACTTGGCATTCTATCCCATGTTACAGCAGAGAGAAGACCAGTGGTGAGAGAGTTCTACAAGCTCGTTGATGAAGGGCTGCAGTTGGAGTTGTCTGGTACAGGTGCTTTGATAGCTCAGATGAGAGTGACACCCGTGTTTCTAAAGTAGGTGGCTCAGAAACAGCCTGAGGACCCAGAGTTAGTGAAAATTGTCAGGACTGTTCAGTCAGGCAAAAATGAAGAGTTCAGATTTAACAACAAAAGGATCCTCCGCTATGGGAACAGGTTATGTGTACCAGATGACGTGAGTCTGAAGGGAGACATTATGAGGGAAGCTCATAATGCCAGATACAGCGTTCACCCTGGGGCCACCAAGATGTATCAAGATCTGAAGAAAGTTTATTGGTGGCCAGCTATGAAGAGAGAAGTGGCACAGTTTGTGTCCGCCTGCGAAGTATGGGAGAGGGTGAAGCTGGAACACCAGAAGCCGGCTGGAATGCTTAACCCACTGCCGATTCCAGAGTGGAAATGGGAGAATATAGCTATGGATTTTGTGGTGGGGTTACCGACAACGTCCAACAAATTAGACTCCATATGGGTGATTGTGGACAGACTGACCAAATCTGCTCACTTCATCCCCGTCAGGAGTGGCTACTCTGTGGATAAATTGGCACAGGTGTTTGTTGATGAGGTTGTCAGATTGCATGGGGCTCCTGTTTCAATAATGTCAGATAAGGGACCCCAGTTCACCTCTAGGTTTTGGCAGAGTCTGCAGAGCGCTATGGGCACAAGGTTGGACTTTAGCACTGCTTTCCATCCACAGACTGACGGACAGTCAGAAAGGACCATCCAGACAATTGAAGATATGCTCAGAATGTGTGTGCTAGATTTTGGCGATTCTTGGAGGCAGCATCTACCCTTGGTGGAGTTTGTCTACAATAACAACTATCATGCTAGCATAGGGATGGCCTCATATGAACTTTTATATGGAAGGAAGTGCAGATCACCTATCTGCTAGGAAGAGGTTAGAGAAAGGGCCTTAGCAGGGCCTGAGCTAGTAGAGATCATCAGCAGAGTAGTGCCCATTATCAGAGAAAAAATCAGAACTGCTGTGAGCAGGCAAAAGAGTTATGCAGATGTCCGCAGGAAGCATATAGAGTTCCAGGAGGGAGATATGGTATTGCTCAAGGTGTCTCCTATGAAAGGGGTGATTCGTTTTGGGAAGAAAGGTAAGCTAGCTCCACAGTACATCGGACCCTTTGAAATCTTGCAGAAGATTGGGAATGTATTGTACAAGCTAGACCTACCTACTTCAATGGAGAGAGTCCATCTGGTTTTCCATGTTTCCATGTTACGGAAGTTCGTGTCAGATCCGGGCAAGGTTCTTAATTAGCCTGATGTGGAGATCCTAGGAGATCTCACCTATGTTGAGCAGCCAGTGCGGATCATAGACACGCAGATCAGAAAGTTGAGGAATAAGGAAATCCCGATGGTGAAAGTCCTTTAGAATCACCACAACATAGAAGAATGTACCCGAGAGACACAGGAGTCTATGCTCCAGCAATACCCCTATCTCTTTTAAGGTTAGTGTTTTATGTTTTATGTGTGCTTGTTTGTTGTTATGCATGTTTGTTGAACATTCGGGGACGAATGTTCTTAAGGGGGGAAGAATGTAATACCCGGCTAGACTCCGGCATCGGAATTCCTACCTTCCGGCGGAATCTCGAATGTCGGAACCCTCTAAAAGGGTAAAATATGTTTTTATAAAATGTTTTACATGTTTTTATAGTTTTTACGAAGAAAGAAATTGAGTTTTTGAAAGAAAAGCACTAAGGAAGGAAAGCCAGGTTCGGCCGCCGAACATGGTGAAGTTTAGGGAGAGCACCTTTGGCCCCCGAAGGTGGTCTGGCCAGCCAACTATAAAAGGCCTCATGTCCGAAAATGGGCGAGTTTTCTCCTCCATTTTCTGGCAAAGGTGAGTCCATACCCTTCCATGGTTAGTTTTGATGTTTTCCTTCAAATCTTTCAAGCTTTTAACAAGCTTCCATCTTGTTTTGAAGTTTTTAAGCTTAAAATCGAAGTTGTGAAGTTTGGAGACCTCCGGAACTCGTTTTCCCCAAATCTCCAAGTTGGGTCACACCTTCTCTCGATCTTCAAGAGGTAAGCGTCGATCCTCACCGTCTTTTATGTTTTAAGTAAGTTTTAAGGGGTTGTATGGGTGTTTGAGGCATGTATAGAGTAAATGAAAAATGTTAGGGTTTATGATAGTTAAATGATAAATGCATGCTCAATGATGATGTTTGTTGGGGTTTAGACTAGTTTTAAGCCCCTAAATGCTTGAAAATGTGTTTATGCATGTTTTAGAGTAGTTGGATGCATGTTGAGAAGTGTTGGGTGGCTGAATGCAGGAAGCGAATCGGGTTCTGCCATTCCGGAGAACCCAGGTTCGGCTGCCGAAACCATGTTCGGCCGCCGAACCTGCCTGGGGAGGCAGTTCTGGCTCCCGAACCCTGCCCTCGAAAGTTTGGACTTTCGGCTCTGGAAGGGAGTTTCGGCCGCCGAACCTGCCCTTGAAGGTTACTGAGATTTGGCTCTGGAAGCACTTTCGGCCGCCGAACCTGCCGTTGAAAGTGCCCTGTTCAGCCTTCCTTTGCATGTTTTCTATGAATGTTTTATGATGTTTTAGGGGGGGTTTTTGGGGAGATGTTTAGAGTTTTGTTAGAGTATGTTTGGTCCCTCATTTGAGTCCACCTGTGTAGGATCGGACCTGAGGAACCGAGGTGATCAGCAGTGAGACAGCTGCTTCAGTGTTAGTTCAGAGTCAGCCAGAGGTGAGTGGAACTAAACTAATCTTTTATTTCAAGAAAGCAAATGTTTTAAGCATGTTCATGCATCATGATATGTAATGTAACAGCCCGCTTACCGGACCATCACCGGCACTAGGATCCAGATCGGCTTAAGGCCGCCGGGACCCGTAGTAAGCCTACTATCAACTCTGTGTACCTGATAAATCCCATACATGATCAAACTTAAGCTTAAAACTGTTTCTGTTTGACTTTCTGTAACACTGAAACTTTTCTCATCAACTAAGCCTGGACTATGCATGCTCTGTCTGTATGCACGCGAAGAGTGATACCTGCTATGGTACCATACAATAACTACAGAGATAGAGATACTACCATGCACCAAGCCTAGCTCTCATAACAACATTATCTCAAACATATATAACATAAAAGGATCATGTATAAAGGAATAACAAGCACTAGGGCCAAGCACAATTCTATAACTCACTACATAACTTACTATTACATCATTTCTCTACATTACATAAACTCTGTACTGTACATCATTATCATGTCCACTACTCTATACTATTACATATGCCTTTTACCCTTGCTATCTCTTTCTCTTTCTCTTCTCTGAGGCCCTGTAAAATGGGGTTAGGGAGAGGGATGAGCTGCTAAAGCCCAGTGAGCGGAATCGATAAAAACATCACATTTAAAACATGTTATCATATGATGCATCACTGCACAAACATTTCACATCTCGGATTGGACATGATCCCAAAACTCCCTCTGTCAGTGCCCGGCCCCCCAAAGGAGCTCACACAGGTCTTTCACTAACTACTCATGGTGCCCGACCCTATAAGGGCTCACACAGGACTCATCCAAGGTAAATGCCCGGCCCCAAAGGAGCTCACACAGGTCATACAAGAATGACAGACTTATGGGCTATTGAGATCGCCTCGGTCCAATCCACATATACAAGTAATAATGCAATGCATCAACTTAGTGAATACTAATGCAAAGCATCCTACATAAACATGGCATTAATGATGCATGAATCATGCTAAAACAGTAGTTCTGTTCCACTCACCTCTGTCAACTGCTGAGCAGTCTCTGTAACTCTAACTCTGTGGGCCTCCTTGGTCTCTCGGGTCCGTACCTACACAGGTGGACTCAAATGAGGACCAAACTTACTTAAACATAACTCTTAATATCTCCCCAAAACCCCTCTAAAACATCATAGGCATGCATGGAAAAATGGGTAAAAGGAGGCTGGACTGGGCACTTTCGGCGGCTGGTTCGGCGGCCGAAACCTCCCTCCAGAGACGAAACTCATGCATGTTCGGCGGCACCTTCGGCGGCCGAAAGTCTCATCCAGAGACGAAACTCATGCACTTTCGGCGGCCGAACTCCCTCTTTCGGCGGCCGAAAGTCTCTTTCTCACCCAAAAGCCTAGCTTTCGGGGGCAAGGTTTGGCAGCCGAAACTGCCTCCACAAGGGGTTCGGCGGCCGAACCTTGCTTCGGCGGCCGAACCTGGATTCTCCAGAAAGGCAGAATCCGAGCACAACTCATGCTCTCAGCCTCCAAACTCCTAGCAAACACCCATAACATGCATACCAACACTTCTCAACTAACATAGAACATAACTCATGCATATAGAGGCCTAAAAACTAGTTCAAGCCCCAAAAACCACAACAAAACGCATATGATGCTCAAACTCATGCTTGTACCCCACAACATGCCATAAACCTCTCCAAAACTTCTAAAACTTGCTTTAAACATAAGGGGAGGTGAGGATCCATGCTTACCTCTTGCAGAACTAGAGGATTGATGATCCAAGCTTGGAGATGGGGAAAAACTCACTCAAACTCTCCAAGTGCTCAACTTTGCTTCCTTTTGCTCAAATCTCTAAAACAAAGCTCAAATCAAGTTAAAACATGCAAGATTTGAGGAAAACATGAGAAATCACACCAAGGAGAGCTTAAACCTACCTTTGACCCAAAAACAGAGTGTTTAACACTCAAGTCTCGGGCAAAAGGGGCTTTTGTAGTGGCCAACCGACCCTTCCTTCGGCGGCCTAACGTGCATGCGAAATCATGCAACTTTCGGCGGCCGAACTTCACCTTCGGCGGCCGAACCTGGCTTTTGTCTCCTTGGCCTTTTCATTTCAAAACTCAATTTTCTTAACTCAAAACATGCAAACATGATAAAAACACTTAAAAACATCTTAAAAACCTTTCTCATACCCTTAGGGCAAGCTCCGACATCCTCGAATCCCGACTTCCAACGGAAAATCCACCGGAAAGTAGGAATTCCGATACCGGGGTCTAGCCGGGTATTACATCCTCCCCCCCTTAAGAACATTCGTCCCCGAATGTTCCTCTCGAACTCAAAACATGTAAAAACATAACATAAAGCACATAAAGAACAAAAGAAACTAGAACTAACCTCAAAAGAGATGGGGGTACTGTCGGAGCATAGACTCCCTTGTCTCCCATGTGCACTCTTCGATATTATGGTGGTTCCAGAGGACTTTTACCATCGGGATCTCCTTGTTCCTTAGCTTTCTGATCTGGGTGTCAATGATCCGTACTGGCTGCTCTACATACGTGAGATCACCTAGGATCTCCACATTTGGTTCGCTGAGAACCTTATTCGGATCTGACACAAACTTTCTTAGCATCGAAACATGGAAGACTGGATGGATTCTTTCCATAGACATAGGCAAATCAAGCTTATACGACACATTTCCGACCTTCTGCAAAATCTCAAAAGGTCCAATGTACCGCGGAGCCAGTTTACCTTTCCTCCCAAAACGAACCACCCCTTTCATTGGAGACACCTTCAACAAGACCAGATCCCCCTCCTCAAACTCTATGTGCTTTCTGCGAACGTCTGCATAGCTCTTCTGCCGACTAACAGCAGTCTTGAGCCTCTCTCTGATGATGGGCACCACCCTGTTTGTGATCTCTACTAACTCAGGCCCTGCTAGGGACCTTTCTCCAACCTCTTCCCAACAAACTGGTGACCTGCACTTCCTCCCATACAGAGCTTCATATGGGGCCATCCCTATGCTAGCATGATGACTATTGTTGTAGGCAAACTCCACTAAGGGTAGATGCTGCCTCCAAGATCCGCCAAAATCTAGCACACACATTCGAAGCATATCTTCTATGGTCTGGATGGTCCTCTCTGACTGTCCGTCAGTCTGTGGATGGAAAGCAGTGCTAAAGTCTAATCTTGTGCCCATAGCCTCTTGCAGACTTCGCCAAAACCTGGAGGTAAACTGGGGTCCTCTGTCAGACACTATAGAAACAGGAGCCCCATGTAACCTCACAACTTCCTCAACATATACCTGCGCTAGCTTGTCCACAGAGTAGCCACTCCTGACAGGAATGAAGTGAGCAGATTTAGTCAGTCTATCCACAATCACCCATATGGAGTCTAGTCTGTTGGACGTCGCCGGTAACCCCACTACAAAATCCATCGCTATGTTCTCCCATTTCCATTCTGGAATCGGCAGTGGGTTAAGCATTCCAGCCGGCTTCTGGTGCTCTAGCTTCACCCTTTGACATATCTCGCAGGCTGACACAAACTGTGCCACTTCTCTCTTCATTGCTGGCCACCAATAAACTTTCTTCAGATCTTGATACATCTTGGTGGCTCCAGGGTGAATGCTATATCTCGCATTATGAGCTTCTCTCATAATGTCTCCTTTCAAACTGATGTCATCTGGTACACATAGTCGATGCCCGTATCGGAGAATCCCTTGGTCGTCGAATCTGAACTCTTCGTTCTTGCCTGACTGAACAGTCCTGGCAATCTTGATCAACGCTGGATCCTCATGTTGTTTCTGAGCCACTTGCTCCAGAAACACGGGTGTAACTTTCATCTGTGCAATCAAAACACCTGTACCAGTTAACTCTAACTGTAGCCCTTCCTCAACTAACCTGTAGAAGTCCTTCACCACCGGCCTCCTTTCTGCTGTAATGTGAGATAAACTGCCTAGTGATTTCCGGCTTAAGGCATCGGCTACAACATTTGCCTTTCCCGGATGATACTGGATCCTGCAATCATAATCACTAAGCAAGTCTACCCACCGTCTCTGCCTCAAGTTTAACTCTCTCTGACTCAGGATGTGCTGTAGGCTCTTATGATCGGTAAAGATCTCACATTTTACCCCATAGAGGTAATGCCTCCACATCTTGAGTGCAAAGATAACAGCTGCCATCTCAAGATCGTGTGTCGGATAGTTCAGCTCGTGCTTCTTCAGCTGTCTAGAAGCATAAGCTATTACTCTGTCATTCTGCATTAACACACAACCCAATCCCACTCGGGACGCATCACAGAACACTGTGAAGTCTTCATCACTAGTAGGCAGAGCTAACACCGGTGCTGAAGTTAATCTTCTCTTTAACTCTTCAAAGCTCTCTTCACATTGGTCAGACCATGTGAATCTCTGGTTCTTTCTGGTTAATCTGGTCATAGGAGCCGCTATCTTAGAGAAGTCCTGAACGAACCTCCTGTAGTAGCCTGCCAAACCCAAGAAACTCTTGACCTCTGTCACTGTGGTGGGTCTAGGCCAATTGGCTACAGCTTCTATCTTCTTGGGGTCCACTGCTATACCTTGATCTGACACTACATGCCCCAAGAATGAAATGCTCCTTAGCCAAAACTCACACTTGGAGAACTTGGCATATAAACCATGCTCTCTCAAGGTCTGTAGGACTATCCTCAGATGATGGGCATGCTCCTCTGTATTCCTGGAATACACCAAGATATCATCTATGAAGACAATAACAAAGTGATCCAGGTACTCTCTGAAAACTCGGTTCATGAGATCCATGAATGCTGCAGGGGCGTTAGTCAACCCGAACGGCATCACTAAGAACTCATAATGCCCATATCTGGTCCTGAAAGCTGTCTTAGATACATCCTCTTCCCTAATTCTCAGCTGATGATAGCCCGATCTCAGATCTATCTTAGAAAAACAACCTGCTCCTGCTAGCTGGTCGAATAGATCATCGATCCTGGGTAGAGGATACTTATTCTTGGTAGTGACTTTGTTCAACTGCCTGTAGTCGATACAAAGTCTAAGGGATCCATCCTTTTTCTTGACAAACAACACTGGAGCACCCCAGGGTGAGGTACTTGGACGGATGAAACCCTTATCTACCAACTCCTGTAGCTGCTCTTTCAACTCCTTAAGCTCTGCTGGTGCCATCCTGTAGGGAGGAATAGAGATCGGTCTGGTACCAGGCACTAACTCGATCTCGAACTCTATTTCCCTATCAGGTGGTAGTCCTGGAAGCTCATCTGGAAACACATCTGGGAACTCTCTGACTACGGGCACTGAACTGGGGTCCCTAACCTGACTGTCTAGCTCTCTCACATGAGCTAGATACCCCTGACATCCCCTCCTGAGCAACCTACGAGCCTGTAGGGCTGATATCAGACCTCTAGGCGTGCCCCTCCTGTCTCCTCTGAAGACAAACTCAGATCCATCCTCATCTCTGAACTTAACTACCTTGTCTCTGCAGTCCAAGGTAGCACCATATGCAGATAGCCAATCCATCCCTAGAATGACGTCAAAATCTGTCAACTCTAGAACCACAAGGTCAGCTGGAAGGCATCTACCATCTATAAACACTGGACTATGTCGACAGACTGTCTCTGCCAACGATGGATCACATTTAGGGCCACTAACCCATAGGGGACACGCTAACCCAGACGTCATCAAACCCACTCTCTCTATGGCTCTGGGAGCAACAAAGGAATGCGAAGCACCAGGGTCTAACAAAGTATACACCTCAGAACACCCAATGAGGAGATTACCTGACACCACGGTGTTAGAAGTGTTTGCCTCCTGCTGTGTCATCGTGAAAATCCGCGCCGGAGCTGACGGACCTCCACCTCGGGGACCCGCAGATGAAGAGGCTGACCCTCTCCCTCTGCCTTTGCCCTGCGTCATACCTGAAACTGGTGGCTGTGGCATGCTAGCTGGAGCTGTCTGCTGGGATGGTGCCGTGAAAGATGCCTGAGGGCACTCACGAGCCATGTGTCCCTCCTGGCCACACCTGTAACATCCTGTAATCCCAAAGCGACAAACTCCTCTGTGCGCTTTCCCGCACCTATTACACACTGGAACCTCTGAACCTGAACTCATGCCACTGCCTAATCCCAGACCTGCTTTAATCTTATTCCAGAACTTATTCTTCTTCGACTTCTGCGTGGAACCACTCCACTTCTTACCACTGGAAGTTGCTGCACCCTGTGAAGAGGGATCTGACTTACCCCTACCTGGGGTCTTAGAACCAGAAGACTGTGCCGACTGCTGTTTCACTGTACCCTGTATAATGGCACTAGCCTCCATTCTCCGTGCTAAATCCACCACGGTGTGGAAACTCTCCCTCTCGGCTGCATGGATCAAAGAGGAATACCGGGAATGCAGTTTCATAGCATACCTCCTGGCCTTTTTCTGTTCCGTATCATAGGCCTGTCCTGCATACCGCAGCAACTCCAGAAACCTGTCAGTAAACTCATCAATACTCATATCCTCTGTCTGCTTGAGCTGCTCAAACTCTATCATCTTTAGCTCTTTCGAACTATCTGGAAATGCCCATCCGGCAAACTCATTAGCAAACTCCTCCCAAGACATGTCATCCAACCTAGGGTCCACATAGACGCCAAACCATTCCTTCGCCTTCTTACATTTTAAAGTGAACCCTGCCATCTGAATGGCTCTGGTATCATCTGCCCCTAGCTCATCTGCTATCATCTTGACTGCTTTAATGTACTCAAACGGATCATCTCCTGAGTGATACTTAGGAGCATCTAACTTTAGGTAATCAGTCATCTTTACCTTGCTCCTCACAGATGGGCCAGGTTGAGGTGTTTGGATAACTGGGGCTTCTGGTTGTACCACTGGTGGTGGTGGGGGAGGTGCAGAACTTTCTGGTGTAGAGTATGCTGGACTGGGGTAAAAAGGCGAGGGTGGATACATGGGATATGGTGGATATGGGGGGTAATACGGTGGATAAGGCATATATGTGGGATATGGGTGAAAACTAGGATACTCCGATGTACCTCCCATCGAATATCCTGGGCCCTGTGGGTAGGGCTGATAGTGGGGTGGATAACCATACCCCGAGGCCTGACCGCCTCCCTGTGATGATCCCACATCCTCCTCCATAGTGCCAACACCTAACCCTCCATCCCTTCTTGGATCCACATCCATCTCTTCCCTTGTATCACTAGATCTTCTTCTCTGTTCTGTCTCCCTCCTGCTTTCATCAAAAGACCTTCTAAGGTCCCTTGATGATCTTTCTCTGCCTGCCCTTTGGGACATAGCTCTTGGCAAAGCAGGGGGACGCCCTTCCATACCCTCATTCTCGGGCGGAGCTCCAGTCAATCTAGCTGATCGACGGGTTCCTCTCATCTTAGCTTCTGAAAACATAACATAAACTTTAGCATCATAGGATCCATGTAACAACATGAACCCGTAACTCATAACATCACATATCATAGCATAGCATTAAATGCACATGCATAAAATCATGGCATAACACATCAAGACAGGACTCAACATCCTATCCTAGTGGACATGATCTTCCTATTGTGCTTGCCCTCTAGAACAACCTCTTTCCGATGTGAGATATCTCTAATCCCTGAGCATCTTAGCTCAGCACACCGTACTCTAGAGGCCCTATGCTCTGATACCAATCTGTAACAGCCCGCTTACCGGACCATCACCGGCACTAGGATCCAGATCGGCTTAAGGCCGCCGGGACCCGTAGTAAGCCTACTATCAACTCTGTGTACCTGATAAATCCCATACATGATCAAACTTAAGCTTAAAACTGTTTCTGTTTGACTTTCTGTAACACTGAAACTTTTCTCATCAACTAAGCCTGGACTATGCATGCTCTGTCTGTATGCACTCGAAGAGTGATACCTGCTATGGTACCATACAATAACTACAGAGATAGAGATACTACCATGCACCAAGCCTAGCTCTCATAACAACATTATCTCAAACATATATAACATAAAAGGATCATGTATAAAGGAATAACAAGCACTAGGGCCAAGCACAATTCTATACTACATAACTTACTATTACATCATTTCTCTACATTACATAAACTCTGTACTGTACATCATTATCATGTCCACTACTCTATACTATTACATATGCCTTTTACCCTTGCTATCTCTTTCTCTTTCTCTTCTCTGAGGCCCTGTAAAATGGGGTTAGGGAGAGGGATGAGCTGCTAAAGCCCAGTGAGCGGAATCGATAAAAACATCACATTTAAAACATGTTATCATATGATGCATCACTGCACAAACATTTCACATCTCGGATTGGACATGATCCCAAAACTCCCTCTGTCAGTGCCCGGCCCCCCAAAGGAGCTCACACAGGTCTTTCACTAACTACTCATGGTGCCCGACCCTATAAGGGCTCACACAGGACTCATCCAAGGTAAATGCCCGGCCCCAAAGGAGCTCACACAGGTCATACAAGAATGACAGACTTATGGGCTATTGAGATCGCCTCGGTCCAATCCACATATACAAGTAATAATGCAATGCATCAACTTAGTGAATACTAATGCAAAGCATCCTACATAAACATGGCATTAATGATGCATGAATCATGCTAAAACAGTTCTTAACTTTTTAAAATAAAGTTCTGTTCCACTCACCTCTGTCAACTGCTGAGCAGTCTCTGTAACTCTAACTCTGTGGGCCTCCTTGGTCTCTCGGGTCCGTACCTACACAGGTGGACTCAAATGAGGACCAAACTTACTTAAACATAACTCTTAATATCTCCCCAAAACCCCTCTAAAACATCATAGGCATGCATGGAAAAATGGGTAAAAGGAGGCTGGACTGGGCACTTTCGGCGGCTGGTTCGGCGGCCGAAACCTCCCTCCAGAGACGAAACTCATGCATGTTCGGCAGCACCTTCGGCAGCTGAAAGTCTCATCCAGAGACGAAACTCATGCACTTTCGGCGGCCGAACTCCCTCTTTTGGCGGCCGAAAGTCTCTTTCTCACCCAAAAGCCTAGCTTTCGGGGGCAAGGTTTGGCAGCCGAAACTGCCTCCACAAGGGGTTCGGCGGCCGAACCTTGCTTCGGCGGCCGAACCTTGCTTCGGCGGCCGAACCTGGATTCTCCAGAAAGGCAGAATCCGAGCACAACTCATGCTCTCAGCCTCCAAACTCCTAGCAAACACCCATAACATGCATACCAACACTTCTCAACTAACATAGAACATAACTCATGCATATAGAGGCCTAAAAACTAGTTCAAGCCCCAAAAACCACAACAAAACGCATATGATGCTCAAACTCATGCTTATACCCCACAACATGCCATAAACCTCTCCAAAACTTCTAAAACTTGCTTTAAACATAAGGGGAGGTGAGGATCCATGCTTACCTCTTGCAGAACTAGAGGATTGATGATCCAAGCTTGGAGATGGGGAAAAACTCACTCAAACTCTCCAAGTGCTCAACTTTGCTTCCTTTTGCTCAAATCTCTAAAACAAAGCTCAAATCAAGTTAAAACATGCAAGATTTGAGGAAAACATGAGAAATTACACCAAGGAGAGCTTAAACCTACCTTTGACCCAAAAACAGAGTGTTTAACACTCAAGTCTCGGGCAAAAGGGGCTTTTGTAGTGGCCAACCGACCCTTCCTTCGGCGGCCTAACGTGCATGCGAAATCATGCAACTTTCGGCGGCCGAACTTCACCTTCGGCGGCCGAACCTGGCTTTTGTCTCCTTGGCCTTTTCATTTCAAAACTCAATTTTCTTAACTCAAAACATGCAAACATGATAAAAACACTTAAAAACATCTTAAAAACCTTTCTCATACCCTTAGGGCAAGCTCCGACATCCTCGAATCCCGACTTCCAACGGAAAATCCGCCGGAAAGTAGGAATTCCGATACCGGGGTCTAGCCGGGTATTACATGTAATAGGTTGTTTGCATTAGAATCCACGAATATGCCGCATTGCATTATTCATTGTGGGTGTGGATGGACAACAGGACGACCCATTAGCCCTCTAGATATTATGATATGTAAAGAAGACTTGAGGAGCCCCACCGAGGGCCGGACACAGAGCTTATGTATGTAACGGAAGTCCTGAGGAGCTCCACTGAGGGCCGGGCACAGAGTAGAGGGATTTTTGGGTCAGTCCATCCATGATGTGATTTACTTGTGTTGTGACGCATTTCATGATGGCATATGTTATTTAAATGTTTTTATTGTTCTGCTCACTGGGCTGTAGCAGCTCACCCCTCTCCCCTAACCCCCAGGTTTGCAGGAGTACAGGTGGCTATGGGAAAGTCAGCAGAGTTATGGTATAGTCTATGTAATAGAGTTTTAGTGGACATGTAATGTAATGAAATGTAAAAATGATGTAATGTAAAGTAAGGTATGAGGAATAGTATTGTGCTTGGCCTTAATGTCTATGGTTAATCCCTTTTTGTACATGATCTATATGAAATGTTTTAATGATAAGAAATGGTGAACCAAGCTTGATGTATGATATGTTGACCCACTAGAGTATTTGATGAGGGCTCTAGTATGGGGTTTTATGTTTATAGTATGGTGCATGCACAAGTCAAGCTCGGTATATGTGAAAGTTTAAAGTTTTTATGAAAATGTATGACCATGTATGGGATTTTATTAGATGTACAGGATGTATGGTAGGCTTGCTACGGGTCCCGGCGACCTTAAGTCGATCTGGATCCTAGCGCCGGTAGCGGTCCGGTTTCCGGGTCATTACAAACACATTAAAGGAAGGAATCCTAAATCAAATCAAAGAAAAATTACCATTCCACAAGGGATTTTGCTAGGATTTAACGCCTATATAAATCAAATATTGAGGACAGCAGAAATCATCATCTCTCAAGCACCGAATCTGCGTCTTCACTTCTCTTCTCTTTTGTATTTTCTTTGAAAGCCATGAGTGACTAAATACTTCATTTAGGGTGAAATTTCAGTTTCTACGTGAATTGGGAGATCTAAACTGAATTGTTCATCTTTTTATTCTTCAATATTTATGCAAATTCTATTCTTCATATAATTATTGCTTTGTTATTTGATTAATAGGACCTATTGTTCTTTATTTCAAAGTAATATATTATTAGTTTGAATACTTAAAGTCCGTAATTGCTTAGGTTATTCAAGCACAAGTAATAATTAGTGTAACAACTAAGAAGTTGCATAATCTAACTCAAACTCACCACACGGCTGGTCAGTTAGAATTAGATCTCTCTAATACTTAAGGCAGTTGATAAATTAAAATCCTAAAAACATTCTTTAGGCGATCTGTTAGCTAGAAGTTAATTAGCAAACATTTCCTAATTAATTTAAAACCTAAGGAGAGATTGGTTATATGGAGTGTCTTCCATAATTATAACTAGTTTATTGAAGCGAATAAAAATATTTTTGTATTAATAATCAATTCCCACATTGAAATGGATCCTACACTTCAACTAGAGCTTGTTTATATTGATTTATTTCTCTTTTAATTATCACTTCATTTAATTGTTTTAATTTTTATTTTAACTCATCATCCTTTTTTTATTGTTTATTTTTCCTAGTCATTATTTGGAAATTCTTAGTGTCAATTTTTTGTGGATTCGATCCTATTCTCCCTATATACAATTTATAATTGTTGGTTTTTAATAGGTAATTTTTGGTGGTTTCGACACCCATCAATAGTTTGCCATCTTCATCTCTTGCTTTTGACACGCCATATTCTAAGATGTAAGAAACTTATTCTGATTATAATTAATTGTGTGTTTTTTGGGTCAAAATATTTTTCGTGTGTTTTGGATAGTCAAACCAATAAATTTGATCCTAAAACTTGTTTATGTGTGTTTCTTGGATATAATGAGAAGCATATGGGTAGAAAATGTTTTAATCCCATAACTAAGAAGTTCATTATTTCTCATTATGTTAGTTTTCATGAAACTCATTTCCGTTTAACTCAAATTCTAGTTCATCAAGTTATTCTCATGCTATTTAGGTCTTTAATTATTTATTACCTTCAATTGTTGAAAACACTGCTACAGGTGCTGGTCAAGAACAACAATTTTCATTACTATTTATTCTTTTACCGTCTAACTTTAATTTGTAGGAAGTTATCATTGACATTGCTTGATAGGGACCAGAAAATGTTGAAGAAAATGTAGATGACAATGTTGCAACAAAAAATGTTGCTAAAAACCAAAAAGGAAATGTTGGTGAACTTGTTGGAATTCAGGCAGCAGTGCCTTTTGAAATTGGGACAACAATACCTAGTTATGTGTTGGATTTTTTACACATATAGCTGCTGCTAGTCTTGAACCACACCCGACAGAAACTAGAGCTGATTTAGGTGCTTTTTTTCTATGGGTGTAGCTTCTAATTCTACTCCATCATCTTTTGTGTTTGCAGGTTCAGATGTGCCACATTCCATAACTTCAACAACAACATCAAGTCATCCTATGGTCACTAGGTCTTAAGTGGGTGTGTTCAAACCAAATCCCAAATATGCCTTGGTTGTTCAGGTGTCCACAACCATACCTAGTGAACCTAAGTCTATTAAATTAGCATTAGCTCATCTGGGATGGAAAGCTACCATGGTAGAAGAACTTGATGCTTTTACATAAAAATGATACTTGGAGATTAGTTTCTCGCATTTCTAGTTTGAATGTTATAGGGTCTAAATGGGTTTTCAAAGCAAAACTTAAGCATGATGGGTCATTAGATTGGCTAAAAGCTCATTTAGTTGTAAAAGGCTATCATTAGCTAGATGGGGTGACTATACAAAAACATTTTCCTCGATAATTAAGCCAAGTATAATCCATTTAGTTTTGTTTGTTGCTCTTGTTAAAAATTGGTCTATTCGTCAACTTGACATTAAAAATGCATTTTTATATGTTACATTACTGAAGATATATACATAGATCAACCACTAGGTATGGTTGATGATCAAGCATAATTTAGCCACATTTTTAGTATATTTATTATTGTTTAATTACACATTTTTCTAGCTTAATTTATGTTTTTGTTATGTTTTTGTAGAAAAAGAAGAAAATGGAAAGTTGGAGAAAAAGTGAAGAAAAAGCTGGAAAAGTGAAGAAAAAGCTGGAAAAGTGATTGGGTCAAAGTGATTTGGCCAAAACACTGCCCAGATCAAGCTGAAGCAGCAACCTGGAGGCAACAGGCAGAAGTGATTTGGGCAAGCGATCTGCCCAAATCACCGCCCAAATCACTCGCAGAGACAGAAAGCTAAAAACTGGACTGACTCACGGAAAAGCGATTGGGGCAAGTGATCTGCCCAAATCACTGCCTCAATTACACTGACAGCAGAAACAGACAGCAGAGGCGGGAAAAGTGCAGGGAACCAAAATTCGAATTTTGAGAAGCCCAAATCCAACTTAATCACTGCCAATACAATTCCAAGAGCCACGAAAGAGTTTCTCACCTAAGGAATTCCATTTGCAATTAAATTCAACATCAAAAGAGGAATCAAAAACCAAATCAAAAAGGGATTTCAAAACCCTAGATGGATGGGATTCTTCAGCTATAAAAGAGCAGTCTCCAAACCAGCAAAGGGATATCATCTCAGCATCTCTCACCTTCAGAAATCTGCAGAAACACAGCAGCAAGCCTGTGGCAGTTTCCCCTCTTCTTTTCTTCCTTTCTTTTGTGATTTTGTCCACCATGAGTGGCTAAATTCCAATCTTTTCTAGTTGAAATTGGAGAAATTCAGATTTGTGATGAATTGGGAGATTTAAAACTCCATTATTAAACTCTTATTTGCTTTCAATATTTATGCAACTTGATCTTTCTATAATTATTGCTTTGCTTTTAGAATCAATTAAGGCCTGTTGCTTTTAATTGCTTGAGTAATATATTGTTTGAATAATTTAGGTCTGTAATTGCTTAGATTGTTTAAACACAAGTATAATCAGTTGCATAATCTAAACTTGACCACGCAGTTGGCAAGGTTAGAGTTGGGTTTTTCTAAGTCCTAATGCAGTTAATAGTTGTTCGATGCTAAAAGCCCCAAGGACGTTCCTTGGCAACTTGTTAACTAGAGTTTGATTAGCGAACGTTTCCTAATCAAACTAAAACTAAGGAGGAATTTGGATTGTGAGAAGCATCTTCCACATCCTAAACTAACTTATTGAAATAAATAAGAGTATCGAAAATATCAATGATTAATTCTAAACAAACTGAAATAGATCCATTCTTCAACTAGAATTCTTCTCCTATTAAAATTCTCATCTATTTAAATTATTGCTTTCTCTTGCTATTTAGTTTTAATCATCAAAACAAAACCCCCCCCTTTTAATTTCTTGTTATTTACTTGTCCAAGTCATTATTAGAAAAATCCGTAGTGTCAAATCCCGGTGGTTCGACCCTATTGCCACTATCTACAAGTTAATTGTTGATTGTTTAATAGGTTTATTTTTTACGGCTTCGACAACCGCTATCAGTTGATTCTAGATATCCATCTTATATTTGTAAACTTCAACATGTACTTTATAGTCTTAAGCAGGCACCTCGTACATGGTTTGATAGGTGGAGTAAATTTCTTTTGGATTCTGGTTTTATTTGTAGTCTAGCCAACCCATCACTCTTTATTTCACAAACTTCCAACGGATTTCTGGTGTTGTTATTATATGTTGATGATATATTACTCACAGAGTCTTCCCTAAAGCTTGTATGTTCTTTTATACAAGTATTAAGTAGTGAGTTTTCAATGAAAGATCTTGGACCAATTCATCATTTCTTAGGTGTCGAGATTTCACCCGCAGCTGACGGGTTGCATTTTTCACAAACACATAATGCTCATCCATTTTTTATCATGCACAAATGTTTGATTGTCAATCTATGCCCACACCGTTAATTTCGAACATTTGAGATAATTAAAAAAACATGTTCTTTTCAATCTTTATAATTCTAATATATACTTTAAAAGTAACCAATTTAAGTATGCACTTTTAAACTTTTATTAATTATATTAAAATATAAAAATATCCTTAATTCACTAATAGAGATGCCACATCTTTTTTTTTTTTCGAAGTTAAAAAGATCACCTCATTACCATGTTATCGTATCATTACCACGTTATCACAATATAATACGAGATGATTATACTTACATGATGTTTACCTTTGTGAAATAATTATTAAAAATTAATAAAAACTTATTGGTAACCGTTAGATTTATAACACATAACCCTAATGGGTTAGGATATAAGATTTATTCTTAGTTAGAGGGCTATAAAGGGTAAATATTTTATTCATGTATTATTACTAAACTAGATGAGATTTTTATCTTGATTAGAATTTAAGAATCTAACATTATAAATAAAGAGAATGGTTGATAGATTATTTTGTCTATTATGATGAGAGATTTGTTGAGTGGTTCTTGCCCATTGTGGAGGGATTTTCTCCCATCATCATGTAGTATAGTCCCATGAAGAAAGAGATGAGGCTTCTATCTAAGGTGGAGAAAGGTTTTACAATGTAGTTGAAAACACCATTTATTTATTTATTTATTTGTTATTATTATTATTATAAAATTAAAAAAAAGCCTTTTTTATAAATAAAAAATTTATGTCTCAATTATGCTGCAAACTATAATTAATATTATGTTTTGAAATTAGACTAAATTAAATAAAATTAAAAGAATTGATTATAATTGGCAAAATACGAAAATATTTGATTATTTCTATCTATTTTGGTTAGAATTAAATATCCAAACCGATCCAATATTGTGATTTAACATATTTTATTGTTTAAATTGGAATAACTATGAATACTCCTGCCTCAGTCAGAATGTATAGAGATAGAGAGAGAATTGTCTTATACAGAGCCTGCGAATTTAGTCTCTATATTTTGTATCGATCTATATTTTAGTAAAATATAAAGTTTAGTCCTCGTGTTTTTAAAATTTTATTATATTTATAAAGTTTAGTCCTAGTGTTTTTTAAATTCTATTATTAAATCTATTATATTTAAAAAAAATCTATAATTTAGTTGCTACCATTAAAATCACAGTTAATTTACTGTTAATTTTAATAAAAATATCAAAATGGTCTTTAGTATATATTTTTTATATAAAATAATAATAAGCTCCCTGACATTTAATTAACTCTACTCTTTATTTATATTTTTTCATTCATTATAATATTATTATAAATTTATTCATAAATATTTAACAATTCACAAATAAATACCTATAATTTTACAAATCAATCCAAAATAACACAATCATCTACAAATAAGTTCCTATATTTTTATAAATTATCCATAAATATTTTAACTATTTATAAGTAAGTATATAGAATTTTACAATTTGATCCTAAATAATACACCTATATATAAATAAGTCCTTATATTTTATAATTAACTTTGAATATTTTAATTATTTACAAATAATCTCTATACCTTTACAAATTAATCCATACTTATTATAACTTTTTTATGAATAAAATTTTATCTTTTACAAATTGATCCTTATATTTAATAAATTAATTATTATCCATCACGTCCCATATTGTAAGGTTTGTATAAGGTTTATAGTAGCTAGTTTAGAACTATTGAATAACTTGAATTAACTATTTTGGATCAAGTGAAAATGAATTCAAAAGTTATTTAGGGGGTTTGAGTTGTACGGTTACATTTTATATCAGAGCGACTCAATGTTAGAAAATAATATGGAGATGGTGGACTCGTAAGAAAAGAGCTACCTAGAGAACAAGATGGAGCTGCCTGAGGCATTAATGAACCACAATACCCAAGAGTATGGTTTTGACTTCGTAATTATTTTTTATCCGGCATCCACAACACATAAGGGTTGAGACTAGGGCGTCATAAAATTTAGGGAGAAATGTGGGAATCCCATATCAGCCAGAAAAGGTAAATTGTAAGATTTATATAAGTTAGATTAAAACTATTAAATAACTTAAATAAACTATTTTGTATTGAGTGCAAAATGGGATCAAAAGTTATTTAAGTTAGTTTGAGCTAGACTTTTATAATTAGTATCAAAGTCACATTGAGCTAGAAAATTATGCGAAACTAGTGCATTGGGGAGAAAAGAACTAGCTGTGGGATGAGGTAGAGCCGCTTGAAGCACTAGCAATCCATTACACCCGAGGGTCTAGTCCTGATTTAGTAATTTTTTTCTATACAACAGAACATAATACACACTACCAAATAACAGACTATCAGCGACGACTTTTTCCATCACTGATAGTCAAAAATCCGTCGCTGATACTTTCAACAACCGATTTTTTACAGACTCAAATCCGTCACTTAAATTCATATCACTAATTTTTTTCGACGGATTGAAATTCCGTCGGAAATACTAGCAACGGATCTGAACTCTGTCGGATAAATTTGCGACAGATAATTCCGTCAGAAAGTTTTGCGACCAACGCTATTCGTCGCTAAATCTGTCAGAAATTCTAAATTCATCCGATGAACAATCCGTTGGTAATCTGTCGAAAATAATTAGTGACAAAAAATTTCCGTTGGAAATATTAATACATTTTTAACAAAAATTCTCACAAATCCGTCACTAATCTGTTAAAATTCGATCACAAAAAATAATTTCATGCTTTTATTTGGATATTTCTTGTATAATCAAATAATTTATAATTAAGAATCATATTTAATATAAATCAAACATCATTCATAATAATTATAATTCATGTTCATAATACTTAACAATGTTCATAAAATTTAAAATAAATCCATAATACTTAACAATGTTCATAAAATTTAAAACTAATCCATCAATTTGTCGAACCATCTGATAGAGAAGTAGAATCTGCAGTTGTGTTATGCGGTGAAGATCTTTTTTTGTTCTTCAATAATTTCATCTGATCTTTTATTTGTTTTTCTATCTGCACTTGCATTTGCTCTTGCATTTGCTTTTCGAT
Organism: Manihot esculenta; assembly: GCF_001659605.2. Lineage (NCBI taxonomy): Eukaryota > Viridiplantae > Streptophyta > Magnoliopsida > Malpighiales > Euphorbiaceae > Manihot > Manihot esculenta. Next base: position 24,771,345 of record NC_035178.2, on the reverse strand, counting down.
CAGACGGGTTTGATGGGATAGGATGTCCCAAGTTCGAACCTCTAATTCGAACTGATAATGATGAGGATGCGTTTGCTTGCCCCCCTAATTCTTGTGGAGTGTGTTCCAGTGTTTCCTCTTGCACCTGTACTGCCTTATCTATTTCAATCATAGAGAGCTGCTGGCTATGTCCTCTACCTCTAGATGATACTACTCTTTGTGGCATTTGAAAAAATAATTGTCTATAAGTTTAAATTAACAATAAAAACAAACAATATATAAAACCATAATCAAATATTAAGTCTATAAATACATATAAAATTATGATATACTATGTATCATTCAGAATCATTTTCTAAGTTGACATCATCATCACTATCAACACCATCAACTTTTAAATCGTCATCTGACTCTTCATTGTCCTCTTTCTCTTCCTCTACATCCTCATCTTCATCTTCAGAATTAAGGAAGTCGTTTTAATCTAGTTGCTTATATATCCAACTACGATCTACCGACATGATAAATATATTATGAAATATAAACAAATTTGTAACAGCCCGGAAACCGATACCCCTCTGTAACGGCCCGAACCGCCACCGGCGCTAGGATCCAGATCGGCTTAAGGCCGCCGGGACCCGTAGCAAGCCAAACATACATACTATTACCTGGTCAAATCCCATACATGATTAAAAACTTTAACATGAAACCTGAAATCTGAACATACACCAAGCTTGATTCGTAAGTTGCAACATAACTGTGAACATAAACTTTCCCATGCTAGAGTCATCATCAAATGCTCTAGCTGGGTCATCATTACATACATCAAGCCTGGTTCTCAACTCAACATAAAAACATTTCATAATCATGCGTCAACAGGGATTAACCAGTCTATAGGGCCAAGCACACTCTAATCCATAAACATTAACTCTACTATCAGCTACATACATTATCTCAAATTACATTACATCATCTTATATTACATGTCCACTTCTAAAACTACTAAACTGCTACAAAACATAAACTATTACATACATAACTTAACTTAGCCTTGACTTTACCCTGCTGCCTCTGAACTCTGACTCAACCTGCAACACTGGGGTTAGGGGAAAGGGATGAGCTAAAAAGCCCAGTGAGTAGAAACAGAGAAAACAGTTCATTAATTACATGCTTTCATGAAATGCGTCATAACACAAGTAAATCACATAACTTGTCCGTCTCGGGGCTCATGCAATATTTATTCCCCACGGACCCTGGTTTCTGAGAGTCTGTCTTTTTGCATGCATCTTTCCTCTCAGAGGATGGACATGACATCAAAAATCCCTCTGTCGGTGCCCGGCTCCCCCATAGGAGCTCACAAAGGCCTGTAACATACATGACATGGTGTCTGATCCACAGAGAGCTCACATGGACTTTCCTACATGTACTTGTCCGGCTCTCAAAGGACTAAGACAAGACTCGTGACAGATATGGGCTATTGAAGTCGCCTCGGTCCACCCTTCCTCTATCAACATCAAATAATGCAATGCGTCATATTCGTGAAACTAGTGCAATCAACCTACTACATATAATCATGATGCATGAACATGCTTTAGGCATTAGATTTTGTGCATAAAAGATTAAGTTTAGTTCTACTCACATCCTGGCAGACGCTGACTGACTCTGCAACTGCTAGCATTACTGGCCTCCTCGGTCCCTCGGGTCCGATCCTACACAGGTGGACTCGAATGAGGTGCCAAACACATTCTAACAACTCATAAACAACTCCCCAAAAACCCCTCTAAACATCACTTAATCATGCATGGAAAACACCCAAGAAACGGCTGGACAGGGCACTTTCGGCGGCACCTTCGGCGGCCGAAAGTCCCTTCCAGAGACGAAACTCGGGTAGGTTCGGCGGCAGGTTCGGCGGCCGAAACCCTAGGACAGAAACGAAAGTCCCTCCTTCGGGGGCACATTCGGCAGCCTAAAGACTGCCTCCCATGCAGGTTCGGCGGCCGAAACTCCTTTCGGCGGCCGAACCTGGTCCCCTCTGGACGACAGGTCCGATTCTGCCAAGCCAAAAAACCAAACTCAACATACCCAAATCCTTACATACTCTCTCCCAACATGCATACTCACTCCCACAAGCATAAAGGAGCATAAACTAACATAAACTCCTCAACACAAACATCACATAACATACACTGGGTATAAAACCCACATAAACCTAAACATGCCATTCTACCCATTCAAAACTCCAATAAACTTACTTAAAACTCATTAAAACATAAAAGGAAGCATAGATCTACACTTACCTCTTGAAGATCGAGGGTTGCGTGATCTCTAACTCGGAGGTATGGAGAATCCAAGCTCCAAAAGCTCCAAGCTCCCAAAACTCCTTTTAAGCTTTAAATCTTCAAACACAAAGGTAGAAATCATGAAAAACTTGAGAGATGGGTAGAGAAAACACGAAAACGACCAAAGGAAGGCATAAACTCACCTGAGCTCGAGAATGGGGAGAAAACTCACCCATTTCCGATCTGAGGGCCTTTTATAGGTGGCCTGGTCGAAGACCTTCGGCAGCCTAACGTGCCCCCTAAACTCATGCATGTTCGGCGGCCGAACTTGACTTTCGGCGGCCGAACCTTGGCTCGTTTAAACAAGACTTTCGGAGGCCAAAGGCGCTCCCGAAGCCTTCCCATGTTCGGCGGCCGAACTCCACTTTCGGCGGCCGAACCTGGCAATTGCCTCCTTGGTCTTTTCCCTTCAAAACTCAATTCTCTTTCCTTTTAAAACCATGAAATCATGTGAAAACATTTTAGAAAACACATTTTACCCCTTCTAGAGAGATCCAACACCTTAGATTCCGCCGGAAGGCAGGAATCCCGATGCCGGATTCTAGCCGGGTATTACATTCTACCCCCCTTACAAAAACATTCGTCCCCGAATGTTAAAACAACAAACACAAGCATGCAAGCAAGCAAGCGAATCCTAAAGCTTCTCTCCAAAGAGAGACACCAAACGCTGGAGTAAGAACTCCCAGGTTCCTAAACTCCACGAGCTTCTGCTGCGCTACTCTGATCCTTCTCTATCTTCCTCCTTCTCTACTCTTACTCGTCTCTTCTCATCTTTACTAACTGGCTTCTTCTCACTACTAACCCAAAACTAACTCTAACTCTCACAGGTAGTACCCGAATTTCAAATCTATCTGGGAAAACAAACAGCTCCTACTAGCTGTCCCAATAGATCATCCATCCTACATGGGAATACCTGCCCTTGGTAGTGACCTTGTTTAACCGCTTACAGTCGTTACAAAGTCTCAAGGATTCATCCTTCATTTCCCACAACCATACTGGAGCAATCCAGAGTGAGGTACTAGGTCGGACAAAACCCCTTGTCTACCAAGTCTCGCCTCTACTCTACTGCTACCTCTCTCTATGCAGGCGCCATCCTATAGGGAAGGGTAGAAATGGTTCTGCGTCCAGACACCACTCCTATACCAAACTCTAACTCCCTGACAGATGGTAAACCTGACAACTCGCCTGGGAAGACATCTAAGAATTCTCTCGAACAACTGGCACTGAGGCTGGTTCCCCGACCTGACTGCTGAACTCTCAAACAAGAGCTAGGACCCTCTGACAACCCCTCCTACGCACCCTACGAACCTTACAGGCTGACATCAAACCTCTAGGCACCCCTACTGTGTCCCCTCAGAAGAAAATCTTTGACCCATCCTGTCCTCTAAATCTGACTACCTTGTTTCTGCAGACCAAGATAGCACCACGAGTAGAAAAACCAAATCCATCCCTCGATTGACGTCCAGACAATCAAGTCTAGGACCTCAAAGTCGAGTGGAAGGCATCTACTCCCAACTGACACAGAACTGGACCGGCAGACTGACTCTGCCACAGATGGATCACAATTGAGTCTACTGACCCAAAAAGAACACTTTAGCCCAGAAGTTATCAACTCAACCTCTCGACGGCTCCTAGAGCAACTAAAGAAAGAGAAAAACACTAGGGTTCACAAAAACTTACACATCAGAACATTCAAAAGTGAGCATACCTGGCACCACCATGTTCGATGTGTCTGCCTCTTGCTGAGCTTGGGTGAAGATCCGAGCTGGAGCTGACGGACCTTCTCCACGGGAACCTGAAGAATGAGGGACTGACCCTCTTCCTCTGCCTCGATCACTAACCTGAACTATGGCTGGAGCTACTGGCTGAGCTAATCTACCTGAAACTGCTTGCTGGGACAGAGCCAACCTGGGCGCAGTGGGACACTCACGTGCTATGTGTCCTTCCTGTCCACACCTAAAACAAGCTGTCGTTCCAACCCGACAGGCTCCTTTGTGCGGCCTTCCGCACCTCAAGCACCTTGAACTGCCCGAGCCAGAGCTTGAACCACCAAAACCCAAACTAGCCTTCAGATTCTGCCAAAACTTCTTCTGCGACTTCCTGAGACCTCTCTTCCATTTCTTACCTCTCGTGGCAGCTGTACTCAGAGTGGAGGGATCAATCCCTCCTGAACCTGAAATCCTAGAATCCTGAGTCTGAGCATCCTCCTGAGAATCTCCCATACCTTCTTCAGGTACTCTGACTCCCATACTGACATCCCTCCTCTGAACATCTGACTCTACTTCCCTCATACTAGCTGACATCCTTCTTGGAGCCATCGCTTCTCTGCTTGCATCAAAAGACCTTCCAGGGTCCCTTGATGTTTCCCATCTGCTAACTCCCCAAGACTGCGCTCTTGGCAGAGCAGGGGGAAAGGTGTCCATACCTTCCCTCTCAGATGGAACTCCAGTCGATTCCACAGATCGACGAGCACCTCGCATTCTGGCTCCTCTGAAGAACAACACACAAGCATACAATCCATCATTAGCATCATACGGTCCATGTGGAAACACATGAACCTACATCATACATACATAGCATTTATGCACATGCATGAAATCATGGCATATCACATCATCATAGCAAGACAGGACTCAACATCCTATCCTAGTGGACATGATTGTACTCTTGATCTTTCTTATTGTGCTTGCCCTTCTATGACCTCTAAGCCAACCTCTTTCCGATGTGCAAGACACCGTACTCTCGAGGCCCAAAGCTCTGATACCATTCTGTAACAGCCCGGAAACCGATACCCCTCTGTAACGGCCCGAACCGCCACCGGCGCTAGGATCCAGATCGGCTTAAGGCCGCCGGGACCCGTAGCAAGCCAAACATACATACTATTACCTGGTCAAATCCCATACATGATTAAAAACTTTAACATGAAACCTGAAATCTGAACATACACCAAGCTTGATTCGTAAGTTGCAACATAACTGTGAACATAAACTTTCCCATGCTAGAGTCATCATCAAATGCTCTAGCTGGGTCATCATTACATACATCAAGCCTGGTTCTCAACTCAACATAAAAACATTTCATAATCATGCGTCAACAGGGATTAACCAGTCTATAGGGCCAAGCACACTCTAATCCATAAACATTAACTCTACTATCAGCTACATACATTATCTCAAATTACATTACATCATCTTATATTACATGTCCACTTCTAAAACTACTAAACTGCTACAAAACATAAACTATTACATACATAACTTAACTTAGCCTTGACTTTACCCTGCTGCCTCTGAACTCTGACTCAACCTGCAACACTGGGGTTAGGGGAAAGGGATGAGCTAAAAAGCCCAGTGAGTAGAAACAGAGAAAACAGTTCATTAATTACATGCTTTCATGAAATGCGTCATAACACAAGTAAATCACATAACTTGTCCGTCTCGGGGCTCATGCAATATTTATTCCCCACGGACCCTGGTTTCTGAGAGTCTGTCTTTTTGCATGCATCTTTCCTCTCAGAGGATGGACATGACATCAAAAATCCCTCTGTCGGTGCCCGGCTCCCCCATAGGAGCTCACAAAGGCCTGTAACATACATGACATGGTGTCTGATCCACAGAGAGCTCACATGGACTTTCCTACATGTACTTGTCCGGCTCTCAAAGGACTAAGACAAGACTCGTGACAGATATGGGCTATTGAAGTCGCCTCGGTCCACCCTTCCTCTATCAACATCAAATAATGCAATGCGTCATATTCGTGAAACTAGTGCAATCAACCTACTACATATAATCATGATGCATGAACATGCTTTAGGCATTAGATTTTGTGCATAAAAGATTAAGTTTAGTTCTACTCACATCCTGGCAGACGCTGACTGACTCTGCAACTGCTAGCATTACTGGCCTCCTCGGTCCCTCGGGTCCGATCCTACACAGGTGGACTCGAATGAGGTGCCAAACACATTCTAACAACTCATAAACAACTCCCCAAAAACCCCTCTAAACATCACTTAATCATGCATGGAAAACACCCAAGAAACGGCTGGACAGGGCACTTTCGGCGGCACCTTCGGCGGCCGAAAGTCCCTTCCAGAGACGAAACTCGGGTAGGTTCGGCGGCAGGTTCGGCGGCCGAAACCCTAGGACAGAAACGAAAGTCCCTCCTTCGGGGGCACATTCGGCAGCCTAAAGACTGCCTCCCATGCAGGTTCGGCGGCCGAAACTCCTTTCGGCGGCCGAACCTGGTCCCCTCTGGACGACAGGTCCGATTCTGCCAAGCCAAAAAACCAAACTCAACATACCCAAATCCTTACATACTCTCTCCCAACATGCATACTCACTCCCACAAGCATAAAGGAGCATAAACTAACATAAACTCCTCAACACAAACATCACATAACATACACTGGGTATAAAACCCACATAAACCTAAACATGCCATTCTACCCATTCAAAACTCCAATAAACTTACTTAAAACTCATTAAAACATAAAAGGAAGCATAGATCTACACTTACCTCTTGAAGATCGAGGGTTGCGTGATCTCTAACTCGGAGGTATGGAGAATCCAAGCTCCAAAAGCTCCAAGCTCCCAAAACTCCTTTTAAGCTTTAAATCTTCAAACACAAAGGTAGAAATCATGAAAAACTTGAGAGATGGGTAGAGAAAACACGAAAACGACCAAAGGAAGGCATAAACTCACCTGAGCTCGAGAATGGGGAGAAAACTCACCCATTTCCGATCTGAGGGCCTTTTATAGGTGGCCTGGTCGAAGACCTTCGGCAGCCTAACGTGCCCCCTAAACTCATGCATGTTCGGCGGCCGAACTTGACTTTCGGCGGCCGAACCTTGGCTCGTTTAAACAAGACTTTCGGAGGCCAAAGGCGCTCCCGAAGCCTTCCCATGTTCGGCGGCCGAACTCCACTTTCGGCGGCCGAACCTGGCAATTGCCTCCTTGGTCTTTTCCCTTCAAAACTCAATTCTCTTTCCTTTTAAAACCATGAAATCATGTGAAAACATTTTAGAAAACACATTTTACCCCTTCTAGAGAGATCCAACACCTTAGATTCCGCCGGAAGGCAGGAATCCCGATGCCGGATTCTAGCCGGGTATTACAAAATTCAACTCTAATTATATACTAATTTAACAAATCAAACACACTAATCAGTTTATATTATTAGACCACAATGGAGCATTTTTCAGTTGTCGTCTAATATCAATTTCTTCTTGTTTTGGCACTTAGTTCTACTAACATAGTTTACAAACAATTCTGATGCTCCTCTACTAGGTCCAATTATATGCCCATATTGGCCTTCATTTAGTAAGAATGTTGCTTTGATAGTTAAACCCACAATAAAACCAGTTTAACGGTTACTGCAAACCATCACCATTTCGTGGTTTTATAGATTTGAACAGCAATTTGCAAACCTTCTATGCAATTAACACCAAGTTACACCAAACCCAACTGTGATAGAAAAACAAAATAACTTTATGCAGACCAGGAAAACTGGAACCTAGATGAGATTTCTACTCACCTTAGATAATTTCTATCCTTTTACTCAGACAGTAAATATTTAAGTCACCATTTGCCAAATGATATTTAAAAATAATTATAGGTATGAAAAATTTAGAAAATAAAGGTGTAGTTATGGAGGCATAGCTGTCTAACTTAATAGAAAGAAAGAGAAAGAGAGCATAATACTGCAACCTAAACATCCTTAAAGTTTTACATGCCAACAACTTATCAATAGCTGCCCTTTTATAAGCAATTTGTATACAGTGAACCACTGCCACTAGTTATATACCTAAACATCATTACGGCAAAAAGACTAGTGCATGAGATCTACTTACATTCTTTTATAATCCTCTCAATTTTGATTTACCAGGAAAAACTATTATGGACTTGAATCCATTCACTATATGTTCAATCAGAGTGTAGCAATCTTACCAAAAGTTCATTTATTTATGCATTTGTGTTTGTCCTATTTTATATTTTTATTTTAGAAATTAGAGAACCATCAGCTGATAAATACTATTTATTAGTTGATGCAGATCATGACCATGTATTGTCATTTAATGATCCTAACTTCCATCTGTACACAAGAGTATTGAAATCTTCACATTTGGATTCATATGTTGTTACTGTAACTATAACCAGAATAGAATGGCAAGTGACCTTTACAAAACTCACCCTAGTTTGACAATCGATACGTGTGAGGGAGCACAGGCATAAATGGGCTAAGCTTATGCCGCTCCGCTAGTAGCTCTGAAAGATATCTACAGTTGAAAAGAAAAAAAAGCCAAATTTGGTCAATTAACCATGAAGTTGTAGGTGATATAATGGACCACAATGGAGCTAAAAATTATATTATATCACAATGGAGCTAAAAATTAAGATCAAAATTGGGAGGTAATTATTGAAATTTACTTTTCTTTATTTTTGAGCGGTAGTGGCGGCAGCAGCGGCAACGAGCGGTAGTGGCGACAGCAGCGGCGAAGAGCGGTAGTGGCGGCGGCGGCGGGAGCAGCAATGGAGGTGGCAGTGTGTTATGAGAGGAGCATCCAGCAGCGGTAACAACAGGAACAACAGCAGCAACGAGTGACAGCAACAACAATAAGCAACAGCAGCGGCGGCAGCGGAACATCAGCAGCAACGGCGACGGCAGTGACAGCGGCAAGGAGAAGCGTGCGGTGCCGAGGAGAGGAGAGGAGAGAAGAGTGCGGCTAAAATCAAAAGAGGATGAAAAAGATGATTAGGTTTTTTTTTATATTCTACGCATTTTCTGATCGATTAGCGATGAAATTTCTAATATTTTTAAAATTTATCGCTAATTCATCGCAAATCCGTCGAAAATATAAAAATAAAGTATTCGTCCTGATCCATTGCTGATTCCGTCCCTAAATTTGTTTTTCCGATAGAAGTAATTTCCGTCGCTAAATTTGTCTAGTCCATTTTTTTGTAGTGACAGTAGAGTTTTGATAAAGGCGTCACAAAATTAAGTGTGTAAGAGTGTCACATCCCACATTGTATAGATAAAAGATTTGTACAAGGTCTATTTATAATAGCTAGTTTAAAATTATTAAATAACTTGAGTTTATCATTTTGGGCAGTAGTTGCGATACAAACCACTGCAAGAGTTATGCAAATGATTCTGAAATAACTGAATAATTATTAAATATTTTTATTGAACCCTCAGTCTAGTGTCCATAGATTGATTTTGGAAGAAATTTATCCTCAAACCAGCCAAACTATAATTTGGATGAATATTTGGTAGTAACCGATCCACCCAATGATTAAACAATTGGTTGGATATTTAGTTTCTATGAATATCTATTATGTTATCAACACATAAATTGGCTGTTGATAATTTTTTATATACTTTTAATTTTTTTTAATTCATATGATATCTTTTAATTAAAGTTGCATAATAAGATCTATTAAAATTATAATAAAAAATTACTTTATCATACATTATATTTAAAATATTAAAAACCATAGTAAAATAAAATATTTTTTCTTTTATATTTGAAGGAGATATAAAAACTAGGTACAACGGATAAGTTACACAACAAAAATCATTTTGCTTCCTTCTTACTATAAAGGTGAATATCTCTTTGGTGGAAAGTTCATAATTCGATTCACATACTTCCTGCACCTCTAGGAGATGAAGAAAGATCAACCATGCTAGCTAGCCCTGATTGGCATTAGAATATTATTTTTATTTTTAAATAACAGAAGCACTATATAAATTCAACGCTTTTAAATTTTGTAAATATAACTCCAATTGCTGATAAATATAATTCTAAAAAATCTCTGAAAAAATATATTTACAGTAAAAAATGGATTTAAATAAAAAAAATTATTAATCTAACTATCCCATCATCCGCTGAGATAAAAAAGTATAAGAAAACACAAAAATAAAGTCAAAATAGTATGAATATTTAAAATTATAAAAATTAAATAAGATGTATAATAAAAATTATAGAACTAAACAATATAAATATTTGAAGCGGCTGGCGGTGTTTTTAACAATAAAACTAAAAAGTTAGATTTATTAAATATAAAGATGTTCTAATTGAATGATTTTATTTTCATTTAGCCCCTTTTAACAAAACAAATCACAATTTTAACTTATTTCAATTTATCGGTAGTTCCTGATTACAATAAATCTCATATTTATTAGTTTATTACTTTCTAAATATCTTATTAGATATGTATCACAATAAATTTCACTACATCGTTATAGTAAACCATATCAACAGAAATTGTATTATTATTGTCTATAGTTATGCTATTAATCTTCTATTACTGCTCAATAGTGTTTGAAAGTACAAGTACAAGCACAAACATTGTATTAAGACCGTATATGATTAAAACCTAAAAGAATTAAGAAAAGCAAAACTAAAATATAGAAAGAAGGGTATACCCATGGAATGAGGTAGAGTCGCTTGAAATACTAGCAAGCTATTATACTCGAGAATCTAGTCCTAGTTTAGCAATTTTCTGAATACAATAGAACACAACACAGTAGAATTACAATGAAAGCGTCACATCCAACATAGTGCGGGTAAAGATTTGTACAGAATCTATATATAATAATTAATTTAGAACTATTAAATAACATCCAACATAGTGTGGGTAAAGATTTGTACAAATCTCTATATAATAACTAATTTAGAACTATTAAATAACTTAAATTTATTATTTTCGGCAGTAATAAAAAATAAATCAAAAGTTATTTAGATTAATTTAAGTCAGACTATTTCCTATTTTAATTATTTACCAATAATCTCATAATTTAACAAATTGTTTCCTACATTTTATTGTTATTTACAAAAAAAGACTTTATATTTTATAAATTAAACCTCATGTTTTACAAATGAATCCTTTATATGTTAAATATTTACAAATTAATCCCTATATATTGTAATAATTTTAAAACAAGACCTTTATTGGTTGCATGTTCTTGCAATACCAAGACATTTTCATATTTGATGTACTCAACAAGATCTTGTCAGTATTCAGATTGTTTTTCTAATTATTTATTTTTTTTTCATGTACCAATTCATAAAAACTGTAGGTTTTTATCTATATAATTATAATATTTAAGAATTAATTTGTAAAAATATGTTAGCTTGTCTGTAAATAATATAATATCTAATGATCAATTTACAAAATATAAAAGGATTATTTATAAATAATTAAAGCATTTAGGGATTAATTTATAAAATTAAAAGGATTATTTCAAAATAATTAAAATATTCAAGATCAATTTATAAAAATATAAGGATTTATTCATAAATAATTATAATGTTTAGGGATCAATATGTAAAATTGCAGGTATTATCCATGAATAATTATAATATTTAAGGATAATTTTAAAAAAATATAAAGACTTATTGGTAAATAAATATTTTATTTAAGATCAACTTATAAAATTATAGGTACTTATTTATAATTAATATTTTTTACTAGAATAAATTGAAAAAAAATATAAAATTTAAATTTAAAAACTAAATTGTATATTTAATTAAATTCAAGACATTTTTATTGCTTTAGATAAAAAGTAATCAAATTAATTTACCGTAAATTCAAGACCTTTTTGTCTAAAACTAGTTGATCTATATCAAATACCCTAATTTTACTTAGGGAATAAATTTTATAAATTATTTTGCTTCTTAAAATTTTTTTCTGAATCCGTCCAATAGGGAACTCGATCTCCAAGTTTTGGTATGACAGAAATTGTTGAAAGGGCTGTTACTGTGAACTTTGTGGGTGAGACTTGGTAAACAGTAACACATGATTAAATAAAAATGGAGTGACTTGGGCCCTAATTAATCAAAGTATATGGCATTGCAACTCTCCTACCACCACTCAAACACCACAACCTTGGAGCCTTGGTCTATTAATCAATATATACTAGTAAAATAAATAAATAAATAAAATGGAGGCAAATTTTCATGATCTGATTCAAAAAAGAAAACCCAAGAAAACCCAAGAAAACATTACCTTCAAACATAGAAATCATTCTCCTAGTTGGATCTGAAATCCCATTTGTTAAAGGTTTACCTTCTACTTACACTCTGTCTCTCTCAGTATATATACATATCTCATTCCATTCCAAACAACCCCTCAAGTCCTTTGATTATTTCTATGTTTCCAGTGCTCAAGAGGCCATGGAAGATCAACTTCTCGCAGCCAAGCAATCTGACAAGAAGCGGAATCACCGTCATATCATCGACAGTCAAGAAGACAGCGATGTTTCCACTGAGTTAACCCTTTCTTGCGGGTTCCCAAGCATGATCAAGAAACCTAGAATCACCCAAATCAGTTCATCATCCTCCTGTGGAATTAATCATTCCCTTTATTTCTTATTTCAAAGTTCCATCGTCGTTTCAACTCGGCCAGCGAAGGAGGAGGTTTCCACTGAACTAAAACTGTTTGACGAATCTTGGACCGCTGATGATGCCTCTGGAACAAGAAAGGAACCTGATGGAGTATCCAAAGAGTCCTCAGAATTGAAAACATTGGCTCGAGATACTGCAAACCAGACAATTTACAGTCCTGAAGAGGAGAGAAAGATGAGGCTGAAGCATCCTGTTTGGACTAAACTGGTGCTTTATGATCCATGGAAGATTAAAAAGAGGCTAACTGGTAGTGATCTTGGTAACCTTTGCAGACTATTGGTGGCATCAGCTTTAGTCAAGGATCATATTTTGCCATTTATGAGAAGTGAAACTGTTGAGAAGATCAAAACAGAAGGTGCTGAATTTTCCTTTTGGGATTGTGATACAAACACCAAGCTGAATCTTATTTTGAAGTATTGGCGAACATCAAAGAGTTACATCTTCAACAAAGGGTGGCTGAATAATTTTGTGAAGAGAAGGAACTTGGTTGAAGGAGATTTGATTGGGATTTACTGGGATTCAACAGGAAAAATATTCAACTTTTCTGTGCTTGAGAGAGCTTCTGATGTGTATCCATGAATATGTAGTAGATTATTATTAGTAGGATATATTAGTATATTATCATTTAGTAGGATACACTTAGAAACTTTTTTTTTTTTTGCATTTTAATTTTTATTCCCACTTTTTTGATTTCTTATAATAAGATTTTCTATTTTCTATTTTTCTATCCTAAAAACAAATTATTCAAAATCCTAACAACATCTTCAACACAACAATATCAAATTTTAATATAAATTTTATTTAATAGCATATAATAACAATATATGAGTAAAAAAATTAAAATTTTTTAATAGTTTCTATTAGTTGCAAACGAATTTTGGTAGTAAGTTTGATTTTATATATTAGCTGCATTTCACTTGTAGGATTTTGCTTTGAAATTAGGTATCAGCAAAGCTTACGAACATATTAAACATATATACATATCTACTTAAAGGGAAGAATTCATAGTAAAATTTAGTTTTCTCCTCTTTTATTTGATTTCAAGTGATTCTATTTCATCCTACTTATTTAACCTATAATAAAAAAAAAAACCTCTTAATTGATTGCTTAATTAACTATATTTACACTACTTTCAATTTACAAAATATAAAAGGATTATCTATAAATAATTAAAACATTTAGCGATTAATTTATAAAATTAAAAGGTTTATTTCAAAATAATTAAAATATTCAAGATCAATTTATAAAAATATAAGGTTTTATTCATAAATAATTATAATATTTAGGGATCAATATGTAAAATTGCAGGTATTATCCATGAATAATTATAATATTTAAGGATAATTTTTAAAAAATATAAAGACTTATTGGTAAATAAATATTTTATTTAAGATCAACTTATAAAATTATAGGTACTTATTTATAATTGATGTTCTGAGATCCAGAAAATAGGGTTTTACAATGGTTGAGTAAGTTTGGTCTGAGAGGAGGGGACTCATCTTCTTTTATTCTTTTCCTTTGCCTGCCAGTGATGTGTAACGGCCTCACTGCCATTGGGCCACCTGTCTCTGTTATTCAGATACGGACGTACGAAAATATCAGTCACCTGCTTCATGCGTAACGGCCATTTAATTCCCTCTGCCACGCATGCGAACGGACCCACTAGGCGAATGGGCTGATTACCTCTTCCCCTCTTGACCGGGCTGGAAGGAAAGATTGAGATTGAGGCCCAGGGGAGGTCAGATCTTAGGGCCGAACGGACTGGGCCGGCCCATTCAGGAGACTTAGAGGCCCTCAGAGGGAGACTGTCATTATGAGCCCGGCCTTGTAACGGGATGGTGAAACCCAGCGGTCATCAATTGCCCCTTTACCTTCTCATCAGTCATTACACGAATGATGAGGGGGTAAATACCCATTATGACCGCGCGATTCGAGGACAATTTCTCTTAAAACGCTTCTTTTCCACTTTCCCACTTTACTGTCTCAATATTTCAAATTCTCTCAGTCTTCTCCCAACTTTCGCTCTTCTCTGTGCTCTATGCATTTTGCTAGCTCCGCCCTTCTACCCCCACCGTTTTCAAGGTACGTCCTTCGTTCCTCCATGGATAGCTCAAAACTTCCTGATGTCGTTAACCTAGAGTCCAGTATTACCCCTCCACCATAAAAAAAACTTCATTTCTCGAGAGTATCTGGATACCCCTCTTTTCCATATCCGGACTCCCTACCGGAATGAGAGGATCGTCCTTCCTGATCCTCCCCCCTCCGGTTTGATCGACCCTCAATAGGATCGTTGTCTGGTCTTTTTTGTTAAACAGAGGGAGTATGGCTTAACTTTTCCTTTTTCCCCCTTTTTCATTGAGGTCTTCCGGTACTTTGGGATAACCCTCCGGATGCTGGCTCCTAATTCCATTATTTTTATGTGCTCCTTTGAATCTATCTGTCTGAGCTGGGGTTTTACACCCACAGTGCGTCTATTCGTCACTTTCTTTAGGGTGGTGAGGGCGAGTCAGGGCTTCTATTACTTTGCTCCTCACGGTGGGCTATCCATCTTCTCGGGTCACAAGGACTCAATAAAAGGTTGGGTAGAGGGGTTTGCAGTGGTAGAGCTGAAGAAAAGCTCCGGGTTGTCCTGGGAGGTAAAACTCTCCTGGGAGGACGTCCCTCTAGGCTGCAACGACCTGCCCCAGCTGAGTCTTTGTGAGTAGGTTGGGTACCTTCGACTGACTTCTGTGGAGAAGAAGTATGATGTCAAAAGGTGTATGTTTGTGTCTAGTCTTCAGGACTGCAGGGCGGCGGGTATTTCCCTTTGTTTTAATTGCTTGGTTCCTTCCTTCTTGAATTTCCTTGTATGTTCCTTCTAACCCGTGTTGATTTTGGGTTTTTGCAGCTTCTCAAGTTCCAATGGACAAAATCAAGCCTCCGAAGAACTTTACCCTATCTCAGGAGAGTATGAATGCTGCTTTAAATGCCCTCCTAGTCGGGCGATCTGTGTCGGAAGCCACATAGGAGGTGGCCCAGGTCATCTCCTCTAGGTCGGCAGGTCGATCTGTTCACCCTGTTCCAGCTTCTTTTCGAGCTCCCAGGCCGAGCTCCCGAGGTACCAGGTCTTCCAAACCCTCCAGCCGTAGCAGTTCAAGCACCCTTCCTCGCTCTTCTTGAGCCACTAGGTCCCATCAGGCTGCCACTGCGAGGTCACAAGCTACGCCATAGGTTATTGAGAGGCCAGCGGAGGATCCTGTTCCCGTGAGGGCAGAGGTTGCTTCTCCCTTTGGGGATGTCCTTGAGGAGAGGTCTGAAGTATCCCCAGCTGGTGGTAGGGCTTTCGAGGATGAAGTGGAGATCAGCCCAGTTGGTGAAAATGTTCAGGAGGCTGCTACCGAAGCTTCCCCTGTCGATGAGGACCTTCCTGTAGAGGGGGCTGAGTCTGAGCCAGTAGATGGCATTCCTCCTCTAGAGGGGTCATCTGCAATCCCTGAGGGTGCTGCCAAGGGGGCCGGGAGCAAGCGTCCTCCTCCTTCTGAAGTTCTTGCCCCAGCTCCTGCTCCTAAGAAGCCTCAAGCTTCCAAGAGACCAGCTCCTACTCTGCCTCCTCTAGAAAAATGAAAGACTCCCGTGGTGCCCCTGCTCTCTGCTTCTGACAACGAGATCCTGAACACCGAGGACATTACCCACCAATCTCCAGCGAGCGCGATTGCGGAGGTACTACGGGAGAGGATGTTTGGTGGGGTCACGGAGGCTTTAGACCCCTGCTTGCTTGCTCTCACTGGCCTTTTGGCTAGTTCTACTAGGGAGCAAGTAGCGTTCTGATCTCGTCCCCGGGGGGAGCTCGGAGACATTATCAGGGAAATGCTCCTTATGGTAAGCTGTCCTTTCTTATTTTTGTTCTTATTTTAGTTCTTTATGTTTCCTTATCCTAACGGTTTTTTCTTTGTGCTAGGTGATGGGCCTCTTCATGAAGGTGGACGCTCGTAACCACTCTCTCCGGGAATCTGTAGATCGCCGGATTGAGGAGGCACACCTGAAGGAGACCCTGTCTGCCACCAGCGATGCTCGAGGCAATCTCGCGGCGGCCCAGGAGCACTCAAAGTCCCTACAAGCGGAATTTTCTTATACCCTGGACGCTCTCAAGAGAGCTGAGGGGAGGGTAGCTGTAGCAGAAATTCGCCGTGATGAAGTCTTAAAGCAGCTGTCCTCCTTAGAAGAGATCCAACGGGAGAGGGACGAGGTTGTGAGCCAGAGGGATGAGGTCCGACATCAGCATGAGTCGCTGAAGGTAGATTTTGAGGGGGCTCAGACTCGCTACACTGTCGTGATGGCCCAAAGAGATGAAGCCCTAGCTCGGATAGTAGTCCTCGAGCAGGAGCTGAGCAAGCGTGCTGATAATGTCAAGGATCTAAGCTTGGCAGTAGAGACATCCAAGTTCCAAAACCAGTATCTCTGCCAGGAGGTCGAGACTCTCAAAAAGAGGTGCTCAGCCTTGCTCGAGGATGCCAAGCATACTGAAGACAGAGTCCAGTTGGAGTGTGAGGAACGACTAAGGGAGTATAAGGAGTCGGCAGAGCTGAAAAAGGAGATTGAGTAGGCCTGTGAAGCTCGTCTCCAAAGTTATAAAGACTCTTCTGAGTTGAAAGCAAAGGTAGCCGAGGCCTGCGAGGCGCGACTTCGGAGTTCAAAACCTCTGACGAGCTGAAGAATGAAATATGGCACAGGGGCTTCCGCATGTTCGCCTTCGGTTTCAATCGTGGTTTAAAGGAAGCCAGGGCTGCCCCTTCCACCCTGCTAGCTCAACTCCGAGCCCCCGAGGTAGACTCTGATGGCGAGAAGGTGTGTTACGGGGAGGATGACAGACCTTTACCCAAAGGAGTTCTTCACACTGCCACTGGGTCTCTCGAAGAAGATGCCAAGCTTGAGGAGGGAGGTGAGCAGGAGACCGCCGAGCTTGAAGAGGGCGATGTCGGGCCTCAAGAGGAAGGTGTCGAGTCCCTGAAGGAAGATGCTGGGCCTCAAGGATAAGAGATAGTGCCCTTTGTGGGTACTGGGGGATCTGGACAAGAGAGTAGTGTAGATATTTCCCCCCATAGTTATAGATGATTAGATTAGGTTGTAATCTATTTTCTTTTGATTTAATGAAATCTAATTTTTATTTGTGTTTATTCTTGAATTATTTTTACTTTTGCTTGTTTTTCTGGCTTCAGCAAGTTGCTTAATCTGTTAAAGGCCTAATTTGCTTAATCTAACAATCTGTTAAAGATAAAACTCTTAAGCCATATGTTTCTTCAGTATTTTCCCTAAAGAAATCAGCTATACTAGACTGACCAGCTCAGTTATCAATTTTGTCACCTTTGAGTTAATCCGGGCTGAAACTCCAGTAATTGATTGGGCTTCTAATTTTTTATAATCTTGGGAAAGCATCCCTATTTTTTATCTTGTTGACTTATCAATGATGCAAGCTCGGACGCATAATTTTTATACGACCGAAGTAGGTGAGGTAGTGTACCTTCTTAGAATGATGAATCTATTTTTCTGGATTTGTTTTTTCTCTTGTATTGAGTGGGACTGAGATTGTGGCTTTGTTCGTCAGTTCATGCCTTGGATTTGCCTCTCGGGTCAGAGGAAATTGGTAACTTTCAGTTTGCCATTGGGCTTCCCGAGCTCAGCTCTCTTTTCGCTTGGTTTCTCTGAGCTCAGATTTGTGTATCTCAGGTCGGCCCTTTTGGCCTTACTGTTACTTTCATCATTTATGGTCCCGGGGGCACTTGGGGAGTCCAGCCACCCACCTCACTGAGGTCTTGAACAAGATTCAGACTATTTGGCCTTACTGTCGCTTCATCATCTTAGCCGGTTTTGTGGTGCCGGGGGTACTTGGGGAGCCCGGTCACCTGCCTTACTGAGGTCTTGAACAAGATTCAGGCCCTTTGGCCTTACTGTCGCTTGATCATCTCAGCCGGTTTTGTGGTGCCGAGGGCGCTTGGGGAGCCCGGTCACCTACCTCACTGAGGTCTTGAATAAGATTCAGGCTCTTTTGCCTTACTGTCGCTTCATCATCTCAGCCGGTTACTGAGGTCTTGAACAAGATTCATGCCCTTTGGCCTTACTGTCGCTTCACCATCTCAGCCGGTTTTGTGGTGTCGGGGGCGCTTGGGGAGCCCGGTCACCTACCTCACTGAGGTCTTGAACAAGATTCAGGCTCTTTGACTTTACTGTCGCTTTATTATCTCAGCCGATTTTGTGGTGCCGGGGCGTTTAGGGAGCCCAGTCACCTACCTCACTGAGGTCTTGAACAATGGTAGCTCTGGGCACATTCCCTGCCAAGCTCGGCGAGGGATTAAAAGGGGTTGGTGTTTAGTTATTGGGAGTTGTGGGACTGGAAAAAGAGAACTGTTGCCCCTCCTAGGCAGAGCTCAGGTCGTTGGGGGGTATTGGAAATGTTGTTTTCGTTATGATTGGCCATTGTGGATCTCAGTGGGTGTTTTTTGAGAATGGAACTCCGACGATGAAAAGATCTCCTTCGTTCCCACAGACGGCGCCAATTGATGTTCTGAGATCCAAAAAATAGGATTTTACAATGGTTAAGTAAGTTTGGTCTGAGAGGAGGGGGACTCCTCTCCTTTTATTCTTTTCCTTTGCCTGCCAGTGACATGTAACGGCCTCACTGCCATTGTGCCACCTGTCTCTGTTATTCAGATACGGACGTACGAAAATATCAGTCACCTGCTCCATGTGTAACGGCTATTTAATTCTATCTGGCTCGCATGCGAACGGACCCACTAGGCGAATGGGCTGATTACCTCTTCCCCTCTTGACCGGGCTGGAAGGAAAGATTGAGATTGAGGCTCAGGGGAGGTCTGATCTTAGGGCCGAACGGACTGGGCCGGCCCATTCAGGAGACTTAGAGGCCCTCAGAGGGAGACTGTCATTACGAGTCTGGCCTTGTAACGGGATGGTGAAACCCAGCGGTTATCAATGATTAATATTTTTTATTAGAATAAATTGAAAAAAAATATAAAATTTAAATTTAAAAACTAAATTGTATAGTTAATTAAATTCAAAACATTTTTATTGCTTTATATGAAAATATATACTAAAAGATAATCTGGTTATTTTTAATAAAATTAACAGTAAATTAATTTTGATTCTAATAGTAGTGACTAAATGGTAAGTTTTTTTTAAATATAAGTACATAATAGTAGAATTTTAAACATAAGGGTACTAAACCTTACTTTTCAATAAAGTAATGAGATTAAATAATAGTTTAATTTAAACCATAAGATTTTGTCCTCTAAGTTTATGAAATGTATATATCTCTATAATACAGAGATAATCGCACCCTGCTAGAGTGTTACATGTCCTTGTCACATAGATCTGTAGCGCACCAGCGTACCCATCTCTATCAGGCGGTTATTTAATCAGTTCGGCTTGCTTTAATCACGGGTTGGAGAGCGCAATGATGGATTGACCTACTCAGTGGGTCTATTGTGTTTTGAATTTGTTTTTTTCTCTAGAGTCCGGCCTCGGTTAAGGTGCCAGAAGTCCGACCTCATTACCTTTCAATAGAGTAATGAGATTAAATAATAGTTTAATCTAAACCATAACATTTTGCCATATATCTGTATAATATAGCCTAATTTTACTTATGCATTTAGGCGATAAATTTTATAAATGATTTGCTTCTTAAAATTAAATTCTGGATCCGTCCAATAGGGAACTCGATCTCCAAGTTTTGGTGTGACAGAAATTGTTGAAAGGGCTTTTACTGTGAACTTTGTGGGTGAGACTTGGTAAACAGTAACCCATAATTAAATAAAAATGTAATTACTTGGGCCCTAATTAATCAAAGTATATGGCATTGCAACTCTCCTACCACCACTCAAACACCACAACCTTGGAGCTTTGGTCTATTAATCAATATCTACTAGTAAAATAAATAAATAAATAAAATGGGGGCAAATTTTCATTATCTGATTCAGAAAAGAAAACCCAAGAAAACATTACCTTCAAACATAGAAATCATTCTACTAGTTGGATCTGAAATCCCATTTGTTAAAGGTTTACCTTCTACTTACAGTCTGTCTCTCTCAGTATATATACATATCTCATTCCATTCCAAACAACCCCTCAAGTCCTTTGATTATTTCTATGTTTCCAGTGCTCAAGAAGCCATGCAAGATCAACTTCTCGCAGCCAAGCAATCTGACAAGAAGCGGAATCACCGTCATATCATCGACAGTCAAGAAGACAGCGAAGTTTCCACTGAGTTAACCCTTTCTTGCGGGTTCCCAAGCATGATCAAGAAACCTAGAATCACCCAAATCAGTTCATCATCCTCCTGTGGAATTAATCATTCCCTTTATTTCTTATTTCACGATTCCATCGTCGTTTCAACTCGGCCAGCGAAGGAGGAGGTTTCCACTGAACAAAAACTGTTTGACGAATATTGGAACGCTGATGATGCCTCTGGAACAAGAAAGGAACCTGATGGAGTATCCGAAGAGTCCTCAGAATTGAAAACGTTGGCTCGAAATACTGCAAACCAGACAATTTACAGTCCTGAAGAGGAGAGAAAGATGAGGCTGAAACATCCTGTTTGGACTAAACTGGTGCTTTATGATCCATGGAAGATTAAAAAGAGGCTAACTGGTAGTGATCTTGGTAACCATTGCAGACTATTGGTGGCATCAGCTTTAGTCAAGGATCATATTTTGCCATTTATGAGAAGTGAAACTGTTGAGAAGATCAAAACAGAAGGTGCTGAATTTTCCTTTTGGGATTGTGATACAAACACCAAGCTGAATCTTATTTTGAAGTATTGGCGAACATCAAAGAGTTACATCTTCAACAAAGGGTGGCTGAATAATTTTGTGAAGAGAAGGAACTTGGTTGAAGGAGATTTGATTGGGATTTACTGGGATTCAACAGGAAAAATATTCAACTTTTCTGTGCTTGAGAGAGCTTCTGATGTGTATCCATGAATATGTAGTAGATTATTATTAGTAGGATATATTAGTATATTATCATTTAGTAGGATATGTTTAGGATTTTTTTTTTTTGGCATTTTAATTTTTATTCCCACTTCTTTGATTTCTTATAATAAGATTTTCTATTTTCTATTTTTCTATCCTAAAAACAACATTCTATTCAAAATCCTAACCACATCTTCAACACAACAATATCAAATTTTAATATAAATTTTATTTAATAGCATATAATAACAATATATGAGTAAAAAAATTAAAATTCTGTAATAGTTTCTATTAGTTGCAAACGAATTTTGGTAGTAAGTTTGATTTTATATATTAGCTGCATTTCACTTGTAGGATTTTGCTTTGAAATTAAGTATCAGCAAAGCTTACGAACATATTAAACATATATACATATCTACTTAAAGGGAAGAATTCATAGTAAAATTTAGTTTTCTCCTCTTTTATTTGATTTCAAGTGATTCTATTTCATCCTACTTATTTAACCTATAATAAAAAAAAACCTCTTAATTGATTGCATAATTAACTATATTTACACTACTTTCAATTTACAAAATATAAAAGGATTATCTATAAATAATTAAAACATTTAGCGATTAATTTATAAAATTAAAAGGTTTATTTCAAAATAATTAAAATATTCAAGATCAATTTATAAAAATATAAGGTTTTATTCATAAATAATTATAATATTTAGGGATCAATATGTAAAATTGCAGGTATTATCCATGAATAATTATAATATTTAAGGATAATTTTTAAAAAATATAAAGACTTATTGGTAAATAAATATTTTATTTAAGATCAACTTATAAAATTATAGGTACTTATTTATAATTGATGTTCTGAGATCCAGAAAATAGGGTTTTACAATGGTCGAGTAAGTTTGGTCTGAGAGGAGGGGACTCATCTTCTTTTATTCTTTTCCTTTGCCTGCCAGTGATGTGTAACGGCCTCACTGCCATTGGGCCACCTGTCTATGTTATTCAGATACGGACGTACGAAAATATCAGTCACCTGCTTCATGCGTAACGGCCATTTAATTCCCTCTGGCACGCATGCGAACGGACCCACTAGGCGAATGGGATGATGACCTCTTCCCCTCTTGACCGGGCTGGAAGGAAAGATTGAGATTGAGGCCCAGGGGAGGTCAGATCTTAGGGCCGAACGGACTGGGCCGGCCCATTCAGGAGACTTAGAGGCCCTCAGAGGGAGACTGTCATTATGAGCCCGGCCTTGTAACGGGATGGTGAAACCCAATTGCCCCTTTACCTTCTCATCAGTCGTTACACGAATGATGAGGGGGTAAATACCCATTATGACCGCGCGATTTGAGGACAATTTCTCTTAAAACGCTTCTTTTCCACTTTCCCACTTTACTGTCTCAATATTTCAAATTCTCTCAGTCTTCTCCCAACTTTCGCTCTTCTCTGTGCTCTATGCATTTTGCTCGCTCCGCCCTTCTACCCCCACCGTTTTCAAGGTACGTCCTTCGTTCCTCCATGGATAGCTCAAAACTTCCTGATGTCGTTAACCTAGAGTCCAGTATTACCCCTCCACCATAAAAAAAACTTCATTTCTCGAAAGTATCTGGATACCCCTCTTTTCCATATCCGGACTCCCTACCGGAATGAGAGGATCGTCCTTCCTGATCCTCCCCCCTCCGGTTTGATCGACCCTCAATAGGATCGTTGTCTGGTCTTTTTTATTAAACAGAGGGAGTATGGCTTAACTTTTCCTTTTTCCCCCTTTTTCATTGAGGTCTTCCGGTACTTTGGGATAACCCTCCGGATGCTGGCTCCCAATTCCATTATTTTTATGTGCTCCTTTGAATCTATCTGTCTGAGCTGGGGTTTTACACCCACAGTGCGTCTATTCGTCACTTTCTTTAGGGTGGTGAGGGCGAGTCAGGGCTTCTATTACTTTGCTCCTCACGGTGGGCTATCCATCTTCTCGGGTCACAAGGACTCAATAAAAGGTTGGGTAGAGGGGTTTGCAGTGGTAGAGCTGAAGAAAAGCTCCGGGTTGTCCTGGGAGGTAAAACTCTCCTGGGAGGACGTCCCTCTAGGCTGCAACGACCTGCCCCAGCTGAGTCTTTGTGAGTAGGTTGGGTACCTTCGACTGACTTCTGTGGAGAAGAAGTATGATGTCAAAAGGTGTATGTTTGTGTCTAGTCTTCAGGACTACAGGGTGGCGGGTATTTCCCTTTGTTTTAATTGCTTGGTTCCTTCCTTCTTGAATTTCCTTGTATGTTCCTTCTAACCCGTGTTGATTTTGGGTTTTTGCAGCTTCTCAAGTTCCAATGGACAAAATCAAGCCTCCGAAGAACTTTACCCTATCTCAGGAGAGTATGAATGCTGCTTTAAATGCCCTCCTAGTCGGGCGATCTGTGTCGGAAGCCACATAGGAGGTGGCCCAGGTCATCTCCTCCAGGTCGGCAGGTCGATCTGTTCACCCTGTTCCAGCTTCTTTTCGAGCTCCCAGGCCGAGCTCCCGAGGTACCAGGTCTTCCAAGCCCTCCAGCCGTAGCAGTTCAAGCACCCTTCCTCGCTCTTCTTGAGCCACTGGGTCCCATCAGGCTGCCACTGCGAGGTCACAAGCTGCGCCAAAGGTTATTGAGAGGCCAGCGGAGGATCCTGTTCCCGTGAGGGCAGAGGTTGCTTCTCCCTTTGGGGATGTCCTTGAGGAGAGGTCTGAAGTATCCCCAGCTGGTGGTAGGGCTTTCGAGGATGAAGTGGAGATCAGCCCAGTTGATGAAAATGTTCAGGAGGCTGCTACCAAAGCTTCCCCTGTCGATGAGGACCTTCCTGTAGAGGGGGCTGAGTCTGAGCCAGTAGATGGCATTCCTCCTCTAGAGGGGTCATCTACAATCCCTGAGGGTGCTGCCAAGGGGGCCGGGAGCAAGCGTCCTCCTCCTTCTGAAGTTCTTGCCCCAGCTCCTGCTCCTAAGAAGCCTCGAGCTTCCAAGAGACCAGCTCCTACTCTGCCTCCTCTAGAAAAATGAAAGACTCCCGTGGTGCCCCTGCTCTCTGCTTCTGACAACGAGATCCTGAACACCGAGGACATTACCCACCAATCTCCAGCGAGCGCGATTGCGGAGGTACTACGGGAGAGGATGTTTGGTGGGGTCACGGAGGCTTTAGACCCCTGCTTGCTTGCTCTCACTGGCCTTTTGGCTAGTTCTACTAGGGAGCAAGTAGCGTTCTGATCTCGTCCCCGGGGGGTGCTCGGAGACATTATCAGGGAAATGCTCCTTATGGTAAGCTGTCCTTTCTTATTTTTGTTCTTATTTTAGTTCTTTATGTTTTCTTATCCTAACAGTTTTTTCTTTGTGCTAGGTGATGGGCCTCTTCATGAAGGTGGACGCTCGTAACCACTCTCTCCGGGAATCTGTAGATCGCCGGATTGAGGAGGCACACCTGAAGGAGAACCTGTCTGCCACCAGCGATGCTCGAGGCAATCTCGCGGCGGCCCAGGAGCACTCAAAGTCCCTACAAGCGGAATTTTCTTATACCCTGGACGCTCTCAAGAGAGCTGAGGGGAGGGCAGCTGTAGCAGAAATTCGCCGTGATGAAGTCTTAAAGCAGCTGTCCTCCTTAGAAGAGATCCAACGGGAGAGGGACGAGGCTGTGAGCCAGAGGGATGAGGTCCGACATCAGCATGAGTCGCTGAAGGTAGATTTTGAGGGGGCTCAGACTCGCTACACCGTCGTGATGGCCCAAAGAGATGAAGCCCTAGCTCGGATAGTAGTCCTCGAGCAGGAGCTGAGCAAGCGTGCTGATAATGTCAAGGATCTAAGCTTGGCAGTAGAGACATCCAAGTTCCAAAACCAGTATCTCTGCCAGGAGGTCGAGACTCTCAAAAAGAGGTGCTCAGCCTTGCTCGAGGATGCCAAGCATGCTGAAGACAGAGTCCAGTTGGAGTGTGAGGAACGACTAAGGGAGTATAAGGAGTCGGCAGAGCTGAAAAAGGAGATTGAGTAGGCCTGTGAAGCTTGTCTCCAAAGTTATAAAGACTCTTCTGAGTTGAAAGCAAAGGTAGCCGAGGCCTGCGAGGCGCGACTTCGGAGTTCAAAACCTCTGACGAGCTGAAGAATGAAATATGGCATAGGGGCTTCCGCATGTTCGCCTTCGGTTTCAATCGTGGTTTAAAGGAAGCCAGGGCTGCCCCTTCCACCCCGCTAGCTCAACTCCGAGCCCCCGAGGTAGACTCTGATGGCGAGAAGGTGTGTTACGGGGAGGATGACAGACCTCTACCCAAAGGAGTTCTTCACACTGCCACTGGGTCTCTCGAAGAAGATGCCGAGCTTGAGGAGGGAGGTGAGCAGGAGACCGCCGAGCTTAAAGAGGGCGATGTCGGGCCTCAAGAGGAAGGTGCCGAGTCCCTGAAGAAAGATGCTGGGCCTCAAGGAAAAGAGATAGTGCCCTTTGTGGGTACTGGGGGATCTGGACAAGAGAGTAGTGTAGATATTTCCCCCCATAGTTATAGATGATTAGATTAGGTTGTAATCTATTTTATTTTGATTTAATGAAATCTAATTTTTATTTGTGTTTATTCTTGAATTATTTTTACTTTTGCTTGTTTTTCTGGCTTCACCAAGTTGCTTAATCTGTTAAAGGCCTAATTTGCTTAATCTAACAATCTGTTAAAGATAAAACTCTTAAGCCATATGTTTCTTCAGTATTTTCCCCAAAGAAATCAGCTATACTAGACTGACCAGCTCAGTTATCAATTTTTTCACCTTTGAGTTAATCCGGGCTGAAACTCCAGTAATTGATTGGGCTTCTAATTTTTTATAATCTTGGGAAAGCATCCCTATTTTTTATCTTGTTGACTTATCAATGATGCAAGCTCGGACACATAATTTTTATACGACCGAAGTAGGTGAGGTAGTGTACCTTCTTAGAATGATGAATCTGTTTTTCTGGATTTGTTTTTTGTCTTGTATTGAGTGGGACTGAGATTGTGGCTTTGTTCGTCAGTTCATGCCTTGGATTTGCCTCTCGGGTCAGAGGAAATTGGTAACTTTCAGTTTTCCATTGGGCTTCCCGAGCTCAGCTCTCTTTTTGCTTGGTTTCTCTGAGCTCAGATTTGTGTATCTCAGGTCGGCCCTTTTGGCCTTACTGTTACTTTCATCATTTATGGTCCCGGGGGCACTTGGGGAGTCCAGCCACCCACCTCACTGAGGTCTTGAACAAGATTCAGACTATTTGGCCTTACTGTCGCTTCATCATCTCAGCCGGTTTTGTGGTGCCGGGGGTACTTGGGGAGCCCGGTCACCTGCCTTACTGAGGTCTTGAACAAGATTCAGGCCCTTTGGCCTTACTGTCGCTTGATCATCTCAGCCGGTTTTATGGTGCTGAGGGCGCTTGGGGAGCCCGGTCACCTACCTCACTGAGGTCTTGAATAAGATTCAGGCTCTTTTGCCTTACTGTCGCTTCATCATCTCAACCGGTTACTGAGGTCTTGAACAAGATTCAGGCCCTTTGGCCTTACTGTCGCTTCACCATCTCAGTCGGTTTTGTGGTGCCGGGGGCGCTTGGGGAGCCCGGTCACCTACCTCACTGAGGTCTTGAACAAGATTCAGGCTCTTTGGCTTTACTGTCGCTTCATTATCTCAATCGATTTTGTGGTGCCGGGGGCGTTTAGGGAGCCCAGTCACCTACCTCACTGAGGTCTTGAACAATGGTAGCTCTGGGCACATTCCCTGCCAAGCTCGGCGAGGGATTAAAAGGGGTTGGTGTTTAGTTATTGGGAGTTGTGGGACTGGAAAAAGAGAACTGTTGCCCCTCCTAGGCAGAGCTCAAGTCGTTGGGGGGTATTGGAAATGTTGTTTTCGTTATGATTGGCCATTGTGGATCTCAGTGGGTGTTTTTTGAGAATGGAACTCCGACGATGAAAAGATCTCCTTCGTTCCCACAGACGGCGCCAATTGATGTTCTGAGATCCAAAAAATAGGATTTTACAATGGTTGAGTAAGTTTGGTCTGAGAGGAGGGGGACTCCTCTCCTTTTATTCTTTTCCTTTGCCTGCCAGTGACGTGTAACGGCCTCACTGCCATTGAGCCACCTGTCTCTGTTATTCAGATACGGACGTACGAAAATATCAGTCACCTGCTCCATGTGTAACGGCTATTTAATTCTATCTGGCTCGCATGCGAACGGACCCACTAGGCGAATGGGCTGATTACCTCTTCCCCTCTTGACCGGGCTGGAAAGAAAGATTGAGATTGAGGCTCAGGGGAGGTCTGATCTTAGGGCCGAACGGACTGGGCCGGCCCATTCAGGAGACTTAGAGGCCCTCAGAGGGAGACTGTCATTACGAGTCTGGCCTTGTAACGGGATGGTGAAACCCAGCGGTTATCAATGATTAATATTTTTTATTAGAATAAATTGAAAAAAAATATAAAATTTAAATTTAAAAACTAAATTGTATAGTTAATTAAATTCAAAACATTTTTATTGCTTTATATGAAAATATATACTAAAAGATAATCTGGTTATTTTTAATAAAATTAACAGTAAATTAATTTTGATTCTAATAGTAGTGACTAAATGGTAAGTTTTTTTTAAATATAAGTACATAATAGTAGAATTTTAAACATAAGGGTACTAAACCTTACTTTTCAATAAAGTAATGAGATTAAATAATAGTTTAATTTAAACCATAAGATTTTGTCCTCTAAGTTTATGAAATGTATATATCTCTATAATACAGAGATAATCGCACCCTGCTAGAGTGTTACATGTCCTTGTCACATAGATCTGTAGCGCACCAGCGTATCTATCTCTATCAGGCGGTCATTTAATCAGTTCGGCTTACTTTAATCACGGGTTGGAGAGCGCAATGATGGATTGACCTACTCAGTGGGTCTATTGTGTTTTGAATTTGTTTTTTTCTCTAGAGTCCGGCCTCGGTTAAGGTGCCAGAAGTCCGACCTCATCACCTTTCAATAGAGTAATGAGATTAAATAATAGTTTAATCTAAACCATAACATTTTGCCATATATCTGTATAATATAGCCTAATTTTACTTATGCATTTAGGCGATAAATTTTATAAATGATTTGCTTCTTAAAATTAAATTCTGGATCCGTCCAATAGGGAACTCGATCTCCAAGTTTTGGTGTGACAGAAATTGTTGAAAGGGCTTTTACTGTGAACTTTGTGGGTGAGACTTGGTAAACAGTAACCCATAATTAAATAAAAATGTAATTACTTGGGCCCTAATTAATCAAAGTATATGGCATTGCAACTCTCCTACCACCACTCAAACACCACAACCTTGGAGCTTTGGTCTATTAATCAATATCTACTAGTAAAATAAATAAATAAATAAAATGGGGGCAAATTTTCATTATCTGATTCAGAAAAGAAAACCCAAGAAAACATTACCTTCAAACATAGAAATCATTCTACTAGTTGGATCTGAAATCCCATTTGTTAAAGGTTTACCTTCTACTTACAGTCTGTCTCTCTCAGTATATATACATATCTCATTCCATTCCAAACAACCCCTCAAGTCCTTTGATTATTTCTATGTTTCCAGTGCTCAAGAAGCCATGCAAGATCAACTTCTCGCAGCCAAGCAATCTGACAAGAAGCGGAATCACCGTCATATCATCGACAGTCAAGAAGACAGCGAAGTTTCCACTGAGTTAACCCTTTCTTGCGGGTTCCCAAGCATGATCAAGAAACCTAGAATCACCCAAATCAGTTCATCATCCTCCTGTGGAATTAATCATTCCCTTTATTTCTTATTTCACGATTCCATCGTCGTTTCAACTCGGCCAGCGAAGGAGGAGGTTTCCACTGAACAAAAACTGTTTGACGAATATTGGAACGCTGATGATGCCTCTGGAACAAGAAAGGAACCTGATGGAGTATCCGAAGAGTCCTCAGAATTGAAAACGTTGGCTCGAGATACTGCAAACCAGACAATTTACAGTCCTGAAGAGGAGAGAAAGATGAGGCTGAAACATCCTGTTTGGACTAAACTGGTGCTTTATGATCCATGGAAGATTAAAAAGAGGCTAACTGGTAGTGATCTTGGTAACCATTGCAGACTATTGGTGGCATCAGCTTTAGTCAAGGATCATATTTTGCCATTTATGAGAAGTGAAACTGTTGAGAAGATCAAAACAGAAGGTGCTGAATTTTCCTTTTGGGATTGTGATACAAACACCAAGCTGAATCTTATTTTGAAGTATTGGCGAACATCAAAGAGTTACATCTTCAACAAAGGGTGGCTGAATAATTTTGTGAAGAGAAGGAACTTGGTTGAAGGAGATTTGATTGGGATTTACTGGGATTCAACAGGAAAAATATTCAACTTTTCTGTGCTTGAGAGAGCTTCTGATGTGTATCCATGAATATGTAGTAGATTATTATTAGTAGGATATATTAGTATATTATCATTTAGTAGGATATGTTTAGGATTTTTTTTTTTTTGGCATTTTAATTTTTATTCCCACTTCTTTGATTTCTTATAATAAGATTTTCTATTTTCTATTTTTCTATCCTAAAAACAACATTCTATTCAAAATCCTAACCACATCTTCAACACAACAATATCAAATTTTAATATAAATTTTATTTAATAGCATATAATAACAATATATGAGTAAAAAAATTAAAATTCTGTAATAGTTTCTATTAGTTGCAAACGAATTTTGGTAGTAAGTTTGATTTTATATATTAAATGAGAAAGTAAATAAAAAAATAACAAATTTAAAAGCTTATATCCATCATTTACGTATCCAGTACTAAACTAAGTTGTCATAGCCCCTCGTTCCCCTGGCTTCATCTCTCCGGCTATTTCAAATTTTAGGATGAAATTTAGCGGCATATCACTGGTAGGGTTTTCCTTTGAAATTAAATATCAGCAAAGCTTACGAACATATTGAATATACATACATATCTACTTAAAAGGGAAGAGTTAAAAATAAAATTTAGTTTTCTCTTCTTTTTATTTGATTTCAAGTGATTCTATTTCACCCTACTTATTTAACCTATAATAAAAAAACCTATTAATTGATTCCTTAATTAACCATATTTACACTGCTTTCAATTAAAAAATTTTTTCCTCGCAATTCATTAGCAACGAAAGCAATTTTTGGTTGGAAATGTTTTGTAATGACCGTGGAACGAAACCGTTACTGGTGCTAGGATTCAAATCGATTTAAAATCGCCGAAACCCGTAGCAAGTCTATTATACCTCCTATTACACCTGATAAATCTCATACATGATCACACGAAAAAACAAAAACATAATCATTACATGAACCAAGACTTGATCTGTGCATGCATCATAACTGAAAACATAAAACTCATACTAGAGCCCTCATCAAATGCTCCAGTATGATCAACCTAACATGCCTCAAGCTCAGTTCAAATATAAACTCACACTTAAAACTTTTACATAAAAGATCATGAAAACGTGGATTACAAGGACAAACATTAGGGCAAAACTCAATTCTAATTCATAAAACAATACATGTTCACAACTATACTATTACAATAAACTATACTAGCAATTCAGCCAACTTCTCAAGCTAACTTTGATCCTGCGAACCTGGGGTTAGGGGAAAAGAGGATAAGCTACAAGAGTCTAGTGAGTAGAACATAAAAATAGTTTAATAAAATATATAGTGAATGCATCGCAATACAAACAATTCACATCAAGATGGATTTCTCACCATTAACCCTCTACAAATTCCAATAATATCCGACCTACGACAGGAGCTCCTCAGGACTTCCTCTTAAACATATCATAACATGTCCATAGTGCCAGGGGCGTAGAATGGCAGCTCTGGTCTTTCCCTTACATAGTGCTAGGGGCGTAGAATGGGCAGCCCTGGTCTTTCCATATCCGTAATAATATATCATAACATACTCGAGAGCTAGTGGGTCATCCAACATCTATCAACATCAACAATAGATTATGCAATGCATCATATCCTTGAATTCTAATGCCAACAACTTAATTACATATACATGGCATTCGTGATGCATTAGCATACTTAAAAAGTTTGATTTCTTAAAAATAAAATGTTAGTTCAATTCTACTCACCTCTGGCTGATACTCGAGTATGTTATGATATACTTCATTGCAAAGAGCAATGTTTTCTTGTAATGATTCTCCGGTTGATTTTATCTTGTGTACAATGTAAATTGAGATTTCAGGTTTAGACCATGTTTTCCATCTCCTTTGATTCAATATTTATTAGGGCGAAATACCATGAGCTGACTTGCTATTATTCATTAATTCATCACTGTACTTTAATGTTTATATTCTTGAATTTTAAGTCTTTTTATCAAAATTCCATTGTTTTCACTATTAATTTATTATAAAAAAATTAATTTATTCTTCTTTACATTATTTGCTTATTTACACTGGTTAAATTATTTGGCATTTCCAACCTTTCTCATCTCTTTCTTCAACTACATATCAAAAGTTAAATAAGTCTATTTTAACATTTTTTAACTAAATTAATAATGAAGTTTATAGAAATTGTCAAAAAAATTAAAATAGATATACTTGACTCTTGATAAAAAGTATACGAAAAGTTTATACTTATTACATATTTATTTCGTAAGTGTGTAGCAATTTTGTAATAATGAAATCTGAACGCTAGCTTCTTCAATTAATTTTTTATAATTTGCAAATGGGAAACTAGTCCTTTCATGTCAATCCTCAAGAGCTTTTCATAAAAAATGCACCAAATGCATGCCATTCTAAGAAACTAGCGTTAAGGATTTTTTTTTTTTAGAGTTTAATTTTGATTAACTAATATTTCCACTTATTATCATTGTAATATAACCATCAAGCAATCATGTGTAAAAAATAGTAAGACACAGGAAAAATACTTATTTAGATTGGATCTACATGAACCCGTAGTGTAAATGTATGAAACTCCATATGAATCCCACCATATCTCTACACTATGGGATTGTAAATCTAATTTAGATATCATTCTATACACAATATGTTAAGATATATAGCCTAATAATATATTATGGATTGTACACCATACCCCACGGTTGCGGATCCAACTCACAGTGTATTTTGTTCGAAAACTCACAAAGAAATAATAAAACTCTAGTGATGACTTGCAAAACTCACTATTTTTTCATATTAAAGTCCATGATTTTACTATGATTTTGATGAAAACAATTGATTTTTACCTAAAATCCGATTTTGGAAAGGTTTTGAGCTGAAAATGAGAAAATGAACTAAAAGAGACTGTTTTAAAGTTTTTCTCTTACTGAAAGGTACAGTCTTGCCCAAGATTCTAGGTCAAGCCGACGGATAGATTCTAGGATTTGAATTTTTGTTAGTTGTATAGAGTTTAAAACTGTTTCAGATAGATGTAAACACAATCAGATCAAGATTAGGATAAGAGCCATCATAGTAGTAGATTTATTTTACTTTTTCTTTTGTGGATAATTATCTTTGTAATACCCGGCTAGACTCCGGCATCGGAATTCCTACCGTCCGGTGGAATCTCGGATGTCGGAACCCTCTAGAAGGGTAAAATCATGTTTTTATAAAATGTTTTCATGTATTTTATGGTTTTTATGAAGAAAGAAATTGAGTAAAAGTTTTATAGAAAAGAAAGAAAGAGAATGAAGGAAGGGCTCAGGTTCGGCCGCCGAAAGTGGCCTAGCCAGCCACCTATAAAGGGGTCTCCTATCCAAAATGGGCGAGTTTTCTCTCCCCATTTTTGGCCAAGGTGAGTCTCCGTCCTCCCTTGTCGATCTTGTGTTCTTCCTTCAAGTCTCTCATGTTTTTATGAGTTATTTAACTTGGTTTTGAAGATTTTTGGAGCTAAGATCAAGATTTGAAGCTTGGAGACCTTGGAGCTTTCTTCCTCCATTTCTCCAAGTTTAGGTCACCTCCCCTCTCGATCTTCAAGAGGTAAGGGTAGATCTTTAGCTTATCCCATGTTTTAAACAAGTTTTATGAGGGGTTATGGGGTAGAAATGCATGTTTAGGTTAGTTGATTGTTGTTAGGGTTAATGTTGAGTTTATGGACAATGTTTGTTGTATGTGTATATGCTTTGTGTTGATTGTTGGGGTTTAGGGTAGTTTGAGACCTCTATATGCTTGTTTGCTTGTGTATGCATGTTGTAGAATAGCTAAATGCATGTTTGAAAGTTTTGGGAGGCAAAATGTGCATGAGGAGGCTGAGTTCTGCCACTTTGGAAGAACTCAGGTTCGGCAGCCGAAGGCACTTTCGGCCCCCGAACCTGCCTGTGGTGGCATGTTTTGGCTGCCGAACCCTGCCCTCGAAAGTTGGACTTTCTGCTCTGGATGGGAGTTTTGGCCGCCGAAGGTGCCGCCGAAGGTGCATGACTTTCGGCTCTGGATGGACTTTCGGCCGCCGAACCTGCCGCCGAAAGTGCCCTGTTCAGCCTTCCTTTATATGTTTTCTATAATTGTTTTAAGGTGTTTTAGGGGGTTTTTGGGGGGATGTTTAGAGTCATGTTAGTCTATGTTTGGTCCCTCATTTGAGTCCATCTGTGTAGGTTCGGACCCGAGGAACCGAGGACCCCAGCAGTGAGATAGTTGCTTCTGAGTCTTTTTAGAGCTAGCCTGAGGTGAGTAGAATGGATTTTTATGTTGCAAAATAAATAAATTTCGAGCATTTTCATGCATCACGAATACCATGTTATATACTAGGTTGTTTGCATTAGAATTCACGAATATGTTGCATTGCATATTATGATGTTGATGTGGATGAACATTGGATGATCCATTAAGCCCTTGTATGGAATGATATGATATGATGATGATACGGTATGGAAGTCCAGGAAGACCTATTCTACGTCCCTGGCACAATGTAAGAGAAAGTCCAGGAAGACCCATTCTACGTCCCTGGCACATTGGAATGTTATGATATGTTAGGTAAGAGAAAGACCAGAGACCCATTCTACGTCCTGGCACTATTGGATATGTAGAGGGCTATTGGTGACAAGTTCATCCTTAAGGTGATTTGTTTGTGATGTGATGCATTTCATGAAAGCATGAATTTTAATGTAATGTTTTACTATTCTGCTCACTGGGCTCTAGTAGCTCACCCCTTTCCCTTAACCCCCAGGTTTGCAGGTGCGGGCTAGACCAGGAAGTCACCAGGAATAGAAGTTTATGTATGTAATAGATTAGTTGTGGACATGAACGACAATGTAATGTAATGTAATGTAAAGTATTGTGTAATGATATATATTGAGGTTTAGTATTGTGCTTGACCCTAGTATGTATAGTTAATCCCCTTGCTCATGATCTATGAAATGTTTTTATGATGTTTTTCGTAAACCAAGCTTAGTATATGTTACGTTATCCCATTGGAGCATTTGATGAGAGCTCCAGTATGGGGTTTATGTTCTTAAGGATGAGTATGCACAGGTTAAGCTTGGTGAATGAAAAAAAAAGTTTAAAGTTTTTATGTATATGTATGATCATGTATAGGATTTAACAAGTGTATAGGATGTATGTTAGGCTTGCTACGGGTCCCGGCGACCTTAAGTCGATCTGGATCCTAGCGTCGGTAGCGGTCCGGTTTCCGGATCATTACAATCTTTTTGTTTGGAAAAAACCTATATAAAAGCTGCCCTAGAAGAAGAAAACATCTCTCTGCATATCTCTTCTCATCACCTCCTCTTTCTCCTTTTCGATCCCCTCTTAGCTTGATTCTTCTTCTCTTTCTTCTTTTATTTTCTGTAATTTTATTATGGCCCTCAGAGGCTAAACTCTTTTATTCAGTTGAAGGTTAATCAAATTAAGGTTTATTTAAAGTTGTGAGGTTTTATTCTTAATTTCTGTTCATCTTATTTTTATTTTCAATTAATTTCTATTTTTGAGGAACACCTCCATTGTTGTCCTCTTAAGAATTCAAGAGGGCTATTGAATTCCCTAAAAGGACAATATATTGCTAATTAATCTAAGTAAATACGTAATTGTTTAATTGGGTTAATACAAATAGCAATTAACATATTTGTTTAGGTTAAGCAATTAATTGATTTGATTTAAATAATTCGCTTGTTAATATTGACCAAGTTTGGGTTCTTCTCTCTTAAAACAGTTAACTAATTAAATCTACACGCCTGATGGGGTTACTAATTAACTAGGAGTTAATTTAAACGCTACGCGAATTAATTTAATCATAAGGAAGAATTGGTGGGATTCGCTTATTTGAACACTATAACTAAATAATAGTTAATTAAATGAACTATCTCTTTAATCAATTATCAACTGCAAACCTCTCAATTTCGATTATCTTTAACTGAATTTTCTTTATTAATTATTTGTTTCATAATTCCAATTACATTATTTTATTTCTTCTTTAATTCTTCTTAAAATCAATTTCTCCAAATAGTAATTTTCTTTTGTTCTCTTTTTATTTTAAATTGTTCTTCTTATTCTACTTGTCATTTAATTTAAACAACTTTAAGGTCTCTATGGGATCGACACTCATTTACCCTATCTACAAAATCTTTTAATTAATAAAAAAAATTAATTTTAATTCACGGATTCAATGCTCGTCAAATTTTGGCGTCGTTGCTAGGGACCTTTAATAGGTTTGTTTTTATTTTTATGATCAAGTCTGAAAACAATAAAATCCAGTTTGATCCAAAAATTGAGAAGACCGCAAAACGGTTGAGAAAAGCAACCAAGTTGTAAAAACAGGCCAATTCGAGAACCTCTCAACTGCTTGCCCGAACCTTTTAGCTTGAGACCACCGAAGGCCCCACGTCTTCAACACCAACCGAATCATCAGTTAACTCCAACCGAAGAGACATGATGGCTACAGTTGCTATCGAAGAGCAACCTTTTTACATCACATATACAGTGTTAAACGCACCTCTGGAATTACGAATAGGTATGATTCATATGTTACCAAAATTCCAAAGGTTGGAGAATGAAGACCCACATCATCATCTGAAAGAGTTTTACGTGCTTTATTCAAGTATGAGACCACAGGGGATAACTAATGAACAAATTAGGTTAGTAGCTTTTCCTTTTACCTTGATTGAATCTGCTAAGGATTGACTCTACTATTTGCTCCCAAGATCAATCACCACTATAACGACCCCAAAATGGACCGTCACCGGCGCTAGGATTCAGGTCGGCTTAAGGCCGCCAGAACTCGTAGCAAGCCTGCTATACTCTCTGTGTACCTGTAAAATCTCATACATGGTCATACATTTTCTGTGAAAATGAAAACTTTCCTCTGGACCAAGACTTAACCTGTGCATGCACTATCTCTGTACTCTGTACCCCTGACTAGAGCTTGCTCTAGATGGGTTAATTCATACCTGTTAAGCCTGGTTTTTTTTTCACATACTCTGTAAAACAGTTATATAAACAGACCATGTATACAAAAGAGTTACAACACAAAAATAACTAAGTCAAGCACAATTCTAACTTTATACACAACTGTTACATTCTTTACTATTACATGTCCACAATATTCTATTACAAAACTTTTCTCTCTTCCTGTACTCTGCAGGACTTCCCCTGTACACTGTACACTGAACCTGCAAGACTGGGGTTAAGGGAGTGGGATGAGCTCTATAGCCCAGTGAGTAGAACAGAAAAACAAGTCATTCACACATAATCTGATGGAATGCAGCATAGCACAGACAATCCACATCAAGGGTAAATCTGTCACCACATAGTCCCAGTAACTGTGCCGTGCCAGACCGTAGACTGGGGTCCTGGTCTTCCTGTACTGTATATGTATACGTGTATATAACACCTGTACTTACCATTTGCCAGGGCGTAGACTGGGCACCTGGTCTTTACTATACCTGCCAGGCCGTAGAATGGGGTCCTGGACTTTACTATACTTGCCAGGCCGTAGAATGGGGTCCTGGACTTCCTTTTTGGAACTATTGGATCACTCAGCATTCACCCACATCAACAAATAAGTATGCAATGCAACATCTTTGTGGAGTCTAATGCAATCAACCTATTGCATATTATGATGCATGAAATATGCTAAAAGCAATCAATGTCTCAATGAAAACGAGTATTAAGTTTAGTTCCACTCACCTCTGGCTATCTGGACTGACTCTGCAGGCTCTGTAAACGCTGGAGCAGTACTCACTGCTGCTATCTCTGGTTCCTCTGGTCTATGTAGGCATAGATAAACTCAAATGAGGGACCAAACTAGGTTATGACCAACTCTATTAAACTCCCCAAGAATCCCCTTAAACTCACTCAAACATCCATGCAAAGCATGCAAAGGAAGGCTAGATAGGACACTTTCGGCGGCAGGTTCGGCGGCCGAAAGTCCTCTCCAGAGCCGAAACTCAAGCAGGTTCGGTGGCCGAAGCTCTACTTTCGGCAGCCGAACCCTTTCGGGGGCAAGTTTCGGGGACTGAAAGGCACTCCAGAGATGAAAGTCTCTAACCTTCGGCGGCACCTTCGGCGGCCGAAACTCCTCTTCAGAGCCGAAAGTCCAAAGGCTCGGGGGCAAGCTTAGGCAACCGAAGCCACCTCCTCAGCACATTCGGCGGCCGAACCATTCTTCGGCGGCCGAAGCTGGGTTCATCAGCAAGGCAGAACCTTGCTCTGCGTCACGCCACAATGCACCAAACTCTCCCAAACTCAAACACCTCAATTCCTTAACATGCATACACCTAAGCATATGCTCAAAGGGGTCAAAAACTACCTAAAAACCCCAACAACACAAAACACATAACACATATACAAGCTTTTCTCACAAAATCATCAAACACTCTCTTTTTACCCTAATCATGCAACTCTCCCCCAAAACATCCAAAATCATTCATAAATCAAGAAAACAAGCTCAAGATCTTCACTTACCTCTTGAAACCAAGAAGATGAACGATCCTAACGTGGAGTTTTGGAGCAACTCTCCTTCAAACTCTCCAAACTTCAAAAGTCAAGTTTTTAGTTCAAAACCTTCAAAAGAACATAAAAAGCAATCAAACCTTTGCATGATTAATGAAAACATGAAAGATACTGAAGAAAGATAGGGTCTCACCGCTGGAAATGAAAAGATAAGCTCATTCTTATCCTTTCAACCGATTGAGGGCCGTTTTATAGGTGGCTGGCCACACGTGAAACCGAAAGCCATGCATGTTCGGCGGCCGAATATCACCTTCGGCGGCCGAACCTGGCTTTTCTGCCTTGGTTCTTTTCTTGCAAAAACTCTTTTCATTTCAACTTGAAAACATTCAAACATACTATATTACTTTAGAAAAACATAAATCTTACCCTTCTAGATAATTCCGACATCCTGGATTCTACCGGACGATAGGAATTCCGATGCCGGACTCTAGCCGGGTATTACATTCTCCCCCCTTAAGAACATTCGTCCTCGAATGGTCCTAAAACAACAAATAAACACATAAAAAGAGGAAACTCACCTCAAAATAGATATGGATACTGCTGGAGCATCGACTCCCGCGTCTCCCAGGTGCACTCTTCGAGATTATGGTGGTTCCACAGAACTTTCACCATCGGAATTTCCTTGTTTCTTAACTGTCTGATCTGTGTGTCTAGAATTCGTACTGGTTGCTCTACATAGGTGAGATCTCTCAGAATCTCCACATCAGGCTCACTCAGAACCTGACTCGAATCTGACACAAACTGCCGTAGCATAGAAACATGAAATACCGGGTGAATTCTCTCCATCGATGTAGGTAAATCCAGCTTATACGACACATTTTCGATCCTCTGCAAGATCTTAAAGGGTCCAATGTATCGTGGAGCTAACTTACCCTTTCTTCCGAAACGAACCACTCCTTTCATTGGAGACACCTTCAGCAATACCATACTACCCTCCTGAAACTCTATCTGTTTTCTGCGTATGTCTGCATAGCTTTTCTGTCTACTCTGAGCTGTTCTGATTCTCTCTCTGATTATAGGCACTGTTCTACTGGTAATCTTGACTAACTCTGGCCCTGCAAGAGCTTTTTCTCCTACCTCTTCCCAGCAAACAGGTGATCTGCACTTCCTCCCATACAACGCTTCATAAGGAGCCATCCCGATGCTAGCATGATGACTGTTATTGTAGGTAAACTCCACTAGAGGTAGATGCTGCCTCCAAGAACCGCCAAAGTCTAACAAACACATTCTGAGCATATCCTCAATGGTCTGGATGGTCCTCTCTGACTGTCCATCAGTCTGCGGATGGAAAGCAGTGCTAAAATCCAACCGTGTGCCCATCGCACTCTGCAGACTTCGCCAAAATCTGGAGGTGAACTGAGGTCCTCTATCTGAGACTATAGATACGGGAACTCCATGTAATCTCACTATCTCATCTAGATACACCTGTGCTAACTTATCCACAGAACAGTTACTCCTAACTGGAATGAAATGAGCAGATTTCGTGAGTCTGTCCACAATCACCCCTATGGAGTCTATCCTATTGGATGCTGCCGGTAAGCCCACTACAAAATCCATAGCTATGTTCTCCCATTTCCACTCTGGAATCGGCAGTGGGTTAAGCATTCCCGCCGGCTTCTGATGTTCTAATTTCACCCTTTGGCAAACCTCACAGGCTGACACGAACTGTGCCACTTCCTTTTTCATGGCTGGCCACCAATACATCTTTTTCAGATCCTGATACATCTTGGTGTCTCCTGGGTGAACACTATACCGCGCATTATGAGCTTCCCTCATAACGTCTTCCTTCAGACTGCTATTATCTGGTACACATAGTCGCTTCCCATAGCGAAGGATCCCTTTGCTGTCAAATCTGAACTCTGCACTATTGCCTGACTGAACAGTCCTGGCAATTTTCATCAACTCAGGGTCCTCATGCTGTTTCTGCACTATCTGCTCCAGAAACACTGGTGTCACTCTCATCTGTGCTATCAACGCACCCGTACCAGACAATTCTAACTGCAACCCTTCCTTTATGAGCTTATAAAGCTCTATCACTACTGGTCGTCGCTCTGCTGCTATATGGGATAAACTGCCTAGTGACTTTCAGCTTAGGGCGTCTGCCACAACATTCGCCTTACCCGGATGATACTGGATCTTACAATCATAATCACTGAGCAATTCTACCCATCTTCTCTGCCTCATATTCAGCTCTCTCTGGCTCAAGATGTACTGTAAACTCTTGTGATCAGTAAAGATCTCGCATCTAACCCCGTAGAGGTAATGCCTCCACATCTTGAGTGCAAAGATAACTGCTGCCATCTCTAGGTCATGGGTGGGGTAATTCAACTCGTGCTTCTTCAACTGTCTAGAAGCATAAGCAATCACCCTATCACTCTGCATCAAAACACAGCCCAATCCCACTCGAGATGCATCACAGAACACTGTGAAATCTTCGTTACTAATAGGCAGAGCTAACACTGGGGCTGATGTCAATCTCCTTTTAAGCTCCTCAAAGCTCTCTTCGCACTGGTCTGACCAGATAAACTTCTGGTTTTTCTGAGTCAGTTTGGTCATAGGAGCAGCTATCTTCGAGAAGTCCTGAACGAACCTCCTGTAGTAACCTGCCAGTCCCAGAAAGCTTTTAATCTCAGTCACTGTAGTGGGTCTGGACCAGTTAGCTACAGCCTCTATCTTCTTGGGGCCTACCTCAATCCCTTCTGCTGATACCACGTGTCCCAAGAAGGAAATGCTCCTCAACCAAAACTCACACTTAGAGAACTTGGCATACAAACCATGCTCTCTCAGGGTCTGCAAAACTATCCTCAAATGCTGGGCATGATCCTCTGCATCTCTGGAATACACTAAGATATCGTCAATGAAAACAATGGCAAAGTGATCCAGAAACTCACTGAAAACTCTATTCATGAGATCCATGAATGCTGCAGGGGCGTTAGTCAACCCGAACGGCATCACTAAGAACTCATAATGCCCATATCTGGTCCTGAAAGCTGTCTTTGGCACATCTGCCTCTCTAACTCTCAACTGATGATACCCGGATCTCAGATCTAGTTTAGAAAAACAACCTGCTCCAGTTAGCTGGTCGAATAGATCATCAATCCTCGGCAAAGGATACCTATTCTTAGTAGTGACCTTGTTCAACTGTCTGTAGTCAATACAAAGTCTGAGGGATCCATCCTTCTTTCTGACAAAGAGCACTGGAGCACCCCAAGGTGAGGTACTAGGGCGGATGAAACCCTTATCTACCAAGTCTTGTAACTGCTCTTTCAACTCCTTTAACTCTGCTGGCGCCATTCTGTAGGGAGGAATAGAGATAGGTCTGGTATCTGGCAGCAAGTCTATTTCAAACTCTATCTCCCTATCAGGTGGTAGTCCTGGAAGTTCGTCTGGGAACACATCTGGAAACTCTCGGACTACTGGTAGCGAAGCTGGTTCCCTAACCTGTCTGTCTAGCTCTCTCACATGAGCTAGAAACCCCTGACAACCCCTCCTAAGCAAACGACGAGCCTGAAGGGCTGAAATCAAACCTTTGGGTGTACCTCTCCTGTCTCCTCTGAAGACACAGTCTGACCCATCCTGGTCTCTGAGACTAACTACCTTCTCTCTACAGTCCAAGGTAGCTCCATATGTAGATAACCAATCCATCCCTAGAATGACATCAAAATCTATCAAGTCTAGAACCACAAGGTCAGCTGGAAGGCATCTACCCTCTATGAATACTGGACTGAAACGACAGACTGACATTGCCACTGATGGGTCACACTTGGGTCCACTGACCCAGAGAGGATACTCTAACTCAGAACTGATCAAACCCAATCTCTCTATGGCTCTCGAAGCAAGAAAGGAATGAGAAGCACCAGGGTCCATCAAAGCATACACATCTAAACACCCAATGATGAGATTACCTGACACCACTGTGTTCGATGTGTTAGCCTCCTCCTGTTTCACAGTGAAAATCTGTGCTGGGGCTACCGGATTTCCACCTTAGAAACCTGCTGCTGAAGTAGAGGCTGCCCCTCTCCCTCTACCTCTGCCACTACTCTGAGGCATGACTGGAGCTACTGGCTGTACCACACTGCCTGAACTCATCTGCTGGGATGGTGCAAAAGTCACCTGAGGACAATCCCGAGCAATATGCCCTTCCTGTCCACATCTAAAGCAGGCTGTAGATCCCAGCCGACAAGCTCCTCCATGTGGTCTTCCGCATCTTCTGCATACTGGATAAGCTGTGCCAGAGCTTGAGCCACTACCTATTCCCAGACCAGACTTGACTTTACTCCAGAACTTATTCTTTGTTCCTTTTGCCTTTTCCCATCTATTGCTGCCTGCAGTTCCTGAACTAGGGGCCTTAGAACCCGAAGCCTGTGCCTTTGCCTATTTCTGACTATTGGCACTTTCTTCCATTTTCCTGGCTGCATCCACTATAGTGTGGAAACTCTCCTTTTCTGCTGGAAGAATCAAGGAAGAATACCTGGGATGCAATCTCATAGTATATCTCCTTGCCTTCTTTTGATCAGTATCATAGGCTTGACCCACGTACTGTAGCAAATCCAGGAATTTATCTGTAAACTCGTCAACACTCATCTCGTCTGTCTATCTCAATTGCTCAAATTCTATGACTTTCATCTCCCTGGAGCTGTCAGGAAAAGCCCACCCTGCAAACTCATTGGCAAACTCTCCCCATGACATACTGTCCACCCTGGGCTCCATATAATTCTTGAACCATTCTTGAGCTTTCTTACACTTAAGTGTAAACCCTGCCATTTTTATGGCTGTGCTATCATCTGCTCCCAACTCATCAGTGATCATCTTCACAGTTCTAAGGTACTCAAATGGATCATCTCCTGGATTGAATTTCGGAGCATCCAATTTCTAAGTACTCTGTCATTTGCACCTTACTTCCTCCAGATGAGCTAGGTTGCTGTGCTGCAACAACAGGGACTACTAGTTCTGGTTGTGGTGATGGAGGTATTGGTTCATTTAGCTCTGGGTGTGCTGCACCTGGATGGGTAGGGGAAGGTGGATACATAGGATATGGTGGGTAATAATGAGGATAAGGCATATATGGCATGTAAGTAGGATATGGGACAAAACTAGAGTACTCTGACATACCTCGCATCGGATACCCTGAGTCCTGAGGAAAGGATGGATAGTCAAAACCTGAGGCCTGAGCGCCTCCCTACGACTCTCCCATACCTTCTTCAGATCTGCCTACACTCAGGCTTTCATCTATAGACTGGTCAATCTCCATAGCCTCCCTTACTTCCTCTGATCCACCTCCTCTAACTGTACCTCTTCTGCTCTCGTCTACAGACCTTCTAGGGTCTATTGATGTACCTTCCCTGCTAGATCTTTGTGACCTTGCCCTTGGCAATGCAGGAGGACGAGCAGCTGTTCTCTCACTCGTTGGTGGGACTCCAGTCAATCGTGCTGATCGACGAGTTCCTCGCATTTTAACTCTGGAAAAACAACACATAACATAGCATATCAGCATATAGTTAACTCATATATCAATGCACATGCATATCATGGCATATCATAGCATCAAATAGACAGGACTCAACATCCTATCCTAGTGAACATGACTCCCTATGGTGCTTGACTTCTTCTAACCTCTATGAGCCCGACACTCTCTCTATAGGTCCGATCATATGAACCTAGGGCTCTGATACCAATCTATAACGACCTCAAAATGGATCGTCACCGGCGCTAGGATTCAGGTCAGCTTAAGACCGCCAGAACCCGTAGCAAGCCTGCTATACTCTCTGTGTACCTGTAAAATCTCATACATGGTCATACATTTTCTGTGAAAATGAAAACTTTCCTCTGGACCAAGACTTAACCTGTGCATGCACTATCTCTGTACTCTGTACCCCTTACTAGAGCTTGCTCTAGATGGGTTAATTCATACCTGTTAAGCATGGTTTTTTTTTTTCACATACTCTGTAAAACAGTTATATAAACAGACTATGTATACAAAAGAGTTACAACACAAAAATAACTAAGTCAAGCACAATTCTAACTTTATACACAACTGTTACATTCTTTACTATTACATGTCCATAATATTCTATTACAAAACTCTTCTCTCTTCCTGTACTCTGCTGGACTTCCCCTGTACACTGTACACTGAACCTGCAAGACTGGGGTTAAGGGAGTGGGATGAGCTCTATAGCCCAGTGAGTAGAACAGAAAAACAAGTCAT
This sequence comes from Manihot esculenta, assembly GCF_001659605.2. Lineage (NCBI taxonomy): Eukaryota > Viridiplantae > Streptophyta > Magnoliopsida > Malpighiales > Euphorbiaceae > Manihot > Manihot esculenta. The sequence continues at coordinate 24,726,561 of NC_035178.2, read as the reverse complement.
TCACACATAATCTGATGGAATGCAGCATAGCACAGACAATCCACATCAAGGGTAAATCTGTCACCACATAGTCCCAGTAACTGTGCCGTGCCAGGCCGTAGACTGGGGTCCTGGTCTTCCTGTACTGTATATGTATACGTGTATATAACACCTGTACTTACCATTTGCCAGGGCGTAGACTGGGCACTTGGTCTTTACTATACCTGCCAGGCCGTAGAATGGGGTCCTGGACTTTACTATACTTGTCAGGCTGTAGAATGGGGTCCTGGACTTCCTGTCTGGAACTATTGGATCACTCAGCATTCACCCACATCAATAAATAAGTATGCAATGCAACATCTTTGTGGAGTCTAATGCAATCAACCTATTGCATATTATGATGCATGAAATATGCTAAAAGCAATCAATGTCTCAATGAAAACGAGTATTAAGTTTAGTTCCACTCACCTCTGGCTATCTGGACTAACTCTGCAAGCTATGTAAACGCTGGAGCAGTACTCACTACTGCTCTCTCTGGTTCCTCTGGTCTGTGTAGGCACAGATAAACTCAAATGAGGGACCAAACTAGCTTATGACCAACTCTATTAAACTCCCCAAGAATCCCCTTAAACTCACTCAAACATCCATGCAAAGCATGCAAAGGAAGGCTAGACAGGACACTTTCGGCGGCAGGTTCGGAGGCCGAAAGTCCTCTCCAGAGCCGAAACTCAAGCACCTTCGGCAGCCGAAGCTCTACTTTCGGCAGCCGAACCCTTTCGGGGGCAAGTTTCTGGGACTGAAAGGCACTCCAGAGACGAAAGTCTCTAACCTTCGGCGGCACCTTCGGCGGCCGAAACTCCCCTCCAGAGCCGAAAGTCCAAAGGCTCGGGGGCAAGCTTAGGCAACCGAAGCCACCTCCTCAGCACATTCGGTGGCCGAACCATTCTTCGGCGGCCGAAGCTGGGTTCATCAGCAAGGCAGAACCTTGCTCTGCCTCACGCCAAAATACACCAAACTCTCCCAAACTCAAACACCTCAATTCCTCAACATGCATACACCTAAGCATATGCTTAAAGGGGTCAAAAACTACCTAAAAACCCCAACAACACAAAACACATAACACATATTTAAGCTTTTCTCACAAAATCATCAAACACTCTCTTTTTACCTTAATCATGCAACTCTCCCCCAAAACATCCAAAATCATTCATAAATCAAGAAAACAAGCTCAGGATCTTCACTTACCTCTTGAAACCAAGAAGATGAACGATCCTAACGTGGAGTTTTGGAGCAACTCTCCTTCAAACTCTGCAAACTTCAAAAGTCAAGTTTTTAGTTCAAAACCTTCAAAAGAACATAAAAAGCAATCAAACCTTTGCATGATTAATGAAAACATGAAAGATACTGAAGAAAGATAGGGTCTCACCGCTGGAAATGAAAAGATAAGCTCATTCTTATCCTTTCAACCGACTGAGGGCCGTTTTATAGGTGGCTGGCCACACGTGAAACCGAAAGCCATGTATGTTCGGCGGCCGAATGTCACCTTCGGCGGCCGAATGTCACCTTCGGCGGCCGAATGTCACCTTCGGCGGCCGAATGTCACCTTCGGCGGCCGAACCTGGCTTTTCTGCCTTGGTTCTTTTCTTGCAAAAACTCTTTTCATTTCAACTTGAAAACATTCAAACATACTATATTACTTTAGAAAAACATAAATCTTACCCTTCTAGATAATTCCGACATTCTGGATTCCACCAGACGACAGGAATTTCGATGCCGGACTCTAGCCGGGTATTACAACCACTTGAGCGCAAATTGGAGAACCAAGTGAGCCAACTTGTTATATCAATGAGCAAGCTAGAATCTCAAGGGAAATTGTCCTCCCAAAATGTGCCAAATCCAAATCAAAATGCAAGCGCAATCACATTGCGAAGCGAAAAATAATTGTAAACTGCCAGCTCGAAGAGGCTTGCCCAAGGCAATGATACAGACCTGATGCCAGAAGTAGAATTGGAAATTCCAGTAGAGAACCAACATCAGAAATTAGAGGTAGAACAACCCCTAATTCAGGTAACACATCCCCCTTTTCTTGAAAGATTTGCTCAATCCAAAAGGGAAAAGGAAGAAAAAGAGATCTTGGAGATTTTTCGTAAAGTCCAGATAAACATACATCTTCTTGAAACCATAAATCAAATATCCAGGCATGCTATATTTCTAAAAGACCTTTGCACTAATAAAAAGAAAGTGTATGGGCATGAAAATATTAAAGTAAGTGAGAATGTGTCAGTTGTGCTTCAAAAGAAATTCACAAAAATGTAAAGATAAGGGCATATCTGCAATATCATGTAAAGTTGGTAACTTTAAAGTTAAGAAGGCAATGTATGATTTAAGAGCTTCTATAAATGTTATGCCTTTGTCTGATTATTTATCTTTGGATGCAGGTCCTTTGAAACAAACAGGAATCACACTCGAACTTGCTGATAGATCAATAGTCTATCATAAGGGTGTGTTAGAGGATGTCTTGGTCTAAGTAAGGAAATTGATTTTTTCAGCAGACTTTTTTATCTTGAACATGGAAGATGATAGTTCATCTAACTCCATCAATTTGTTGCTAGGGAGACCATTCCTCAGCACAGCTAGAATGAAGATCGATGTGCATGAAGGCACGCTGGAGTTTGACAAAGAAGAGATAAAATTTAATATCTACTGTAACAGCCCGGAAAACCGATACCCCTCTTGTAACGGTCCGAACCGCTCGGCACTAGGATCCAGATCGGCTTAAGGCCGCCTAGACCCGTAGTAAGCCTATCCTGAACTCTGTGTACCTGTTAAAATCCCATACATGATCCGACTGGACTATTAACTGTTAAACCTTGTCTGTAAAACAACCAGACTTAACCTTTAAACCACTCTCTGTAGGTCCAATCATATGAACCAAAATGCTCAGATATACGAATCTGAACTAGCCCTCGGGCTATCTATAACACACCAGTGATGCTGTACCAAGTAACCTCCATACCCTATGCGCTCTGCAGCATAGAACCCACTCTGTAAGGGTCAGCATATCATAAGTTAACTTGGCTACCATAGAGTCACAGGAATCAAACCTGGTCTTCTCTAGTGGTCTACTCTGTGGATCACAGGAATCAAACCTGGTCTTTCCTTTGCACTGGTCTTGGGTCAAGGGAACCCTCACAGTTATCATTCACTGGGTTTTCGAAACACAACATATATTAAGTCTGGTCTAACTCATTTTTCATCAAGAAACTGTAAAACTGGAGACATGCATATACAAGGGATTAACATACACTAGACAATAGGCAAAAGCACATTCTAACTCATTTATACAGTAACTGACTAACTATGACATCACCTTTACATATATCACTTTAATTACATCATGTCCACACTAGGCTATTACACATGCAGTCTTCTAGTCACCACTCTGCTGTTGCTGACTTTCCCTGCTATACTGAACCTGCAAAACTGGGATTAAGGGAAAGGGATGAGCTTCTAAAGCCCAGTGAGTAGAAACACTGAAAATAGTTCATTCATACACATCTTTTATGAAAATGCAACACAACTCATACATTCCACATCATTGATTGGACATGACTTCAAAACTCCCTCGACGGGCTATTGATGTCGCCTGGGTCCAATCATCTGGAATTAGACATGACCTCAAAACTCCCTCTAAGGGCTATTGATGTCGCCTTGGTCCAATTCCCACTATCACTGAATAAGGCAATGCAACAACTTCGTGATTCTAATGCACATCACCCTAATATAAATCATAACATTCATGAGGCATGAACTATGCTAACAAGCATTCGGTTTCTTTAAGAAAAAGATGAAGTTTAGTTCTACTCACCTCTGCTCCTCAAGCAGAAACCTGACTGACGCTGCAACTGCTAATCCTGACGACCTCCCTGAACTGTCGGGTCCAATCCTACACAAATGGACTCGAATGAGGTGTCAAACATACTCTTATCAACTCTTAAACAATCCCCTATAATCCCCGCTGAACCTCTGAAAACAATCACATAAACATGCAAAAGAAGGCTGGACAGAGCACCTTCGGCGGCACCTTCGGCGGCCGAATGTGCATGACAGAGCCGAAAGTCCATTCTTTCGGAAGCAACCTTAGGCAGCCGCAACTGCCTCCACAAGGGGTTCGGCGGCCGAATCCTCCCTTCGGCGGCCGAACCTGAGTTCATCCAGAACTCAGCTTCGTGCATGAACAAGCCTGCCAAGCACCAACCCCACTCCATACATGCATACCTCCTCCTTCACTCACATATACTCAGGTATATGAACCAAGGGGTCCAAAACTACCTACTAACCCCAACAAAACAGCAACTAACACATATACATACTTACACCATTAAAACATCAAAACTAAACCTATATACATACCTCTCCCCTTAACCTCTTTAAAAGCTGTTATAAATCATTAAAACCAGTTTAAAGACTTCCCTTACCTCTTGAAAACAGAAGAGGAACAGCCAACTCAGCAACTCCTCCTCCAAAGCTTCAAACCCTCACAACTCTTCTTTTCTCTCAAAAACGTTCAACCCCTTTGCAAAAGACCAACCCTCTGCATAAGCTGATTAAAGCGTGCAGATGAGTCAAGGGAGACGTGGCTAAACCTCTGGTCATGATCTGGAGGTGAACACCTGGCCAAACCACGGACTGAGGAGTGTGCACAACTAACCGACCACCTCAGCTTCGGCTGTCGAAACTGCATGCACAACCATGCAACGTTCGGGGGCCGAACATAAACTTCGGGGGCCGAACATTGGGCACTTTCGGCGGCCGAACTTACCATTCGGGGGCCGAACATGACAGAAACTCCTTAGGCCACTTCTCCTCAAAACTTAACTCTTTTCTGAATCAAACCGTTTAAACACTTAAAAACCTTTTAGAAAACCTTCACTCTTACCCTTCTAAAACCTCTGACATTCCGGAATTCCACCAGATGGTAAGAATTCTGATGCCTGAACTAGCCGGGTATTACATCTACAATGCAATGAAATATCCTGATGATAATTTTTCTCTTTGCAGTATAGACATTGTTAATCCTCTTGCTCAAAAAGCATTTGAATTAAGTAAGAAAGACAAGTTGGAGGTAGATCTAACCGAAAACTTAACATTGGACTGCCTTGACAATAGCACATCACAATTCAGTAAAGAAATCATAGAAAAAGTTCGTTAATTGGACACTTTGAGCCACAAGGTAAGTATCTTTAACTCACTTCCAATACCCAATACTTACAACAAATTTCTTCCTTCTGTTTTACAGGCATCAAAACTTGAGTTGAAAATACTTTCAGCTCATTTGAAATATGTATTTTTAAGAGGTAATAACACACTTCTGATCATAATCTCCTCCAAGTTGAATCCTTTAAAAGCAAATAAGTTGATTTGGGTGTTGAATGAATACGAAGATGGAAGTGGTTGTAGAAGGAAAATCAATGAAGCCTAACATGCCACTAAGTCTAGCCTAGGACTATAAACAAGGGCGCTGCTTGGGAGGCAACCCAAGGTGACAGGCTTGCCCAAGCCTATACAATTACCAGGAGTTTTTTCTTTTAATTTTTTAATTTTTATTTTATTTCTCTATTATCTTCAACCTTGAAGCATATTATATTTTTTGAACAAGTGTGAACTTTAAAGACATCATATATAGTCTTCAATGGTTATTTGAGTAAATTTTAAAATTGCTCTAAAGAGAGGTAATTTTATTTTTACTATTTTTATTTACTTTTTACTTTTATTATAAAAAAAATCTATAACCCTTATTTTCTTTTCTTCCTTTTTTCCTTCTTCCCCACGCCTCTCTCTCTCTTGTGACTCTCCCTTTCCTTGCAGGAATGACGATGCTGAAGCTCCAGCCCACTGAAGCTCAACCAAGCGTGACAACAGCCACCGCGACATCCTCCACACATCGCCTCCAAGTTTCGTCGACCCCAACGGCTACTTCATTAATGGAGACGCCAGCTGCTGAAAGAGTGACAGAAATGCCGACGGTACCATTGCCAACAGCAGCCGTGTCGCCAGTGCCGATTTTGCTCCATCGATGTTTTCTCCACCGGTCGTAACAAGGGGAACCACCTGTTCATAGTTAAAGGGCAAAAACCCCATCCATGAAGTGAACGCCAATGATGATGATGAATGGGAGGTTAAGCCCGAAATCTTGTAGCAGCTACAAGATAGGAAAACATAATCCAAGACCACTATATTGGTCTTGAGTCATAGTGAGAAGGGAACCACTGACCAAGTACAAGAGGTAGAGGACACAAGCAATGAGCAGGTTTAACCCGTTTCTCCTCCAAAAAAGAAACAGAAGAAAAGAATGCCTATAAAGCTAGTGGGAAGGACAAATACTTGCCCGAAGAACAGGACCTGCATGGCAAATTCAACTTTGAGGATAAGGTCAGGTACCAATTTTTTCTCTATTCTGATATCTTTTCTTATAAGAGAATAAATGATGCTGCTTTGACTCAGTTGCAATTACTTGATGAGATTTATGATTTAGTTGATAATATTGGATGAAGAAAATTTTTTGTGATAAACTACCCCTCTTATGTTGAGTTGTGCTGTGAGTTTTATGCCACCTATGAGTTCTCTTTTGATGTGTAGAATTTTAATTTAAATGTACCTATTATTTGTTTTAGATTCCAAAATAAACTGGTACATTATTCAATTACAGGTTTTAATCTGCATTTGGATGTTTATGATGATGATGATAATGTTAAAACTGCTGAGTACTTAGACTCTTTGTGTGATTATCTAGCTGGTTGGGATTCAATTTTGGTATACAAAGAATTAACAGGGAATCCTATGCTTGAATTTAAGGGAAGCAAATCTAAAGTAAATAATATCCAAAGCCCTGGCCTTAAATATATTCAGAGGTTTCTTTGTTATACATTTTTTGGGAAAAATAAAGATCTCACCAAGCTGACCAAGTATGAACTCTTTTTTTGTGGTGTATGTTGAATAAATAAAAAGTTAATTTTGGTTTCTAATTAGCCTCCTAGTTTAAGAGTATTTCTGATGCTGGGCAAGGTATATATCTAGATTATGTGATTTCTATGCTAGCTATAGGATTGGGTTTGCTTGACATAGAGAACACTAATTTGCACATAGTTGAGCACATTCTTCCTTTTGATATACCTACACTTAATTCTATGGGCTTACTCTGCCTCAACAAGAGAAAAGAAATTGTGTTTTGTTCCCCAAGTCCTATCATTCTACCACAATCGCGCTTATTTTGGACAGAGGACAAGTTAACCCCAACAACCTCTGTAGCACCTCCAGAACCTAATAATAAAGCCCGCCTAGCCAATATATGAGTAAAAAAAATTAAAATTTTGTAATAGTTTCTATTAGTTGCAAATGAATTTTGGTAGTAAGTTTGATTTTATATATTAAATGAGAAAGTAAATAAAAAAATAACAAACTTAAAAGCTTATATCCATCATTTATATATCAAGTATTAAACTAAGTTGTCATAGCCCCTCATTCCCCTGGCTTCATCTCTCCAGCTATTTCAAATTTTAGGATGAAATTTAGTTGCGTTTCACTGGTAGGATTTTGCTTTGAAATTAAATATCAGCAAAGCTTACGAACATATTAAATATATATACATATCTACTTAAAGGGAAGAGTTCAAAATAAAATTTAGTTTTCTCTTTTTTTTATTTAATTTCAAGTGATTCTATTTTACCTTACTTATTTAACCTATAATAAAAAACCTCTTAATTGATTGCTTAATTAACCATATTTACACTGCTTTCAATTAAGAAAATTTTTTGTCACAATTCATTAGCAATGAAAGCAATTTTTGGTTAGAAATATTTAGCGATGAGAGCATCAAAAAGAGGGTTAGGGCTCTTATCAATTCGTCGCATAAATTTATTGCAACAGAAAAAAATCCTTCAGTGATGAGAAATTTCGTCGCAAAGAGCCATATTTTCTTGTAATGCTTCTCTCGTTGATTTTAACTTGTGTACAATGTAAATTGAGATTTCAGGTTTAGACCATGTTTTCCATCCTTTGATTCAATATTTATTAGAGCGAAATAACATGAGCCGACATGCTATTATTCATTAATTTATCATTATACTCTAATGTTTATATTCTTGAATTTTAAATTTTTTTATCAAAATTCCATTGTTTTCACTATTAATTGATTATAAAAAGATTAATTTATTCTTCTTTACATTATTTGCTTATTTACTCTAGTTAAATTATTTGGCATTTCCAACCTTTCTCATCTCTTTCTCCTCATTCCTCACCTATCCAGCAAATTTTTTTTTAAATAAGTCTAAATCTATTCTTCAACTACATATCAAGAGTTAAATAAGTCTATTTTAATATTTTTTAACTAAATTAATAATGAAGTTTATAGATATTATCAAAAAATTAAAATAGATCTACTTGACTCTTGATAAAAAGTATATGAAAAGTTTTATACTTATTATACTTTTATTTCATAAGCATGTAGCAATTTTGTAATAATGAAATCGAAGGCTAGCTTCTTCAATTAATTTTTTATAATTTGCAAGTGGGAGTCTAGTACTTTCATATCAAGAGTTTTTCATAAAAAATGCACCAAATGCCTGCCATTCTAAGAAACTTGTGTTAAGGATTATTTTTTTTTAGGGGTTAATTTGATTAACTGATATTTCCACTTATTATCATTGTAATATAACCATCAAGCAATCATATGTAAAAAACAGTTAGACACAAGAAAAATTCTTATTTAGATCGGATCTACATGAACCCGTAGCGTAAATGTATGAAACTTCATGTGAATCCCACCATATATCTACACTATGGAATTGTAAATTTAATCTGGATATCATTCTGTACAAAATATGTTACGATATGTAGCCTAATATTATATTATGGATTGTATATCATACCCCACGGTTGCGGATCCAACTCACATTGTATTCTATTCGAAAACTCATAAAGAAATAAGAAAATTCTGGTGATGTGTTGCAAAAATCACTATTTTTCCATATTAAAGTCCATAACTTTATTATGATTTTTATGAAAATAATTAATTTTTACTTGGAATTTAATTTTGGACAGATTTTGAGTTGAAAATGAGAAAATGAACTAAAAGATGCAATTTTAGAGTTTTTTCTGACTAGAAGGTACAGTCTTGCCCAAGACTGTACCCCAAGCCAATGGACAGATTGCAGGATTTAAGTTTTTGCTAGATGTACGGAGTTTAAAAATATTTCAGATAGATGCAAACACAATCAGATCAGAATTAGGATAAGAGCCATCATAGGAGTAGTAAATTTATTTTACTTTTTCTTTTAAATTGTGGATAATTATCTTTTAGTTTGAGAAAAACCTATATAAAGGTTACCCTAGAAGTAGAAAACATCTCTCTACACATCTCTTCTCATCACCTCCTCTCTCTCTTTTTCGGTCCCCTCTTGGTCGGATTCTTCTTATCTTTCTTCTTTTATTTTCTATAATTTTGTTATAACTCTTAGAGGCTAAACTCTTTTATTTAGTTGAAAGTTAATCAAATTGAGATTTATTTAAAGTTGTGAGATTTTGTTCTTAATTTTTGTTCATCTTATTTCTTTTTTTAATTAATTTCTGTTTTTGAGGAACACCTCCATTGCTGTCCTCTTAGGAATTCAAGAGGTCTATTGAATTTTCTAAAAAGACAATATATTACTAATTAACCCAACTAATACGGAATTGTTTAATTAGATTAATACAAGTAGCAATAAATATATTTATTTATGTTAAGTAATTAACTGATTTGATTTAAATAATTTACTTGTTATTATTAATAAAATTTGAGTTCTTCTCTCCTAAAGCAGTTAATTAATTAAATTTACATGTTTGATAGGGTTACTAATTAACTAGGAATTAATTTAAACGCTATGCAAATTAATTTAATTATAAGAAAGAATCGGTGGGATTTGCTTGTTTGAACACTATAACTAAATAATAGATAATTAAATGAACTATCTCTTTAATCAATGATCAACTGCAAACCTCTCAATTTTGATTACCTTTAACTTAGTTTTCTTTATTAATTATTTATTTTATAATTCTAATTGCATTATTTTATTTCTTCTTTAATTCTTCTTAAAATCAATTTTTCCAAATAGTAATTTTCTTCTTCTCTTTTTGTTTTAAATTGTTCTTCTTATTCCATTTTTCATTTAATTTAAACAACTTTAAGGTCTCTGAGGGATGGACACTCATTTACCCTAACTAAAAAATCTTTTAATTTAAGAAAAAGAAAAATCGGTTTTAATTGACGGATTCGACGCCCATCAAATTTTGGCATTGTTGCCAGCGACCTTTAATAAGTTTGTTTTTGTTTTTATGATCAAGTTTGAAAACAGTAGAATCTAGTTTGATCCGGCAATCGAGAAGACCGCAAAACGGTTGAGAAAAGCAACAAAGTTGCAAAAACAGGCCAATTCAAAAACCTCTCAACCGCTTGCCCGAACCCCTTTGCGTGAGACCACCGAAGGCCCCATGTCTTCAATACCAACTAAACCACCAGTTGAGTCCAACCGAAGAGACACAATGGCCACAGCTACAGCCAAAGAGCAACCTTTTTGCATCACATACACAGTGTTAAACGCACCCCTGGAATTACGAATAGGTATGATTCATATATTACCAAAATTCCAAAGGTTGGAGAATGAAGACCCACATCGTCATCTAAAAGAGTTTTACGTGGTTTGTTCAAGTATGAAACCACATGGGATAATTGACGAACAAATCAGGTTAATAGCTTTTTCTTTTACTTTGATTGAATCTGCAAAGGATTGGCACTACTATTTGCCTCCAAGATCAATCACCACTTGGGCGCAAATTAGAGATTTATTTTTAAAAAGGTTTTTTCCAACAACTAAAGCATCATCTATAAGGAAGGAAATAAGTGGAATCAAACAAAGAAAAAATTGAAACTTTCCATGAATATTAAGAACGTTATAAGAATTTAATTGCAAGCTGTCCAAAACATGGAATCACTCCAAAACAACTCAACCTTCACTTCTAGAAAGACTTTTGCCATTAAAAAGGAGAATAATAAATGCTGCTAGTGGAGGAGCCATTGCAGAAATGAAACCTAAAAAAGGTAAAACTTTAATCTCGAAATTGTCTGCCAACTCTAGACAGTATAGCCGAGATGAAGACATTCCTAGGAATGTGAATGAGGTAAGTATTGCATCTTTAAATTCTAAAATTTCATAACTCACCGCTACAATTCAACAATTGGTTGTAGAAAATAATGTATGGACTTGTGGCATTTGCAAATAAGCCAACCATCCCACAGATATGTACCCTACCCTTCAGGAAGGTGAGCTACAGGTTAATGCAATTGGAGGATTCAATGGACAACAAAGAAAGTATGATCCGTTTTCAAATATGTACAATCCAAGATGGAGAGATCATCTGAACCTTAGCTATGTGAATAGACAACAAATTTTCAACCAAGAGCAAATTATCAAGCTGCAAAATCAAGTATGTCTCTAAAAGATATTCTGCAATCTCTTGCTAATAGCACTCTTACTTTTCAACAGGATATGAAGTCGAGCATTCAAAATTTAGAGAACCAAGTGAGCCAACTTGCTATATCAGTGAGCAAGCTGGAATCTCAAGGGAAACTGCCCTCCTAAATCGTACCAAATCCAAAATAGAACGCTAGTGCAATCACATTGCGAAGCGTGAAAGAATTGTAAACTGCCAGCTCGAAGAGGCTTGCCCAAGGCAATGCGATAGACCTGATGCCAGAAGTAGAATTGAAAATTCCAGCAGAGAACCAGTCCTAGAAATTAGAGATAGAGCAGCCCCTAATTTAGGTAACACATCCCCCTTTTCCTGAAAGATTTGTTCAATTCAAAAGGGAAAAGGAAGAAAAAAAGATCTTGGAAATTTTTCACAAAGTCCAGGTAAACATACCTCTTATTGAAACCATAAAGCAAATATCTAAGTATGGTAAATTTCTAAAAGATCTTTGCACTAATAAAAGAAAATTGTATGGGCATGAAAAGATTAAAGTAGGTGAGAATGTGTCAGTTGTGCTTCAAAGGAAAATTCCACAAAAATGTAAAGATAAGGGCATGTCTGCAATATCAAGTAAAGTTGGTAATTTTGAAGTTAAGAAGCAAATGTATAATTTAGGAGTTTCCATAAATGTTATGTCTTTGTCTGTTTATTTATCTTTGGATGCAAGTCTTTTGGAACAAACAGGAATCACACTCCAACTCGTTGATAAATCAATAGTATATTCTAAGGGTGTGTTGGAGGATGTCTTGATCCAAGTAGGGAAATTGATTTTTTCAACAGAATTTTTTGTCTTGGACATGGAAGATGATAGTTCATCTAACTCCACCGATTCATTGCTAGGGAGACCATTCCTTAGCACAGCTAGAATGAAGATCGACGTGCATGAATGCACAATCACAATGGAGTTTGATGGAGAAGAGGTAAAATTTAATGTATACAATACAATGAAGTATTCTGATGATATTTTTCTCTTTGCAGTATAGACATTGTTAATCCTCTCGCTCAAGAAGCATTTGAATTAAGTAAGGAAGACAAGTTGAAGGTAGCTCTAACAAAAAAATTTAGCATTAAACTGCCTTGTCAATAGCACATCGCAATTCAGTAAAGAAGTCATAGAAACAGTGCGCTCATTGGACACTTTGAGCCACAAGGTAAGTATCTTTAACTCACTTCCAATACCCGATACTTACAATAAACTTCTTTCTTTTGCTTTGCAAGCACCGAAACTTGAGTTGAAAACACTTCCAACTCATTTGAAATATGTATTTTTAGGAAGTAATAACACTCTTCTAATCATAATCTCCTCCAAGTTCAATCCTTTAAAAGCAAAAAAGTTGATTTGGGTGTTGAATGAATATGAATATGGAAGTGGTTGTAGAAGGGAAATTAATGAAGCCTAATATGCCACTAAGTCTAGCCTAGGACTATAAACAAGGGCACTACTTGGGAGGCAACCCAAGGTGATAGGCTTGCTCAAGCCTGTACGATTACCAGGAGTTTTTTCTTTTAATTTTTTAATTTTTATTTTATTTCTCTATTATCTTCACGCTTGGAGCAGATTATATTTTCTAGACAAGTCTGAACTTTAAAGAGATCATATACAGCCTTCAATGGTTATTTGAGTAGTAAGTTATTTGAGTAAATTTTAAAACTGCTCTAAAGAGAGGTAATTTTATTTTTACTATTTTTATTTACTATTTACTTTTATTATAAAAAAATCTAAAACCCTTATTTTCTTTTCTTCTTTTTTTCCTTCTTCCCCGTGCCTCTCTATCTCGTGACTCCCCTTTTCCTTGCAGGAACGACGATATCGAAGCGCCAGCACACCGAAGCTCAACCAAACATGACGATAGCCACCGCGACATCCTTCACACGCCGCCGCCAAGTTTCATCGACCCCAACGGCTACTCCATTGATGGAGATGCATGCCACTGAAAGAGTGCTAGAAATGCTAGCGGTACCATCGCCAACAGCAGCCGCATCGCCAACACCAGTTTTTACTCCATCGATGTCTTCTCCACCGATTGTAATAAGGAGAACCACATGTTCACAGTTGAAGGGCAAAACCCCCGTCCATGAAGTGAACACCAACAATGATGATGAATGGGAGGTTAAGCCCAAAATCTTGAAGCAACTACATGATATGAAAACACAACCCAAGACCACCATATTGGTCTTGGAAGCTTCAAAAAGCAGTAGCGAGGACACAGCCTTGAGTCACAATGAGAAGGGAACCACCAGCCAAGTACAAGAGGTAGAGGACACAAGCAGTGAGGAGGTTCAACCCGTTTCTCCTCCAAAAAAGAAATAGAAGAAAAGAATGCCTAGAAGAGCCAGTAGGAAGGCCAGATACTTGCCCAAGAAATAGGACCTGAACGGCGAATTCAACTTTGAGGGTGATGATAAGGTCAGGTACCAAATTTTTCTCCATTCTGATATATTTTCTTGTAAGAGAATAAGTGATGTTGCTTTGACCCAATTTGAGTTACTTGATGAGATTCATGCTTTAGTTGATAATATTGGATGGAAAAATTTTTTTGCGATAAACTGACCCTCTTATGTTGATCTGTGCTATAAGTTTTATGCCACCTATGAGTTCTCTTTTGATGTGTAGAATTTTAATTTAAATGTACCTATTGTTCGTTTTAGATTGCAAAATAAACTGGTACATTATTCAATTACAAGTTTTAATCTACATTTGGGTGTTGATAATGATGATAATTTTAAAACTGCTGAGTACTCAGACACTTTATGTGATTATCTAGCTGGTTGGGATCCAATTTCGGTATATAAAGAATTAACAGGGAATCCTGCACTTGAATTTAAGGAAGGAAAATCTAAAGCAAATGATATCTAGAGCTATGGCCTTAGATACATTCACAAGTTTCTTTATTATATATTTTCTAGGAAAAATAAAGATCCCACCAAGATGACCAAGTATGAACTCTTCTTTTTGTGGTGTATGTTGAATAAACAAAAAATTAATTTTAGTTTCTATTTAGCCTCCCAGTTTAAGAGTATTTCTGATGCTGGGCGAAGTATATATCTAGATTTTGTGATTTCTATGCTAGCTATGGGATTGGATTTGCTTGACATAGAGAACACTGATTTGCACATAGCTGAGCACATTCTTCCTCTTGATATACCTGCACTTAATTCTATGGGCTTACTCTGCTTCAACGAGAGAAAAGAAATTGTGTTTTATCCCCCAGGTCCTATCATTCCACCACGATCGCGTTTATTTCGGACAGAGAACAAGTCAACTCCAACCACCTCTATAGAACCTCCAGAACTTGATAATCAAGCCCGCCTAGCCATAATTGAGACGAAATACACCACATTGATGCTAAAATTGATGCAATTCTCTCCCACTTAGGGCTGCCCATAACCCAGCCTCCTCCAGCTTGAAGTTTTAGGCAACTCACTCCTCAAGGAAGTTCTCTTTACTCACTTTTATTAATTTGCTGATGAACTTCCTCTGTTGCTTGAATTTTTTTCACATTGAGGACAATGTGAGAAGTTAGTGTGGGGAAGAGAAGTGATTGGAATAGAAGTGTTTTTATTGTGTTGATTATGTACATATTCTTCTGCTATTCTACATAAATTTTTTTGCTTACTGTTAGAGGCTTGCCCAAGCCTATAAAACTTGTTCTATTTTTTAGTAGTTTCTTAGCACTTGCATTTACTGATTTGTCACCTTTTCAATTCTCAAATTTTAATTTTTCTATTTTTGAGATTTATTTAAAAAAGAAATTTATTGTTTCTTACTTGTCATGAGAAGTTTGATATGTCCTTATCATAGAATTCAAATTTTTATGCCATTTATATGCTAGTCTAAATATAATAAATTCATCCTTGTTCATTTTTTAAGTCTTGTTTTTAAGACTTGTTTTGAAAATTCATGAAGTATAGTTTTTATTTGAATAGATGGGTAATGAATGCATGTTCTTTCAAATGAGTTGCTGCCCTTTGTTAAGAATGACTTAAAAGAACATTGTCTAGACCATGTGTTTATGTGAAAATTAAGGGTTGTCATCAAAGAAAAAGAAAAAAAAAAGAAAGATAGCAAAAATAAAAAATTAATGCACTCCTGTAACGATCCGAGAACTGGACCGCTACCGGTGTTAGGGTTCAGATCGACTTAAGATCACCAAAACCCGTAGCAAGCCTACTATACATCCTGTTATACCTGATAAAATCCCATACATGATCACATGATTTAAAAAAGAACCTAAACATTTTATGAACCAAGGCTTGACCTGTGCATGTATCAAAACTGAAATCATGAAACCCATACTAGAGCCCTCATCAAATGCTCCAGTACGGTCAACAAAACATGCCTCAAGCTCAGTTCAAACATAAACTCATACTTAAAACTTTTACATAAAGGATCATGAAAATAGGGATTACAAGGACAAACACTAGGGCAAAGCACAATTCTAATCTATTAAACAATACATGTCCATAACTATACTATTACAATAGACTATACCAGCAACTCAGCCGACTTTCCCGAGCTAACTCTGATCCTACAAAACTGGAGCTAGGGGAAAGGGATAAGCTACAAGAGCCTAGTGAGTAGAACGTAAAAACAGTTCAATAACCATATGATCGTATGAATGCGTCAGAACACAAATAATTCACAACATGATGGATTCCTCACCAGTAACCCTCTACAAATTCCAATAGTGTCCGGCCCACGACGGGTGCTCCTCAGGACTTCCTCTTAAACATATCATAACATATCTATAATGCCAGGGGCATAGAATGGGCAGCCCTGGTCTTTCCCTTACATAATGCCAGGGGCGTAGAATGGGCAGCCCTGGTCATTCCATATCCGTCATAGCATATCATATAATATTTGAGGGTTAGTGGGTCATCCAACATCCATCCACAACAACAAATAAATTATGCAATGCATCATATTCATGAATTCTAATGCAAACAACCTAATTACATATACATGGCATTCGTGATGCATGAGCATGCTTAAAAAGTTTGATTTCTTTAAAATAATATATCAGTATAGTTCTACTCATCTCTGGCTGACGCTCGCCTAAAATTGAAGCAGTTATCTCACTGCAAGCTTCTACGATCTCCCAAGTCTGATCCTACATAGATGGACTCAAATGAGGGACCAAACATAACTTTTACAATACTCTAAACAACTCTCCAAGAAACCCCTAAAAACATACCAGAACATCATAGAAATCAAGTAGAAAAAGGCTGGGCAGGGGACTTTCGGTGGCAGGTTCGGCGATTGAAGGTCCCTCACAGATCCGAAAGTTAAAACTTTTGGAGGCAGGTTCGGCGGCCTAAAGCCCTTCATAGATCCAAAAGTCAATACTTTCGGGGGCAGGTTCGGCAGCCTAAAGCCTATCACAGAACCGAAGGTTGAAACCTTCGGGGGCAGGTTAGGCGGCCAAAAGGCTGCTTCCACAAGCAGGTTTGGCGGTCGAACCTGGGTTCTCCAGCAAGGCAGAACTCGATTCTGCCCTAAACATACAGCCTCCAAAACACATCTAAACACATATGCAAAAGCCTAACAACTATCATACATACTTAAAACACACAAGGGACATCTAGATCTAGCCTAATCCTCATCATGCATAGACAGGAAATCCAAGAGAAACTCATCCTTCAACAAAACCAACACAACCCTTCAACTTAGGAAAAGTTAACATGCATGCATCAACAAACCCCCCTAAAACACTTAAAAACTTGCTGAACCCTTTAGAAAGCAGAAGAAAGGTGAAGATCAAACTTACCTTTTGGCGAACAGCAAGGTAGCAGCAAGCTATGGGAGGGTTTTGGAGATGGAGAGATGAGTTCCGAGGGTTCCAAAAGCTAGGGTTCCGCAATGCAACTTAAACTTCAAAACAACAGCAGAAAAATAGGAATTCTTTGAGGGATTTGAAGAAATTCAGCAAGAATGCCAAAAGTAGTGTATGAACTCACCTCTGCCCGAAAATGGAGAAAGAAAACTCATATTTTTGGGCTAATAACTATTTATAAGTGTGATCAAGCATAATTTAGCCACATTTTTATTATCTTTATTACTGTTTAATTACACATTTTTCTAGTTTAATTCATATTTTTATGATGTTTTTACAGAAAAGGAGAAAACTGGAAACTTGGAGAAAAATTACAGAAAAAGCTGGAAAATTGATTTGGCCGAAGTGATTTGGGCAAATCGCCCGCAGAAAACTGAAGCAGAAGGCTGAAGCAGAAACCTGGAAGTGACTCACAGAAACAATTTGGGCAAGCGATTTGCCCAAATCAACTGCCCAAATCAAACTGACACAGACAAGGACAGCAGCGCGGGAAGAAGGAAAAATCAGAATTTCAAAAATGTTGGAGTCCTATCCTACTTCAAACACCACAAAACCAATCCTATGACATCTCCAAGAGTCACTCCCAAGAAAGACTTTCTCCAAGAAGAAGATTTATTCATGATTAAATACAAAAGCAAAGAAGGAATAAAAGACTACAAAAGACCAAGTCAAATTAGGATTCCAAATCCTAATTGGACTAGGACTCTTCACCTATAAAAGGAGACAGCCACAAACCAGCTGGGGGGCATCGAATTCACTACAGAAATTCAGCAAGCAACACAGCAGCTCTCTTCTTCTACTTTTCTTCTTTCTTTTTGTGTATTTTTGTCCACCATGAGTGGCTAAGCATCTTCTTTTCTAGTTGAAGTTGGGAAATTTCAGTTTTGTGATGAATTGGGAGATTTAAAACTCCATTGTTAAGCTTCTATTTTTTAATATTTATGCAACTTGTTCTTCATGCTATTATTGCTTTGCTATTAGAATCAATTAAGGCTTGTTGCTTTTAATTGCATAAGTGATAAATTGTTAGTTTAAATAATTTATGTAACATCCTCAAATCCATAGCTAGAGTAGTGCCCTCACAAGGTAGGGTTAGGCTATTTTACTACTAGCGTAAGTGGCATTAGGGGAGAAGCTAGCTTAACTCTAAGCTGCTAATAATTGAATCATAGAAAACTCAAATAAAGAAACGGACATATCCAGAAATGAAGTAGCCAGTGTGATTAGTGAGTCGGGAACGAGTCACTTTCGGGAGGTGCTTAGGGTTTCCCGACGTGCTTGCTTGAGGTGCTTGTTTAAATCCGTCATGCTTGCTTAAGTGAAAAGGACTTCTAAAAGGCTAAATGTATAGTTTAGTAGGTCAATCTATGATTATTGAAAGTTTAAAAACTAAATTGAAACATGGTAAAGAGTTTAGTAGGTTAAAGTGTAAATATGGAAAGTTAAAACATAAAATTAAGTTTATTTCCATGTGTCACCTAACTAAGGAAAGGAGAAATGATAAAGCAAAATGAAAAAGGGATTATCTTCTCCACCATTTCACTTTGCCGTAGCTCCCACCATCGAAAACCAAAGCTTTATTTTGTCTTCCTTCCACCAAAGCCAAGCCAAATCTCATCCAATCAACTTCTTGCTTTAATTAAAATTCATCCTAAGACCAAGAGCTAAAGGAACAGCCATATATTGAAGGGATTGAAGAAGAAAAGTTTAGGGTTCCATATGCACCAAGTTTGAAAATCAAAGGTAAGCTTAGAAAAGTGTAGGAAATAACATCTTCTCATTTCTTCATGCATGAATTTGAATTATAAAGCTTTAATTTACAACTTATTCAATCCTTTCCTAAGACATAAATTGACCTAGGTGAAGGAACATCAAAGGGAAAGGAGATAGCTAGAGAATAGAAGAGGAAAAGAAAGAGGAATTCAAGAAAGGTTTGGTGTTTCAATGATTTTCTGTTTTCCTTGAATTTTATCATTGATATATGAAGTTGGGGATTGATTTTACTTGCTGGAAATATTGCTTTGATTGTATAAATATGTCATATAAATGTTAAAGTGGTGTTTGAAAGGCTTAGAGTAAAGAAATTTAACATGAGAACTAAAAGTGCAAACCTGGTAGAATAGGTTGTAACAGGGCAGTTTATGTTGACAACTTCATAACTTATTGTATATTTATTGAAATTAGACCTAAGATATACCAAATGAAATCTGAGACAAAGATATAAAACTTTCATGAATTGACCAAATTCTGAATCTGTAGGTAAGATGATGAAAATTTCAAGTGAACCTAAACTGGACACAGAGTTAGTGCATTCGGAACAGTGTGTATTGATTGTACCATAATTAATTATGTACTCAGTGAAATTTATTAAAATAAGTTCCAAATGAATCTTAAGAAATATACCTAAAACTTTGTAGAAGACACTTAAGCTTGAATTTGTATGAAAATACATGAATCTGATATGTTTTGTGATACTATAAACAGGTACCAATACTGGACTGTTTAATATCTTATTGAGCAGCTTGTAAAGAAAAATTCATAACTTAAGTTAGAATGTTCAGAATTGCATGAACCATACCTTGTTGGAAAGATAAGACATAAATGTACATTTGTTATGAAGAAACTGAAGTCAAATTGTAACTCTAATCTACTTGAAAAGTTTATGCAATATAAGGCAGAATGCAGTTTTCTCAAATTGGAAGGCAGAATGCAGTTTTCTCAAATTGGAATGCTATGTTGACAAAGTTTTGCACCATTTGCCATGAATTTCTCATCTTGTTGACTTTGACATATGATATGTGTATTTTGCAAATGAATTCAAATAGCTTCAAATGATGTGCATTTACATTGAATTAATGATACTTGGCCCTGGTAAACGTAATAGGAGTCGAGGTTAGCTTAAGGGTATGGCATGCCATATAAACATACAGAGTTCGCAGTACTGCTACCGATACATGATCTATATTTGAGGTTACATATCAGGTACCTCATAAGCATGGCCACAAAGCCCTGCTATCACAGTTTTGGCCTCTGAGCCTACCGTTCGGCACCCTGTGCCTACCGTTATAATTCCTTATCTACCTAGTCGACCCTACTATGTGGTTATAAGGGCTAAGGACCTAATTAAGGTTGACACTTGTTTTGTGAAGTTATCAGTGAATGTTAACAACTTTTGATTAGTTTGAAATTGTTTACTTGATTATCTGTATAAGTGATCTTGTTTGCTTTATTTTGTTATTTGTTTTCTATCACCCACTGAGCATTAGCTCAGCGTGTTGGTTCTTACCTCACGCAGGTTGTAGATAAAGTAGATACGCGGAGTTCATCAGAGATCTACATTAGATATCAAAGCCATTATCATAGCTGGTTGTTTTGAGTTTTGAGTCATAGTACAGTTATATTTTGGCATGTACATATTTAATAGAGTGAGTTGTAAAGATTATGTAAATCAAGGAATAGTAATATATCAAATGACAGTTGTTAGTGTAATTATAAGTGTGATTTTCATATGTATTACAGGTTAAAGTGCTTATGAAATAGAGGAAATTCTGCCAAAATACATTTTGGTTTAAAATCTCACAGTTACTTTATTCACCTTATAAAAATTGCTTGGACTACTTAAAACTTGGTATTTACAGATAAAGGAAATTGTTTAGTCTGGATATATCAAAAGAGGCATAGTTTGTGATATTCCTTGCTCTGTCTACACTTTGATAGGGTAATGGGTGTTACAATTAGTGGTATCGGAGCAAAGGTTTAGGCGGTTCTAGGTCATAGTATGTATGTGTATATGCATAGTATATGTACATGCCAAAATGAGTTATAGCTATGATATGGTTCTTGTAACGACCCAGAATCCGGACCGTTACCGGCGCTAGGATCCAGATCGGCACAAGGCCGCCGGGACCCATAGCAAGCCTGACATACATCCTGAAAACCTGTTTAATCCCATACATGATCAATCATAAACATAAAAATTTTGAACTTTTCTCATTCAATTGCCAAACTCAACCTGTGCATGCACAACTAATGATCATAATCATCAACCCCACATTGGAGTCCTCATCAATGCTCCAATGGGGTAACATAATATCATAAAAGTTTGGTTAAACTTAAATATCATAAAACATTTCATTAAAAGATCATGTAACCAAAAAGGGATTAACAACATACTAGGGTCAAGCACAATTCTAAACCTCCATACTCATCATTACATTACATAACTGTTTAGTACTTTACAATATATCATGTCCACATCTAAGTATTACATAGACAAAACTTTACTCTTCTTGACCTCCTGGCCTATCCCGAACCTACATACCTGGGGGATTAGGGAAACGGGGTGAGCTACTAGAGCCCAGTGAGCAGAATAATAAAACATTATATTAAAAGTTCATGCTTTCATGAAATGCATCACATCACAAACAAATCACATTAAGGATGAACTTGTCACCAATAGTCCTCTACATATCCAATAGTGCCAGGGACGTAGAATGGGTCTTCCTGGACTTTCTCTTACATAGTGCCAGGGACGTAGAATGGGTCTTCCTGGACTTTCTCTTACATAGTGCCAGGGACGTAGAATGGGTCTTCCTGGACTTCCAAACCATATCATCATCATATCATACCATAACATACAAGGACTAATGGATCATTCAACATTCATCCACATCAAAAACATAATATGCAATGCAACATATTCGTGAATTTCTAATGCAACAACCTAGAATATCACATGGCATTCGTGATGCATGAGTTATGCAAAAACTTTCATTAAATTAAAACATAAAGGTTTATTCTACTCACCTCAGGCTGACTGTAAAGCTGCTAACTCACTGCTGGGGCCCTCGGTTCCTCGGGTCCGAACCTACACAGGTGGACTCAAATGAAGGACCAAACATCCAAGAACATGACTCAAAATACTCCCCAAAATCCCCCTAAAACACCTCAAAACAATCATAGAAAACATGCAAAGGAGGGCTGCACAGGGCACTTTCGGCGGCAGGTTCGGCGGCCGAAAGTCCCTCCAGAGCCGAAAGTCATGCACCTTCTGCGGCACTTTCGGCGGCCGAAGGTTCCCTCCAGAGACAAAACTCATGCATGTTCAGCGGCACCTTCGGCGGCCGAAACTCCCTTCCAGAATCGAAAGTCCACTTTCGAGGGCAAGGTTCGGCAGCCAAAAGTTGGCCTCCACAGGCAGGTTCGGCAGCTGAAAGAGCCTTCGGCTGCCGAACCTGAGTTCTTCCCAAGGGCAGAACTCAGCCTCTTTCATGCATAAAAAACCTCCCAATCCAATCACACATGCATTTACTTATTCTACAACAAGCAAACAGAGGCCAACAAGTATATAGGGGTCTCAAACTATCCTAAACCCCAACCAAAACACATCAAACGTACACATACTACCCACATTGCTCATACACATAACATAAACCCATAAACTCAACAATAACCTAAACATGCATTTCTACCCCATAAATCTTCATAAAACTTGCTTAAAACATACAAGGAAGGTTGGATCTAAGCTTACCTCTTGGAGATCGAGAGGAAAGACGATCCTAGCTTGGAGATGGGGATAAATCACCTCTTTGGTCTCCAAGCTTCAAAACTTGCTCTTTTGCTCAAATATCTTCAAACCAAGTGAAAACTCATAAGAAAATCATAAAGATTCGAAGGAAGAAGCTCAAAATCGATGAGGGACGGCGGAGAACTCACCTTGGCCGAAAACGGGGAGAAAAGCTCACCCGTTCGGACATGGGGACCCCTTTATAGGTGGCTGGCCAGGCCACTTTCGGGGGCCTAACGTGCCTCCGCATGCATGCCATGTTCGGCGGCCGAACATAAGGTTCGGCGGCCGAACCTAGACTTCCCTCACTTATGCCTTCGGGGGCCTAGAGCACTCCCAAAGCGCATGCATGTTCGGCAGCCGAACTTGAGGTTCGGCGGCCGAACCTGAGTTTTTCCTCCAAGGCTATTTTCATACAAAACTCATTTCCTTTCTTGCTTAAAACCATAAAATACATTAAAACATTTTATGAAAACATGGTTTTACCCTTCTAGAGGTTTTCGACATCCGAGATTCCACCGGACGGTAGGAATTCCGATACTGGAGTCTAGCCGGGTATTACATTCTTCCCCCTTTAAGAACATTCGTCCCCGAATGTTCACCAAACAAATAGAGCATGGCATAAAACATAGCATAAAACATAAACATACATACAAAGCACATAAAACTCACTTTAGAAGAGATGAGGATATTGCTGGAGCATGGACTCCCGTGTCTCCCAGGTACACTCTTCGATGTTGTGGTGATTCCAAAGGACTTTCACTATCAGGATCTCCTTGTTTCTCAACTTTCTGATCTGAGTGTCAAGAATCCGTACTGGCTGTTCAACATAAGTGAGATCCTCTTGGACCTCCACATCAGGCTCACTAAGAACCTTATCCGGATCTGACATAAACTTTCGTAGCATAGAAACATGGAAAACCGGATGGATTCTTTCCATAGAAGCAGGTAAGTCCAACTTGTACGATACATTCCCGATCTTCTGCAAGATCTCAAAGGGTCCGATGTACCGTGGAGCTAGCTTACCTTTCTTCCCGAACCGAATCACCCCTTTCATTGGAGACACTTTGAGCAATACCAAATCCCCCTCCTGAAACTCTACCTGCCTTCTGCGGATGTCTGCATAACTCTTCTGTCTACTCGCAGCAGTCTTGATCCTTTCTCTGATTATGGGCACCACTCTGCTGGTGATTTCTACTAACTCAGGCCCTGCCAAGGCCTTTTCTCCAACTTCTTCCCAACAGACAGGCGACCTGCACTTCCTTCCATACAAAGCTTCATATGGGGCTATCCCTATGCTAGCATGATGGCTGTTATTGTAGGCAAACTCCACCAAAGGTAGATGCTGCCTCCAAGAACCGCCAAAATCCAGCACACACATTTTGAGCATATCCTCTATTGTTTGGATGATCCTCTCTGATTGTCCGTCCGTCTGAGGATGGAAAGCAGTGCTGAAATCCAACCTGGTACCCATAGCGTTCTGCAGACTCCGCCAAAACCTGGAGGTGAACTGGGGTCCTCTATCAGACACTATTGAAACAGAAACCCCATGCAGCCTGACAACCTCATCAACATACACCTGCGCCAACTTGTCCACAGAATAGCCACTCCTGACAGGGATAAAGTGAGCAGATTTCGTTAGTCTGTCCACAATCACCCATATGGAGTCTAATCTGTTGGACGCTGCCGGTAACCCCACCACGAAGTCCATAGCAATATTCTCCCATTTCCACTCTGGAATAGGTAGTGGGTTAAGCATTCCAGCCGGCTTCTGATGTTCCAGCTTCACCCTCTGACATACTTCGCAGGCTGACACGAGCTGTGCCACTTCTCTTTTCATAGCTGGCCACCAATAAACTCTCTTCAGATCTTAATACATTTTGGTGGCTCCAGGGTGAACACTGTATCTGGCATTATGAGCCTCTCTCATAATGTCTCCCTTCAGTCCCACGTCATCTGGTACACATAATCTATTCCCATAGCGGAGGATCCCCTTACTGTCAAACCTGAACTCTTCATTTTTGCCTGACTGAACAGTCCTGGCAATTTCACTAACTCTGGGTCCTCGTGCTGTTTCTGAGCCACCTGCTCCAGAAACATGGGTGCCACTCTCATCTGGGCAATCAAAGCACCTGTACCAGACAACTCCAACTGCAACCCTTCATTAATGAGCTCGAAGAACTCCCTCACTACTGGCCTCCTCTCTGTTGAAATATGGGATAAACTGCCAAGTGATTTCCGGCTTAAGGCGTCTGCCACAACATTCGCCTTACCCGGATGGTACTGAATCTTGCAATCATAGTCACTGAGCAGTTCTACCCATCTTCTCTGCCTCAAATTCAGCTCTCTCTGACTCAGGATGTACTGCAGGCTTTTATGATCTGTGAAGATCTCACATTTTACCCCATAAAGGTAATGCCTCCACATCTTGAGTGCAAAGATTACCGCTGCCATCTCTAGGTCATGTGTAGGGTAATTCAACTTGTGCTTCTTCAGCTGCCTAGAAGCATAAGCAATCACCCTTTCATTTTGCATCAGCACACAACCCAGTCCCACACGGGACGCATCACATAAAACCGTGAAGTCTTCATTACTAGTTGGCAGAGCTAACACTGGTGCTGAAGTCAACCTCTTCTTGAGCTCCTCAAAGCTTTCTTCACACTGGTCGGTCCACACAAACCTCTGGTTCTTCTTAGTCAGTCTGGTCATAGGAGCTGCAATCTTAGAGAAGTCCTGGACGAACCTCCTGTAGTAACCTGCCAAACCCAAGAAGCTCTTGATCTCTGTCACCGTAGTGGGTCTAGGCCAGTTAGCTACAGCTTCCACTTTCTTGGGGTCTACCTCGATTCCATTTTCTGACACCACATGCCCCAAGAATGAAATGCTCCTCAGCCAGAATTCACACTTGGAGAACTTGGCATACAAGTCGTGTTCCCTCAAGGTCTACAAAACCAACCTCAGATGATGGGCTTGCTCCTCTGCATTCCTAGAATACACTAAGATATCATCTATGAAGACAATAACAAAGTGATCCAGGTATTGGCTAAATACTCTGTTCATGAGATCCATGAATGCTGCAGGGGCATTGGTTAACCCGAACGGCATCACAAGGAACTCATAGTGCCCATATCTGGTCCTGAATGCTGTCTTCGGTACATCCTCTTCTCTTATCCTCAGCTGATGGTACCCAGATCTCAGATCTATTTTGGAGAAACAACCTGCTCCTGCTAGCTGGTCGAATAGATCGTCGATCCTTGGCAACGGGTACTTATTATTGGTAGTGACTTTGTTCAACTGCCTGTAGTCGATACAAAGTCTAAGGGATCCATCTTTCTTTTCCACAAACAGCACTGGAGCACCCTAAGGTGAGGTACTCGGGCGGATGAAGCCCTTATCTACCAGCTCTTGTAACTGCTCCTTAAGCTCCTTCAATTCTGTTGGTGCCATCCTGTAGGGAGGGATAGAGATCGGTCTGGTTCCAGGCATCAACTCAATTTCGAACTCTATCTCCCTAGCAGGTGGTAAACCTGGCAGTTCGTCTGGGAACACGTCTAAGAACTCACTGACCACGGGCATTGAGGCGGGCTCTCTGACATGACTATCCAGCTCTCTCACATGAGCTAGAAAACCCTGACAACCCCTCCTGAGCAACCTACGAGCCTGAAGGGCTGATATCAAACCTCTAGGTGTACTCCCCCTGTCTCCACTGAAGACAACCTCTGACCCATCCTGACATCTTAACCTGACTACCTTGTCTCTGCAATCCAAGGTAGCACCATGGGTAGATAGCCAATCCATCCCTAGAATGACGTCAAAATCTGTCAAATCTAGAACCACAAGGTCAGCAGAAAGGCATCTTCCCTCCACAAAAACTAGACTACACTGGCAGACTGACTCTGCCACTGACGGGTAACATTTGGGTCCACTGACCCATAGGGGACACTCTAACCCAGAGACCATCAATCCCAACCTCTCGACGGCCCTCAGAGCAATGAAAGAATGCGATGCACCAGGGTCCATTAAGGCATAAACATCAGAACAACCAATGATGAGATTACCTGAGGCCATGGTGTTTGATGCATTTGCCTCCTGCTGAGTCATAGTGAAGATCCGTGCTGGAGCTGATGGACCTTCACTCCTGAAACCCGCTGAAGAAGAGGCTGCCCCTCTCCCTCGGCCTCTGCCACTAGCCTGAGTCGCGGTTGGAGCTACTGGTTGAGCCACACTACC
Source organism: Manihot esculenta (assembly GCF_001659605.2). NCBI lineage: Eukaryota > Viridiplantae > Streptophyta > Magnoliopsida > Malpighiales > Euphorbiaceae > Manihot > Manihot esculenta. The sequence continues at coordinate 24,699,390 of NC_035178.2, read as the reverse complement.
AGAGGCTGTCTGCTGAGACTGCGCCATAAAAGCTGCTCTAGGACACTCCCGTGCCATGTGTCCCTCCTGCCCACATCTGAAGCAGGCTATCGTCCCAACCAGACATACACCCTTGTGCGGCTTTCCACACTTCCTACATACTGCATTATCTGCACCTGAGCTCAAGCCACCTCCTAATCCCAGACCTGACTTGATCTTGTTCCAGAACTTGTTCTTCTTTGGCTTCTTGGTGGTATTACCCCACCTCTTACTGCCTAAACTCAGAGAAGAAGGGTCTAACTTTCCCCCATCTGGGGTCTTGGAACCAGAAGGCTGTGCCACTGACAGCTTGACTTTCCCTTCGATTATTGCACTAGCCTCCATCCTCCGAGCCATATCCACTATGGCATGGAAACTCTCCCTCTCTGATGACTGAATCAAGGAGGAATACCTGGAATGGAGCCTCATGATATACCTCCTTGACTTCTTCTGATCTGTGTCCAGATTCTGCCCAGCAAACGGCAACAGCTCCAAGAATCTGTCTGTATACTCATCCACACTCATCTCATATGTCTACCTCAACTGCTCAAATTCAATCATCTTCAACTCCCTTGAACTGTCAAGGAAAGCCCATCCTGCAAACTCGTTCGCAAACTCCTCCCATGAAAGACTATCCAACCTCGGATTCACATAGTTCTTGAACCACTCACGGGCCTTCTTGCACTTTAGTGTGAACCCAGCCATCTGAATGGCTCTACTGTCATCAGCTCCTATCTCATCTGTAATCGTTCTGACCCTCTCAAGATACACAAACGGGTCATCACCGGTTTCAAACTGGGGAGCACCCAGCTTTATGTAATCGGTCATCTTGACCTTGCTCCCTCCAGATGAGCTAGGTTTAGGCATTTGGGTTTCTGGTATAGTAGGTACTGCTGGTGGTGAAGGAGGTGCAGCATCCCCTGGGGTAGGGTTTGTTGTACCTGGGTAGACGGATGGGGGTGGGTACATAGGGTACTGTGGGTATGGTGGGTAGAAAGGTGGGTATGGCATGTGGGAGTGATAAGGGTTAAAGCTGGCGTAATCCGATGTACCTCCCATCGAATACCCGGGATTCTGAGAAAAGGGTGGGTACTGAGGTGGCTGAACAAATCCCGAGGCCTGAGTGCCTCCTTGGGACTCTCCCATACCCTCCTCCGACATACTCACTCCAAGACTGCCATCCCTCCTTTGATCCACATCCATATCATCCCCCACATTCTCTGACATTCCTCTTTGCACTGTTCCCCTTACTGACCTGCTTCTGTTCATATCCAAAGACCTTCTAGGGTCTCTCACTGCTCTTTCCTTGCTAGACCTGCTAGACATTGCCCTTGGCAATGCAGGGGAACGGGCACTCATGCCCTCATCCTCCGGTGGTACTCCAGTCAATCGTGCAGATCGACAAGTTCCCTTCATCCTGTTTACTGTAAAACATCACACATTACATAAACATTAGCATCAAATGGTTCATATGCAAACACATGAACCCGCATCACATACATCACATACATAGCATATCTTTAATGCACATGCATATAATCATGGCATTTCACATCATCATTCAAGACAGGACTCTACATCCTATCCTAGTGGACATGATTTTCCTATTGTGCTTGACCTTCTATAACATCTATGAGCCCGACATTCTCTATAGGTCTGACCATATGAACCTAGGGCTCTGATACCAATCTGTAACGACCCGAAATCCGGACCGTTACTGTAACGACCCCAAAATGGACCGTCATCGGCGCTAGGATTCAGGTCGGCTTAAGGCCGCCAGAACCCGTAGCAAGCCTGCTATACTCTCTGTGTACTTGTAAATCTCATACATGATCATACATTTTCTGTGAAAATAAAAACTCTTTTCTCTGTACCAAGGCTTAACTTGTGCATGCACTATCTCTGTACTCTGTACTCTGTACTCTGTACCCCTGACTAGAGCTTGCTCTAGATGGGTTAACTCATACCTGTTAAGCCTGGTTTTTCATATACAGTAAAACATATATACATATACAGATCATGTACATAACAAAGGATTTACAACACAAACATCACTAAGTCAAGCACATTTCTAACTGTATACACAACTGTTACATCTCTTTCAATTTACATGTCCACTCTAAGCTAGTACAACTCTCTTTACTCTGTCTGTACTCTGCTGATCCCGTCTGTACACTGTACACTGAACCTGCAAGACTGGGGTTAAGGGAGTGGGATGAGCTCTATAGCCCAGTGAGTAGAACAGTAAAACATATCATTTAAAACATGATCTCATGGAATGCACCATATCACAGACAATCCACATCAAAGGTAAACCTGTCACCTCATAGTCCCAGTAACTCTGTGCCAGGGCGTAGAATCGAGCACCTGGTCTTCCTGTCATATATGTATATGTGTATATAACACCTCTGTACTTGCCATTGCCAGGGCGTAGTCAAAGGCTCCTGGTCTTTACTATACCTGCCAAGGCGTAGTCAAAGGCTCCTGGTCTTTACTATACCTGCCAGGGCGTAGTCAAAGGCTCCTGGACTTCCTGTCTGAGACTATTGGATCATTCAGCATTCACCCACATCAACAAATAACTATGCAATGCAACATATTCGTGGATATTAATGCAATCAACCTATTGCATAATCCTGATGCATGAAATATGCTAAAACATTCCATTGGTCAATTAAAAGATTTAAGTTTAGTTCCACTCACCTCTGGCTATCTGAACTGACTCTACAGGCTCTAAACACTCTGGAGCAGTACTCACTGCTGCTCTCTCTGGGTCCTCTGATCTGGGTCCTCAAAGGGGTCAAACACTACCTAAAAACCCCAACAACACAAAGCACATATCACACAAACAAGCTTTTCTCACAAAAATCACCAAAAACTCTCTTTTTAACCTATTCATGCAACTCTCTCCAAAAACTCCATAAAACCATCAAAAATCATAAAAACAAGTTCAAGATCTTCACTTACCTTTTGCAACCAAGTAGATGAATGATCCTAACGTGGAGTTTTGAAGCAACTCTTCTTCAAACTCTCCAAAAGTCACAACTTTGAGTTTTTAGCTTAAAACCTTCAAAATAACATAAAAACTAATCAAACCTTTGCAAGATTTGATGAAAACATGTAAAATACTCAAGAAGGACAGAGTCTCACCTCAGAAATCGAAAGGAAGCGGCGAAGCTTATCCTTTCAACAAACTGAGGGCCTTTTATAGGTGGCTGGCTAGACCACCTTCGGCGGCCTATCATGAAACCGAAAGCCATGCATGTTCGGCGGCCGAACCTCAACTTCGGCGGCCGAACCTGGCTTTTCTGCCTTGGTTCATTTCATTCAAAAACTCATTTCCTTAGGCTTTAAAACTATGAAACATATCAAAACATGGTAGAAAAATAGAAATCTACCCCTTCTAGAGACTTCTGACATCCCGGATTCCACCGAAAAGTAGAATTCCGATGCCGGACTCTAGCCGGGTATTACATTCTCCCCCCATTAAGAACATTCATCCTCGAATGTTCCGAAAACAAACCATAAACACATAAAAAGGAGGAAACTAACCTCAAAACAAATATGGATACTGCTGGAGCATAGACTCCCGCGTCTCCCAGGTACATTCTTCTAGATTATGGTGGTTCCACAGAACTTTCACCATTGGGATCTCTTTGTTCCTTAGCTGTCTGATCTGTGTGTCCAGAATCCGCACTGGCTGCTCTATATAGGTGAGATCTGTACGAATCTCCACCTCAGGCTCACTCAGAACCTGATTCGGATCTGACACAAACTGCCGTAGCATAGAAACATGAAATACCGGGTGAATTCTCTCCATAGACGCAGGTAAATCTAGCTTATATGACACATTTTCGATCCTCTGCAAAATCTCAAAGGGTCCAATGTATCGTGGAGCTAACTTACCTTTCTTCCCAAAATGAACCACGCCTTTCATTGGAGACACCTTCAGTAATACCATACTACCCTCCTGAAACTCTAACTGCTTTCTGCGAACGTCTGCGTAACTTTTCTGTCTGCTCTGAGCTGTTCTGATTCTCTCTCTGATCATGGGCACCACTCTACTGGTAATCTCTACTAACTCTGGCCCTGCAAGAGCCTTCTCTCCTATTTCTTCCCAGCAAACAGGGGATCTGCACTTCCGCCCATACAAAGCTTCATAAGGAGCCATCCCTATGCTAGCATGATGGCTGTTATTGTAGGCAAACTCCACTAGAGGTAGATGCTGCCTCCAAGAACCGCCAAAGTCTAACACACACAGTCGAAGCATATCCTCTATGGTCTGGATGGTCCTCTCTGACTGTCCATCAGTCTGTGGGTGGAAAGCAGTGCTAAAATCCAACCTCGTGCCCATCGCACTCTGCAAACTTCGCCAAAATTCGGAGGTAAACTGAGGTCCTCTGTCTGAGACTATAGACACTGGAATTTCATGTAATCTCACTATCTCATCCAGATAGACCTGTGCCAACTTATCCACAGAATAGTTACTCCGTACTGGAAGAAAATGAGCAGATTTCGTGAGTCTGTCCACAATCACCCAAATAGAGTTTATCCTATTGGACGCTGCCGGTAAACCCACTACAAAATCCATAGCTATGTTCTCCCATTTCCATTCTGGTATCGGCAGTGGGTTAAGCATTCCAGCCGGCTTCTGATGCTCTAGTTTCACCCGTTGACAAACCTCACAGGCTGTCACAAACTACGCCACTTCTTTCTTCATGGCTGGCCACCAATAGACCCTTTTCAAATCTTGATACATCTTGGTGGCTCCTGGGTGAACACTATACCGCGCATTATGAGCTTCCCTCATAATGTCTTCCTTCATACTGCTCCTATCTGGTACACAAAGTCGACTCCCATAACGGAGGATCCCTTTGCTGTCAATTCTAAACTCTGCACTGTTGCCTGATTGAACAGTCCTGGCAATTTTCATCAACTCTAGGTCCTCGTACTGTTTCTGCGCTATCTGCTCCAGAAACACAGGTGTCACTCTCATCTGTGCGATCAATGCACCTGTACCAGACAATTCTAACTGTAATCCTTCCTCTAAGAGTTTGTAAAGCTCCATAACAACTGGTCTCCGCTCTGCTGCTATATGGGATAAACTGCCTAGTGACTTCCGGCTTAGGGCGTCTGCCACAACATTCGCCTTACTCGGATGATACTGGATCTTACAATCATAATCACTGAGCAATTCCACCCATCTTCTCTGCCTCAAATTCAGCTCTCTCTGACTCAAGATGTACTGTAAACTCTTATGATCGGTGAAGATCTCGCATTTTACTCCGTAGAGGTAATGCCTCCACATCTTAAGTGCAAAGATAACTGCTGCCATCTCTAGGTCATGGGTGGGGTAATTTACCTCGTGCTTCTTCAACTGTCTAGAAGCATAAGCAATCACCCTATCACTCTGCATCAAAACACAACCCAATCCCACTCGAGATGCGTCACAGAACACTGTGAAATCCTCGTCACTAATAGGCAGAGCGAGCACTGGTGCTGATGTCAATCTTCTCTTGAGCTCCTCAAAGCTCTCTTCGCACTGGTCTGACCAGATAAACTTCTGGTTCTTTTGAGTCAGTTTGGTCATAGGAGCCGCTATCTTTGAGAAGTTCTGAACGAACCTCCTGTAGTAACCTGCCAGTCCCAGAAAACTTTTAATCTCAGTCACTGTAGTGGGTCTGGGCCAGTTAGCTACAGCCTCTATCTTCTTGGGGTCTGCTCCTCAACCAAAACTCACACTTAGAGCACTTGGCATACAAACCATGCTCTCTTAGTGTCTGCAGAACTATCCTCAGATGCTGGGCATGCTCCTCTGCATCTCTGGAATACACTAATATATCATCAATGAAAACAATGACAAAGTGATCCAGAAACTCACCGAAAACTCTGTTCATGAGATCCATGAATGCTGCAGGGGCGTTAGTCAACCCGAACGGCATCACTAAGAACTCATAATGCCCATATCTGGTCCTGAAAGCTGTTTTAGGCACATCTGCCTCTCTAACTCTCAACTGATGATACCCGGATCTCAGATCTATTTTAGAGAAACAACCTGCTCTAGCTAGCTGGTCGAATAGATCATCAATCCGAGGTAGAGGATACCTATTCTTGGTAGTGACCTTGTTCAACTGTCTGTAGTCGATACAAAGTCTGAGAGATCCATCCTTCTTTCTAACAAAAAGCACTGGAGCACCCCAAGGTGAGGTACTAGGGCAGATGAAACCCTTATCTACCAAATCCTGCAACTGTTCTTTCAACTCTTTTAACTCTGCTGGCGCCATCCTGTAGGGAGGAATAGAGATAGGTCTGGTACCTAGCAGCAATTCGATTTCAAACCCTATCTCCCTATCAGGTGGTAGTCCTGGTAAATCGTCTGGGAACACATCGAGATACTCTCGGACTACTGGTACTGTGGCTGGTTCCCTAACCTGACTGTCTAGCTCTCTCACATGAGCTAGAAACCCCTAACAACCCCTCCTAAGCAAACGACGAGCCTGAAGGGCTGAAATCAAACCTCTGGGTGTACCTCTCCTGTCTCCTCTGAAGACACACTCTGACCCATCCTGGTCTCTGAGACTAACTATCTTCTCTCTACAGTCCAAAGTAGCACTATATGCAGATAGCCAATCCATCCCTAGAATGACATCAAAATCTGTCAAGTCTAGAACCACAAGGTCAGCTGGAAGGCATCTACCCTCTATAAACACTGGACTGAAACGACAGACTGACATTGTCACTGATGGGTCACATTTGGGTCCACTGACCCAGAGAGGATACTCTAACTCAGAACTGATCAAACCCAATCTCTCTATGGCTCTCGAAGCAATAAAGGAATGAGAAGCACCGGGGTCCATCAAAGCATACACATCTGAACACCCAATGATGAGATTACCTGACACCACTGTTTTCGACGTGTTAGCCTCCTCCTGTGTCACAGTGAAAATCTATGCTGGGGCTACCGGATTTCCACCTCGGGAACCTGCTGCTGAAGTAGAGGCTGCCCCTCTCCCTCTACCTCTGCCACTACTCTGAGGCATGACTGGAGTTGCTGGTTGTACAACTGGCTGTACCACACTGCCTGAACTCATCTGCTGGGATGGTACAAAAGTCACCTGAGGACAATCCCGAGCAATATGCCCTTCCTGTCCACATTTAAAACAAGCTGTAGATCCCAACCGACAAGCTCCTCTATGTGGTCTTCCGCATCTTCTGCATACTGGAGCTGTGCCAGAGCTTGAGCCACTACCTATTCCCAGACCTGACTTGACTCTATTCCAGAACTTACTCTTTGTTCCTTTTGCTCTATCCCATCTCTTGCTGCCTGAAGGTGCTGAATTGGGGGCCTTAGAACCCGAAGCCTGCGCCTTTGACTGTTTCTGCATATTGGCATTAGCTTCCATTTTCCTGGCTGCGTCCACTATAGTGTGGAAACTCTCCTTTTCTGCTGGAAGAATCAAGGAAGAATACCTGGGATGCAATCTCATAGTATATCTCCTTGCCTTCTTCTGCTCAGTATCATAGGCTTGACCCACATACTGAAGCAAATCCAGGAACTTATCTGTGAAGTCATCAACACTCATTTTGTCTGTCTGGCGCAACTGTTCAAATTCTATTACTTTCATCTCTCTGGAGCTATCAGGAAAAGCCCACCCTGCAAACTCATTGGCGAACTCTCCCCATGACATATTGTCGATCCTGGGCTCCATATAGTTCTTAAACCATTCTCTGGCTTTCTTACATTTGAGTGTAAACCCTGCCATCTCAATGGCCCTACTATCATCAGCTCCCAATTCACTGGTTATCATCCTAACTGATCGGAGGTATTCAAATGGATCATCTCCCATATTATATTTAGGAGCATCCAATTTCAAGTACTCTGTCATTTGCACTTTACCTCCAGATGAGCTAGGTTGATGTCTGTCAACAACAGGGGCTACTGGTTCTGGTGGTGGTACTGGGTCATTTGGCTCTGGATGTGCTGCACTTGGATGGGTAGGGGAAGGTGGATACATAGGATATGGTGGATAATAAGGAGGATAATGCATATATGGCATGTAAGGAGGATATGGGACAAAACTAGAGTACTCCGACATACCTCCCATCGGATACTATGGGTCCTGCGGAAAGGCTGGATAGCCAAAACCTGAGGTCTGCACACCTCCCTGCGACTCTCCCATACCTTCCTCAAATCTGCCTACACCCATGCTGTCATCTCTAGACTGGTCAATCTCCATAGCCTCCCTCATTTCCTCTGATCTGCCTCCCCTAGCTGTTCCCCTTCTGCTCTTGTCGACAGACCTTCTAGGGTCTATTGACATACCTTCCCTGCTAGATCTCTGAGACCTTGCCCTTGGCAATGCAGGAGGACGAGCAGTTGGTCTCTCACTATCTAGTGGGACTCCAATCAATCGAGCTGATCGACGAGTTCCTCGCATCTTTACTCTCTGGAAAACAAAACAGAAGATAACACTTTAGCACATAAACATCACATCTCAAGAATGCACATGCATAACTCATGGCAGCAAACAGATAGGACTCAACACCCTATCCTAGTGGACATGCTTTCCAATTGTGCTTGATCAACTGTAACTTCTATGAGCCCGACACTCTTTCTATAGGTCCGATCATGTGAACCTAGGGCTCTGATACCAATCTGTAATGACCCCAAAATGGACCGTCACCGGCGCTAGGATTCAGGTCGGCTTAAGGCCGCCAGAACTCGTAGCAAGCCTGCTATACTCTCTGTGTACCTGTAAATCTCATACATGATCATACATTTTATGTGAAAATAAAAACTCTTTTCTCTGTACCAAGGCTTAACCTGTGCATGCACTATCTCTGTACTCTGTACTCTGTACTCTGTACCCCTGACTAGAGCTTGCTCTAGATGGGTTAACTCATACCTGTTAAGCCTGGTTTTTCATATACAGTAAAACATATATACATATACAGATCATGTACATAACAAAGGATTTACAACACAAACATCACTAAGTCAAGCACATTTCTAACTGTATACACAACTGTTACATCTCTTTCAATTTACATGTCCACTCTAAGCTAGTACAACTCTCTTTACTCTGCCTGTACTCTGCTGATCCCGTCTGTACACTGTACACTGAACCTGCAAGACTGGGGTTAAGGGAGTGGGATGAGCTCTATAGCCATTGAGTAGAACAGTAAAACATATCATTTAAAACATGATCTCATGGAATGCACCATATCCTAGACAATCCACATCAAAGGTAAACCTGTCACCACATAGTCCCAGTAACTCTGTGCCAGGGCGTAGAATCGAGCACCTGGTCTTCCTGTCATATATGTATATGTGTATATAACACCTCTGTACTTACCATTGCCTGGGCATAGTCAAAGGCTCCTGGTCTTTACTATAACTGCCAGGGCGTAGTCAAAGGCTCCTGGACTTCCTGTTTGAGACTATTGGATCATTCAGCATTCACCCACATCAACAAATAACTATGCAATGCAACATATTCGTGGATACTAATGCAATCAACCTATTGCATAATCCTGATGCATGAAATATGCTAAAACATTCCATTGGTCAATTAAAAGAGTTAAGTTTAGTTCCACTCACCTCTGGCTATCTGAACTGACTCTGCAGGCTCTGAACACTCTGGAGCAGCACTCACTGCTGCTCTCTCTGGGTCCTCTGATCTGTGTAAGCACAGAAAGACTCAAATGAGGGACCAACCTAGCTTAAGAATAACTCTATTAAACTCCCCAAGAATCCCCTTAAACTCACTCTAAAACTCATGCAAAGCATGCAAAAGAAAAGCTGGACAGAACACTTTCGGCGGCAGGTTCGGCGGCCGAAAGTCCTCTCCAGAGACGAAACTCATGCACCTTTGGCGGCCGAATCTCTACTTTCGGCAGCCGAACCCTTTCAGGGGCAAGTTTCGGAGGCTGAAAGGCACTCCAGAGACGAAAGTCTCTAACCTTCGACGGCACCTTCGGCGGCCGAACTTCCCTCCAGAGCCGAAAGTCCAAAAGCTCGGGGGCAAGCTTGGGCAGCCGAAGCCACCTCCTCTCACCTTGTCAGGGGTTCGGCGGCCGAATATACCTTCGGCGGCCAAACCTGAGTTCATCAGCAGGGCAGAAACTTGCCCTGCCTCTCGCCAAATGCACCAAACTCCTCTCCAACTTCACACCTCACTTCCTCAACTTGCATACACTCATGTATATGCTCAAAGGGGTCAAACACTACCTAAAAACCCCAACAACACAAAGCACATATCACACAAACAAGCTTTTCTCACAAAAATCACCAAAAACTCTCTTTTTAACCTATTCATGCAACTCTCTCCAAAAACCCCATAAAACCATCAAAAATCATAAAAACAAGTTCAGGATCTTCACTTACCTTTTGCAACCAAGTAGATGAATGATCCTAACGTGGAGTTTTGAAGCAACTCTTCTTCAAACTCTCCAAAAGTCACAACTTTGAGTTTTTAGCTTAAAACCTTCAAAATAACATAAAAACTAATCAAACCTTTGCAAGATTTGATGAAAACATGTAAAATACTCAAGAAGGACAGAGTCTCACCTCAGAAATCGAAAGGAAGCGGCGAAGCTTATCCTTTCAACCGACTGAGGGCCTTTTATAGGTGGTTGGCCAGACCACCTTCGGCGGCCTATCGTGAAACCGAAAGCCATGCATGTTCGGCGGCCGAACCTCAACTTCGGCGGCCGAACCTGGCTTTTCTACCTTGGTTCATTTCATTCAAAAACTCATTTCCTTAGGCTTTAAAACTATGAAACATATCAAAACATGGTAGAAAAACAGAAATCTACCCCTTCTAGAGACTTCCGACATCCCGGATTCCACCGGAAAGTAGAATTCTGATGCCGGACTCTAGCCGGGTATTATAGTTACCGGCGCTAGGATCCAGAACGGTATAAGGCCGCCGGGACCCGTAGCAAGCCTGACATACATCCTGAAAACCTGTTTAATCCCATACATGATCAATCATAAACATAAAAATTTTGAACTTTTCTCATTCAATTGCCAAACTCAACCTGTGCATGCACAACTAATGATCATAATCATCAACCCCACATTGGAGTCCTCATCAATGCTCCAATGGGGTAACATAATATCATAAAAATTTGGTTAAACTTAAACATCATAAAACATTTCATTAAAAGATCATGTAACCAAAAAGGGATTAACAACATACTAGGGTCAAGCACAATTCTAAACCTCCATACTCATCATTACATTACATAACTGTTTAGTACTTTACAATATATCATGTCCACATCTAACTATTACATAGACGAAACTTTACTCTTCTTGACCTCCTGGCCTATCCCGAACCTACATACATGGGGGATTAGGGAAACAGGGTGAGCTACTAGAGCCCAGTGAGCAGAATAATAAAACATTATATTAAAAGTTCATGCTTTCATGAAATGCATCACATCACAAACAAATCACATTAAGGATGAACTTGTCACCAATAGTCCTCTACATATCCAATAGTGCCAGGGACGTAGAATGGGTCTTCCTGGACTTCCTCTTACATAATATATCATAACATTCCAATATGCCAGGGACGTAGAATGGGTCTTCCTGTACTTTCTCTTACATAGTGCCAGGGACATAGAATGGGTCTTCCTGGACTTCCAAACTATATCATCATCATATCATACCATAACATACGAGGACTAATGGATCATTCAACATTCATCCACATCAACAACATAATATGCAATGCAACATATTCATGAATTTCTAATGCAACAACCTAGAATATCACATGGCATTCGTGATGCATGAGTTATGCCAAAACTTTCATTAAATTAAAACATAAAGGTCTATTCTACTCACCTCAGGCTGACTCTAAAGCTGTTAACTCACTGCTGGGGTCCTCGGTTCCTCGGGTCCGAACCTACACAGGTGGACTCAAATGAGGGACCAAATATCCAAGAACATGACTCAAAATACTCCCCAAAATCCCCTTAAAACACCTCAAAACAATCATAGAAAACATGCAAAGAAGGGCTACACAGGGCACTTTCGGCGGTAGGTTCGGCGGCCGAAAGTCCCTCCAGAGCCGAAAGTCATGCACCTTCGGCGACACTTTCGGTGGCTGAAGGTTCCCTCCAGAGACGAAACTCATGCATGTTCGGCGGCACCTTCGGCGGCCGAAACTCCCTTCCAGAGCCGAAAGTCCACTTTCGGGGGCAGGGTTCGGCAGCCAAAAGTTGGCCTCCACAGGCAGGTTCGGCGGCCAAAAGAGCCTTCGGCTGCCGAACCTGAGTTCTTCCCAAGGGCAGAACTAAGCCTCTTTCATGCATAAAAAATCTCCCAATCCAATCACACATGCATTTACTTATTCTACAACAAGCAAACACAAGCCAACAAGCATATAAGGGTCTCAAACTATCCTAAACCCCAACCAAAACACATCAAACATACACATACTACCCACATTGCTCATAAACATAACATAAACCCATAAACTCAACAATAACCTAAACATGCATTTCTACCCCATAGATCTTCATAAAACTTGCTTAAAACATACAAGGAATGTTGGATCTAAGCTTACCTCTTGGAGATCGAGAGGAAAGACGATCCTAGCTTGGAGATGGGGAGAAATCACCTCTTTGGTCTCCAAGCTTCAAAACTTGCTCTTTTGCTCAAATATCTTCAAACCAAGTGAAAACTATAAGAAAATCATAAAGATTCGAAGGAAGAAGCTCAAAATCGATGAGGGATGGCGAAGAACTCACCTTGGCCGAAAACGGGGAGAAAAGCTCACCCGTTCAGACATGGGGACCCCTTTATAGGTGGCTGGCCAGGCCACTTTCGGGGGCCTAGCATGCCTCCGCATGCATGCCATGTTCGGCGGCTGAACATAAGGTTCGGCGGCCGAACCTGGACTTCCCTCACTTATGCCTTCGGGGGCCTAAAGCACTCCCGAAGCGCATGCATGTTCGGCAGCCGAACTTGAGGTTCGGCGGCCAAACCTGAGTTTTCCTCCAAGGCTATTTTCATACAAAACTCATTTCCTTTCTTGCTTAAAACCATAAAATACATTAAAACATTTTATGAAAACATGGTTTTACCCTTCTAGAGGTTTCTGACATCCGAGATTCCACCGGACGGTAGGAATTCCGATACCGGAGTCTAGCTGGGTATTACAGTTCTGATGTAAATCTCTTTCTTTATGTCTTTAGGTCTGATAGAAGATGTCATCTGAGTCACAAAGAGCAATAGATGAAGAGGTAGAGAGTCATGCTCCCTCTGAGGCAGCTGCACCTGCTGCTACTCCTCCACCTGCTGCTGCTGGCGGATCAGGGCAGGATGCATTGTTTCAGCAAATAACTGAGTTGCTTAGGAGGGTTACCCAAAATGTGCCAGAGGTATCACCACAACCACCTGTAGCAGTTGAAGTTCCCCCACCTATTGTAGCCCAGGCACAACCTATGCCTCTAATAGAAAAACTCAGAAAATATGGTGCTACAGAGTTTAGAGGTAAAAAGGAAGATGATCCTTCAGCTGCAGAATTCTGGCTAGAAAGTACAGAAAGGGTTTTACAGTAGCTACAGTGTTCACCAGCAGAGAGCTTAATGTGTGCAGTATCATTGCTAAAGGATGAAGCCTATAGATGGTGGACAACATTAACACAGATGGTTCGACTAGAGCGGCAGACTTGGGAATTCTTTTTGGCAGAGTTTAAGAAGAAATATGTTGGGGCCTTATATATAGAGGAGAGAAGGAGGGAGTTCTTATACCTCAGACAGGGCAGGCTTACAGTAACTGAGTATGAGCGAGAATTTGTTCGACTTAGTAAGTATGCCACAGAGATAGTTCCTACAGAGGAAGAGAGATGTAAACGCTTTGAGCAAGGATTACATGCTAATATCAGGATGTACCTCACAGCTATGCACATCAGGGAACTTTCAGTTTTAGTAGAGACAGCCCACAGCCTGGAGCGAATTAAAGAAGAAGAGCAAAGTAGAAAGCAGAAAGGGCAGCAGAAGAGGAGCCAGAGCCAGTATCAGGGACAGTCCTTTGCATCACAGACAACTAGTAAGAGACAAAGGGAATTTCAGCAGACAGGGCAGAGAGGGCCACCTAGGCAGATTCAGAGACCTGGGCGGAGTTCAGTAGTGAGGTCTGGACAGCAAACTACCTCAGTATCTAGTACAGGAGGACCAGGTAGAGGGTTGCCACCAATATGTGAGCATTGTGGCAGGAGACATGGCGGAGTATGCAGGAGATTAATTGGGGCTTGCTACTTATATGGAAGCTTAGACCACTTTATGAGGGATTATCCTAGAGGCCAGTCAGTGCAGCCTATGCAGATAGAGAGATCTATGCAGACAGGGTCTAGAGGCAGAGGTAGAGGTAAAGGTGAATCTAGTAACGCTCAGAGTCACAGAGTATTAGAGACAGTAGACAGACCAGACACTAGAGCACCTGCCAGGGCATATGCTATTCGTGCAAAGTAAGACCAAGACAAACCAGATGTTATAGCTGGTAAATTTTCTATCTTTGGCAAATATGTTTATGCATTAATTGATCCTGGTTCCACACATTCATACATTAGCATACCCATCAGTAATGTCAAGGGAATTCAAGTAGAACTCTTAGAACATGACATAGCAGTGACCAATCCCTTAGGACATCTTGTGATTGTGAATAGAGTTTACAGAGATTGTCCTATATGTGTGCAAGGTCACACCTTTTTAGGTGATTTGATAGAGTTACCTTTTAGAGAGTTTGATGTGATTTTGGGTATGGATTGCTTGTCTAGACATCATGTCATAGTTGATTGTAAGTTAAAGCGAGTCACACTCAAAACATCAGAGGGTTCTGAGGTTATAGTTATGGGTGAGAGGTCAGATTACCTCTCTAATGTCATATCTGCCACTACAGCTAGGAGGTTGATTAGAAAAGGCTGTACAGCCTATCTAGCTAGTGTGATTAAAACTAAGAAGGAAGGCCCAAGTGTGTCAAACCTACCCACAGTATGTCATTTTCCAGATGTATTTCCTGAAGAGTTGCCAGGGTTACCTCCAGAAAGGGAAGTGGATTTTGCTATAGAAGTTGTGCCAGGTACCGCACCTATTTCAATTGCTCCTTACAGAATGGCTCCTACAGAATTAGAAGAGTTGAAAATACAGTTACAAGAGTTACTTGATAAGGGCTTTATTCGACTTAGTGTTTCACCATGGGGTGCATCAGTGTTATTTGTAAAAAAGAAAGATGGATCTCTTCGGTTGTGCATTGATTACAGACAGTTGAATAAGGTAACTATAAAGAATAAATATCCACTGCCTAGAATAGATTATTTGTTTGATCAGTTAAAAGGGGCCAGCATTTTCTGTAAGATAGATTTGAGATCGGGCTACCATCAGTTGAGAGTTAAAGGGGCAGATGTGCCTAAGACTGCATTCAGGACACGATATGGACACTATGAGTTCCTGGTTATGCCATTCGGGTTAACAAATGCACCTGCATCATTCATGGATCTGATGAACCGTATCTTCCATCCATATTTAGACCAGTTTGTTGTAGTATTCATTGATGATATTCTGGTATACTCTCAAACTAAGGAAGACCATGACAGGCATCTGAGGGTAGTATTGCAGACTCTATGGGAAAAGCAACTTTATGCTAAGTTCAGTAAATGTGATTTTTGGCTCAATAAAGTAACATTTTTGGGACATGTTGTATCAGCAAAGGGAATCAGGGTGGACCACAGAAGATTAAAGCTGTTCTGGAATGGAAGCCACCAAAGAATGTTGCAGAGATCAGGAGTTTCTTGGGTCTAGCTGGGTACTATAGACGGTTTGTGAAAGGGTTTTCACTTATAGCAGCTCCATTGACTAAATTATTACATAAGAATGTTAAGTATGTTTGGGATGATAGATGTCAGGCAAGCTTTGACATATTGAAGACTATGCTCACCGAAGCACCTGTACTTACACAACCTGTTTTTGGAAAGGAATTTGTGATATACAGTGATGCTTCTCACAATGGACTTGGATGTGTTTTGATGCAAGAAGGTAAAGTGATTGCCTATGCTTCCAGACAATTGAAGCCACATGAGAAGAACTATCCTACCCATGATCTAGAGTTAACGGCCATAGTTTTTGCACTAAAGATATGGAGACATTACTTATATGGTGAGAAATGTTACATCTATACAGATCATAAAAGTCTGAAATACTTGCCCACACAGAAAGAGCTAAACCTGAGACAAAGAAGATGGCTAGAGTTACTGAGAGATTATGATTGCATTATAGATTATCACCCAGGAAAAGCTAATCTGGTAGCAGATGCACTCAGCAGGAAATCCTTATTTGCATTAAAAGCAATGAATGTGCAGTTGACTATAGCAGATGATAGAGCTATCATAGCATAATTGAAAATTAGACCCAACTTACTGCAACAAATTAAAGGAGCACAGAAAGAAGATACAGAGATAGCCTTATGGACTAGACAAGTACAAGAGGGGAAGAAGCAGAAGCATGTGATAAGTGATGATGGCTACTTGTACTATGGTAATAGAATATGTGTACCTAATGCTGGAGAGCTGAAACAGAGTATTCTTATAGAGGCACACAACAGTCCATATGTTATACATCCAGGTAGCACTAAGATGTATCAAGATTTGAAGATGCACTATTGGTGGCCAGGTATGAAAAGAGATATAGCTGAATTGGTAACAAAATGTTTGACATGTCAACGGGTGAAAGCAGAACATCAGGTTCCATCAGGGTTATTGCAGCCTATCGCTATACCAGAATGGAAATGGGATAGAATTACCATGGATTTTGTGACAGGATTGCCACTCACACCAAGGAAGAAAGATGCCATCTGGGTAATAGTTGACAAGTTAACTAAATCAGCGCATTTCTTGCCAATCAGAATGGATTATACATTGGAAAAGTATGCAGAATTGTACATTAATGAAATTGTGAGACTACATGGTGTTCCTATCTCTATCATATCAGACAGAGATCCAAGATTCACATCTAGATTCTGGAAAAAACTACATGAAGCTTTAGGGACAAGATTGAATTTTAGTACAGCTTTTCATCCTCAGACAGATGGCCAGTCAGAGAGAGTGATTCAAGTTTTGGAAGATATGCTTAGAAGTTGTGTAATTGAATTTGAAGGAAGCTGGGAAAGATATCTCCCACTAGTAGAATTTGCTTACAACAACAGTTATCAGACTAGTATTAAAATGGCTCCCTATGAAGCATTGTATGGCAGAAAATGTAGAACCCCATTATGCTAGACAGAACTTAGTGAAACTAAACTTGTAGGTCCAGACTTGATAAGACAGACCGAGGAGAAAGTGAAAATTATCAAAGAAAGATTGAAAGTTGCAACAGATAGGCAAAAATCCTATGCAGATTTGAAAAGAAAAGATATAGAATTTGTTGTTGGGGACAAAGTGTTTCTAAAAGTTTCTCCGTGGAAGAAAGTGCTAAGATTTGGCAAGAAAGGTAAGCTAAGCCCTCGGTTTGTTGGTCCATATGAAATAGTTGAGTGTGTGGGTCCAGTAGCCTACAGGCTAGCTTTACCTCCAGAGTTAGACAGAATACACAATGTCTTCCATATATCCATGTTAAGAAGATACAGATCGGACCCGTCACATGTCATTTCAGCAGAAACCATTGATGTACAAGCTGATTTAACTTATGAAGAAGAACCAATGAAAATTTTAGCAAGGGAAATGAAAGAGTTAAGAAATAAGAAGATTCCCTTAGTGAAAGTGTTGTGGAGAAATCACAAGGCAGAAGAAGCTACATGGGAGAGTGAAGAAGTGATGAAGCAACAATATCCATAGCTATTCAAAGCAGGTAAAATTTCGAGGACGAAATTCCGTAAGAGGGGAAGAGTTGTAACATCCTCAAATCCATAGCTAGAGTAGTGCCATCACAAGGTAGGGTTAGGCTATTTTACTACTAGAGTAAGTGGCATTAGGGGAGGAGCTAGCTTAACTCTAAGCTGCTAATAATTGAATCATAGAAAACTCAAATAAAGAAACGGACATATCCAAAAATGAAGTAGCCAGTGTGATTAGTGAGTCGGGAACGAGTCACTTTCGGGAGGTGCTTAGGGTTTCCCAACATGCTTGCTTGAGGTGCTTGTTTAAATCCGTCATGCTTGCTTAAGTGAAAAGGACTTCTAAAAGGCTAAATGTATAGTTTAGTAGGTCAATCTATGATTATTGAAAGTTTAAAAACTAAATTAAAACATGGTAAAGAGTTTTGTAATACCCGGCTAGAATCCGGCACCGGAATTCCTGTTGTCTGGTGGAATCCGGGGTGTTGGGATTCTTATAAGGGTAGGAGTTTTGTTTTCTAAGTGTTATGATGTGTTTTCAGGTTTATAAGTTATATAGTTTTGAGTTTTGAAGATAAATAGTTCATGGAGACTTCAGCCAAGTTCGGCCGCCGAAGGTAAGTTCGGCCGCCGAAAGTGCCCAATGTTCGGCTTCTGAAATTCAAGTTCGGCCCCCGAATGTTGCATGGTTTCGCATGCGATTGGGCAGCCGAAGCTGAGTTGGCTAGTGAGCTGAGTCATGTGTTTTTTTGACAAGTGTTGGCCTCAGATTCTTGCTATGGAATGACCACGTCTCTTATGACTCATCTGTACATGTTTTTGGTTGTTCTTACAGCAGTTTGAGGTGCTTGCAAAGGTGTTGAGAGTTGAGAGAAACAAAAGTTACGCTTTTGAGATTTTGAGAGTTTGAAGAGAGGTTGATCTGTTTTTCCTTTGTTCAGTGTGTGTATCTTCCTGTTTCCAGAGGTAAGGGCAGTTTTAGACCCTGTTTATATGTTTTCTGAAGAGTGAAAGGAAGGAGAAGCATGCTTAGGTTATTCATGGTAGTGTTTGATGATTTATGTATGTATACATGTTGATGTGTTATGTTTGTTTTGTTGTTTGGGGTTATTAGCTAGTTTTGGACCCCTGTGAACATATACTTGAATATATGTGTGTTGCATACGTGAAGGATGCATGTTAGAAAGTGTTGAAGGGAAGGAGGAGATGGTTTGCCGTTGAAGCTGAGTTCTGGATGAACTCAGGTTCGGCAGCCGAAGGTTCATTCGGCCGCCGAACCTCCTGCATGGTGGCTTCCTTGCCACAGCTTGCCCCCGCGTGTTTTTGCATGTTCGGCTCTGTTTGGGGGATTCGGCCGCCGAAGGTGCCGCCGAAGGTGCTTGAGTTTCGTCTCTGGAGAGGACATTCGGCCGCCGAACCTGCCGCCGAAAGTATCCTGTCCAGTTTTCTTTTGCATGCTTTGCATAGATAGTTGAGTGAGTTTAAGGGGATTCTTGGGGAGTTTAAGAGAGTTATTCTACGCTTGTTTGGTCCCTCATTTGAGTCCATCTGTATAGGTACAGACCAGAGGAACCAGAGAGAGCAGCAGTGAGTACTGCTCCAGAGGTTCAGAACCTGCAGAGTCAGTCAGTCCAGATAGCCAGAGGTGAGTGGAACTAAACTTATGACTTTTAATTGAACCATAACTGCTTTAAGCATATCTCATGCATCATGTTTATGCCATAGGTTGATTGCATTAGTATTCACGAATATGTTGCATTGCATTGTTATTTGGTGATGTGAGTGAATGCTGAATGATCCAATAGTCTCAGACAGGAAGTCCAGGAGCCTTTGACTACGCCCTGGCAGGTATAGTGAAGTCCAGGAGCCTTTGACTACGCCCTGGCAGGTATAGTAAAGTCCAGGAGCCTTTGACTACGCCCTGGCAATGGTAAGTACAGAGGTGTTATATACACATATACATATATGACAGGAAGACCAGGTGCTCGATTCTACGCCCTGGCACAGAGTTACTGGGACTATGTGGTGACAGGTTTACTCTTGATGTGGCTTGTTTGTGATATGGTGCATTCCATGAGATCATATTTTACTGAGATGTTTTACTGTTCTACTCACTGGGCTATAGAGCTCATCCCACTCCCTTAACCCCAGTTTTGCAGGTTCAGTGTACAGTGTACAGGGACAGTCCAGCAGAGTACAGGAAAAGTAAAGAGATCTGTAATAGCTTAGAGTGGACATGTAATATTAAAGAGATGTAATAGTTGTTGCTTGACCTAGTGATGTATGTTTTGTACATGATCTGTATATGTATATATGTTTTCCTGTATGTGAAAACCAGGCTTAACAGGTATGAGTAAACCCATCTAGAGCAAGCTCTAGTCAGGGATACAGAGTACAGAGTACATGAGTACAGAGTACAGAGATAGTGCATGCACAGGTTAAGCCTTGGTTCAGAAAAGAGTTTTATTTTCACAGAAAATGTATGATCATGTATGAGGTTTACAGGTACACAGAGAGTATAGCAGGCTTGCTACGGGTTCTGGCGGCCTTAAGCCGACCTGAATCCTAGCGCCGGTGACGGTCCATTTTGGGGTCGTTACAGATTGGTATCAGAGCCCTAGGTTCACATGATCGGACCTATAGAGACAGTGTTGGGCTCAGACAGGTTAGAAGTGGTCAAGCACAATAGGAAATCATGTCCACTAGGATAGGGTCTTGAGTCCTATCTGCTATGATATGCCATGAGTGTTGTATGTGTATGATTGATATGTGATATTTATGTGCTAAAGTGGTATGTTATATGTTGTGTTTCCAGAATAAAGATGCGAGGAACTCGTCGATCAGCTCAATTGACTGGAGTCCCATCAGAGAATGAGAGATCAGCTGCTCGTCCTCCTGCATTGCCAAGGGCAAGGTCTCAGAGATCTAGCAGGGAAGGTACGTTGATAGACCCTAGAAGGTCTGTAGACGAGAGCAGAAGAGGAACAGTTAGGGGAGGAAGATCAGAGGAAGGGAGGGAAGCTATGGAGATTGATCAGTCTAGAGATGACAGCATGGGTATAGGCAGTTTTGAGGAAGGTATGGGAGAGTCGCAGGGAGGTGCTCAGACCTCAGGTTTTGGCTATCCAGAGTATCCGATGGGAGGTATGTCGGAGTACTCGAGTTTTGTGCCATATCCTCCTTATATGCCTTATATGCCTTATCCTTATTATCCACCATATCCTATGTATCCATCTTCCCCTATACATTCAAGTGCAGCACACCTAGAGCCAAATGAACCAGTACTACCACCAGAACCAGTAGCCCCTGTTGGTGACAGACATGAACCTAGCTCATTTGGAGGTAAAGTCCAAATGACGGAGTACTTGAAATTGGATGCTCCTAAATACAACACGGGAGATGATCCATTTGATTACCTCAGAGCAGTTAGGATGATAACCGGTGAGTTGGGAGCAGATGATAGGAGAGCCATTGAGATGGCAGGTTTCACATTAAAATGTAAGAAGGCCAGAGAATGGTTTAAGAATTATGTGGAGCCTAGAATGGACAGTATGTCATGGGGAGAGTTCGCCAATGAGTTTGCAGGGTGGGCTTTTCCTGACAGTTCAAGGGAGATGAAAGTCATTGAATTTGAACAGTTGCGACAGACAGATGAGATGAGTATTGATGAATTTACAGATAAGTTCCTGGATTTGCTTCAGTACGTGGGTCAAGCCTATGATACTGATTAGAAGAAAGCAAGAAGATATACCATGAGACTTCATCCTAGGTATTCTTCTTTGATCCTTCCAGCTGAGAAGGAGAGTTTTCACTCGATAGTGGACGCAGCCAGGAAAATGGAAGCTAGTGCCAATATTCAGAAACAGGCAAAGGCACAGGCTTCGGGCTCGAAAGCCCCCACTCCAAGTAGTAAAAGATGGGATAGAGCAAAAGGAACAAAGAGTAAGTTCTGGAGTAATGTCAAGTCAGGTCTGGGAATAGGTAGTGGCTCAAGCTCTGGCACAGCTCCAGTCTGCAGACGATGCGGAAAACCACATGGAGGAGTTTGTCGGTTGGGATCTACAGCTTGTTTTCAGTGTGGACAGGAAGGGCATATTGCTCGGGATTGTCCGCAGATGACTTTTGCACCATCCCAGCAGATGAGTTCAGGCAGTGTGGTACAGCCAGTTGTACGGCCAATAGCTCCAGTCATGCCTCAGACTAGTGGCAGAGGTAGAGGGAGAGGGGTAGCCTCTACTTCAGCAGCAGGTTCCCGAGGTGGACATCCGGTAGCCCCAGCACGGATTTTCACAGTGACACAGGAGGAGGCTAACACGTCGAACACAGTAGTGTCAGGTAATCTCATCATTGGGTGTTCAGATGTGTATGCTTTGATGGATCCCGGTGCTTCTCATTCCTTTATTGCTTCGAGAGCCATAGAGCGATTGGGTTTGATCAGCTCTGAGTTAGAGTATCCTCTCTGGGTCAGTGGACCTAGATGTGACCCATCAGTGGCAGTGTCAGTCTGTCGTTTCAGTCCAGTATTTATAGAGGGTAGATGCCTTCCAGCTGACCTTGTGGTTCTAGACTTGACAGATTTTGATGTCATTCTAGGGATGGATTGGCTATCTGCATATGGTGCTACGTTGGACTGTCGAGAGAAGTTAGTGAGTCTTAGAGACCAGGATGGGTCAGAGTGTGTCTTCAGAGGAGACAGAAGAGGTACACCCAGAGGTATGATTTCAGCCCTTCAGGCTCGTCGTTTGCTTAGGAGGGGTTGTCAGGGGTTTCTAGCTCATGTGAGAGAGCTAGACAGTCAGGTGAGGGAACCAGCCACAGTACCAGTAGTCCGAGAGTTTCTCGATGTGTTCCCAGACGATTTACCAGGACTACCACCTGATAGGGAGATAGGGTTTGAAATTGAATTACTGCCAGGTACTAGACCTATCTCTATTCCTCCCTACAGGATGGCGCCAGCTGAGTTAACAGAGTTGAAAGAACAGTTGCAGGACTTGGTAGATAAGGGTTTCATCCGCCCTAGTACCTCACCTTGGGGTGCTCCAGTGCTCTTTGTTAGAAAGAAGGATGGATCCCTCAGACTTTGTATCGACTACAGACAGTTGAACAAGGTCACTATCAAGAATAGGTATCCTTTACCTAGGATTGATGATCTATTTGACCAGCTAGCTGGAGTAGGTTGTTTCTCGAAAATAGATCTGAGATCTGGGTATCATCAGTTGAGAGTCAGAGAGGCAGATGTGCCTAAGACAGCTTTCCGGACCAGATATGGGCATTATGAGTTCTTAGTGATGCCGTTCGGGTTGACTAACGCCCCTGCAGCATTTATGGATCTCATGAACAGGGTATTCAGTGAGTTTCTGGATCACTTTGTCATTGTGTTTATCGATGATATCTTAGTGTATTCCAGAGATGCAGAGGAGCATGCCCAGCATCTGAGGATCATTCTGCAGACATTGAGAGAGCATGGTTTATATGCCAAGTTCTCAAAGTGTGAGTTTTGGTTACGGAGCATTGCCTTCTTGGGACATGTGGTATCAGCAGAGGGTATTGAGGTAGACCCCAAGAAGATAGAGGCTGTAGCTAACTGGCCCAGACCCATGACAGTGACTGAGATTAAAAGCTTTCTGGGACTGGCAGGTTACTACAGGAGGTTCGTTCAGAACTTCTCAAAGATAGCAGCTCCTATGACCAAATTGACTCAGAAGAACCAGAAATTTCTCTGGTCAGACCAGTGTGAAGAGAGCTTTGAGGAGCTCAAGAGGAGACTGACTACAGCACCAGTGTTAGCTCTGCCTGTCAGTAATGAGGATTTCACAGTGTTCTGTGATGCATCTCGAGTGGGATTAGGTTGTGTATTGATGCAGAGTGAGAGAGTAATAGCTTATGCTTCTAGATAGTTGAAGAAGCACGAGTTGAATTACCCTACCCATGACCTCGAGATGGCAGCAGTTATCTTTGCACTTAAGATGTGGCGGCATTACCTCTATGGGGTTAAATGCGAGATCTTCACTGATCACAAGAGTTTACAGTACATCTTAAGTCAGAGAGAGCTGAATTTGAGGCAGAGAAGGTGGGTCAAATTGCTCAGTGATTATGATTGTAAGATCCAGTATCATCCGGGTAAGGCGAATGTTGTCGCAGACGCCCTAAGCCGGAAGTCACTAGGCAGTTTATCCCATACAGCAGCAGAGCGGAGACCAGTTGTGATGGAGCTTTATAAGCTCTTTGACGAGGGATTACAGCTAGAATTGTCTGGTACAGGAGCGTTGATCGCACAGATGAGAGTGACACCTGTGTTTCTGGAGCAGATAGCTCAGAGACAGCATGAGGACCCTGAGTTGATGAAAATTGCCAGGACTGTTCAGTCAGGCAATAGTGTAGAGTTCAGATTTGACAGCAAAGGGATCCTTCGCTATGGGAGTCGACTTTGTGTACCAGATAGGGGCAGTGTGAAGGAAGACATTATGAGGGAAGCTCATAATGCGAGGTATAGTGTTCACCCAGGAGCCACCAAGATGTATCAGGATCTAAAAAGGGTCTATTGGTGGCCAGCCATGAAGAAAGAAGTGGCGCAATTTGTGACAGCCTGTGAGGTTTGTCAGAGGGTGAAATTAGAGCATCAGAAACCAGCCGGAATGCTTAACCCATTACCGATTCCAGAGTGGAAATGGGAGAACATAGCCATGGATTTTGTAGTGGGTTTACCAGTAGCGTCCAACAGGATAGACTCGATATGGGTGATTGTGGACAGACTCACGAAATCTGCTCATTTTCTTCCAGTACGGAGTAACTATTCTGTGGATAAACTGGCACAGGTCTATCTGGATGAGATAGTGAGATTACATGGAGTTCCAGTGTCTATAGTTTCAGACAGAGGACCTCAGTTTACCTCCCGCTTTTGGAGGAGTCTGCAAAGTGCGATGGGCACAAGATTGGATTTTAGTACTGCTTTCCACCCACAGACTGATGGACAGTCAGAAAGGACCATCCAGACCATAAAGGATATGCTTCGCCTTTGTGTGTTAGACTTTGGAGGTTCTTGGAGGCAGCATCTACCTCTGGTGGAGTTTGCCTACAATAACAGTCATCATACTAGCATTGGGATGGCTCCTTATGAAGCATTATATGGGAGGAAGTGCAGATCACCTGTTTGCTGGGAAGAGGTAGGAGAGAAGGCTCTTGCAGGGCCAGAGTTAGTAGACATTACCAGTAGAATGGTGCCCATGATCAGAGAGAGAATCAGAACAGCGCAGAGTAGACAGAAAAGTTATGCAGATGTTCGCAGAAAGCAGTTAGAATTTCAAGAGGGTAATTGGGTATTGCTGAAAGTGTCTCCAATGAAAGGAGTGGTTCGTTTTGGGAAGAAAGGTAAATTGGCTCCACGGTACATTGGACCCTTTGAGGTGTTGCAGAGGATCGGAAATGTGTCGTATAAGCTGGATTTACCTGCTTCTATGGAGAGAATTCACCCGGTATTTCATGTTTCTATGCTACGACAGTTTGTGTCAGATCCAAATCAGGTTCTGAGTGAGCCTGAGGTGGAGATTCATACGGATCTCACCTATATAGAGCAGCCAGTACGGATTCTGGACACGCAGATCAGACAGCTAAGGAACAAGGAGATTCCGATGGTGAAAGTTCTATGGAACCACCATAATCTAGAAGAGTGCACCTGGGAGACGCGGGAGTCTATGCTCCAGCAGTATCCATATTTGTTTTGAGGTTCGTTTTCTCCATGTGTTAATTGTGTGTTTTAGGAACATCCGAGGACGAATGTTCTTAAGGAGGGGAGAATGTAATACCCGGCTAGAATCCGGCACCGGAATTCCTGTTGTCTGGTGGAATCGGGGGTGTTGGGATTCTTATAAGGGTAGGAGTTTTGTTTTCTAAGTGTTATGATGTGTTTTCAGGTTTATAAGTTATATAGTTTTGAGTTTTGAAGAAAAATAGTTCATGGAGACTTCAGCCAAGTTCGGCCGCCGAAGGTAAGTTCGGCCGCCGAAAGTGCCCAATGTTCGGCTTCTGAAATTCAAGTTCGGCCCCCGAATGTTGCATGGTTTCGCATGCGATTGGGCAGCCGAAGCTGAGTTGGCTAGTGAGCTGAGTCATGTGTTTTTTTGACAAGTGTTGGCCTCAGATTCTTGCTATGGAATGACCACGTCTCTTATGACTCATCTGTACATGTTTTTGGTTGTTCTTACAGCAGTTTGAGGTGCTTGCAAAGGTGTTGAGAGTTGAGAGAAACAAAAGTTACGCTTTTGAGATTTTGAGAGTTTGAAGAGAGGTTGATCTGTTTTTCCTTTGTTCAGTGTGTGTATCTTCCTGTTTCCAGAGGTAAGGGCAGTTTTAGACCCTGTTTATATGTTTTCTGAAGAGTGAAAGGAAGGAGAAGCATGCTTAGGTTATTCATGGTAGTGTTTGATGATTTATGTATGTATACATGTTGATGTGTTATGTTTGTTTTGTTGTTTGGGGTTATTAGCTAGTTTTGGACCCCTGTGAACATATACTTGAATATATGTGTGTTGCATACGTGAAGGATGCATGTTAGAAAGTGTTGAAGGGAAGGAGGAGATGGTTTGCCGTTGAAGCTGAGTTCTGGATGAACTCAGGTTCGGCAGCCGAAGGTTCATTCGGCCGCCGAACCTCCTGCATGGTGGCTTCCTTGCCACAGCTTGCCCCCGCGTGTTTTTGCATGTTCGGCTCTGTTTGGGGGATTCGGCCGCCGAAGGTGCCGCCGAAGGTGCTTGAGTTTCGTCTCTGGAGAGGACATTCGGCCGCCGAACCTGCCGCCGAAAGTATCCTGTCCAGTTTTCTTTTGCATGCTTTGCATAGATAGTTGAGTGAGTTTAAGGGGATTCTTGGGGAGTTTAAGAGAGTTATTCTACGCTTGTTTGGTCCCTCATTTGAGTCCATCTGTATAGGTACAGACCAGAGGAACCAGAGAGAGCAGCAGTGAGTACTGCTCCAGAGGTTCAGAACCTGCAGAGTCAGTCAGTCCAGATAGCCAGAGGTGAGTGGAACTAAACTTATGACTTTTAATTGAACCATAACTGCTTTAAGCATATCTCATGCATCATGTTTATGCCATAGGTTGATTGCATTAGTATTCACGAATATGTTGCATTGCATTGTTATTTGGTGATGTGAGTGAATGCTGAATGATCCAATAGTCTCAGACAGGAAGTCCAGGAGCCTTTGACTACGCCCTGGCAGGTATAGTGAAGTCCAGGAGCCTTTGACTACGCCCTGGCAGGTATAGTAAAGTCCAGGAGCCTTTGACTACGCCCTGGCAATGGTAAGTACAGAGGTGTTATATACACATATACATATATGACAGGAAGACCAGGTGCTCGATTCTACGCCCTGGCACAGAGTTACTGGGACTATGTGGTGACAGGTTTACTCTTGATGTGGCTTGTTTGTGATATGGTGCATTCCATGAGATCATATTTTACTGAGATGTTTTACTGTTCTACTCACTGGGCTATAGAGCTCATCCCACTCCCTTAACCCCAGTTTTGCAGGTTCAGTGTACAGTGTACAGGGACAGTCCAGCAGAGTACAGGAAAAGTAAAGAGATCTGTAATAGCTTAGAGTGGACATGTAATATTAAAGAGATGTAATAGTTGTTGCTTGACCTAGTGATGTATGTTTTGTACATGATCTGTATATGTATATATGTTTTCCTGTATGTGAAAACCAGGCTTAACAGGTATGAGTAAACCCATCTAGAGCAAGCTCTAGTCAGGGATACAGAGTACAGAGTACATGAGTACAGAGTACAGAGATAGTGCATGCACAGGTTAAGCCTTGGTTCAGAAAAGAGTTTTATTTTCACAGAAAATGTATGATCATGTATGAGGTTTACAGGTACACAGAGAGTATAGCAGGCTTGCTACGGGTTCCGGCGGCCTTAAGCCGACCTGAATCCTAGCGCCGGTGACGGTCCATTTTGGGGTCGTTACAGATTGGTATCAGAGCCCTAGGTTCACATGATTGGACCTATAGAGACAGTGTTGGGCTCAGACAGGTTAGAAGTGGTCAAGCACAATAGGAAATCATGTCCACTAGGATAGGGTCTTGAGTCCTATCTGCTATGATATGCCATGAGTGTTGTATGTGTATGATTGATATGTGATATTTATGTGCTAAAGTGGTATGTTATATGTTGTGTTTCCAGAATAAAGATGCGAGGAACTCGTCGATCAGCTCGATTGACTGGAGTCCCATCAGAGAATGAGAGACCAGCTGCTCGTCCTCCTGCATTGCCAAGGGCAAGGTCTCAGAGATCTAGCAGGGAAGGTACGTCGATAGACCCTAGAAGGTCTGTAGACGAGAGCAGAAGAGGAACAGTTAGGGGAGGAAGATCAGAGGAAGGGAGGGAAGCTATGGAGATTGATCAGTCTAGAGATGACAGCATGGGTATAGGCAGTTTTGAGGAAGGTATGGGAGAGTCGCAGGGAGGTGCTCAGACCTCAGGTTTTGGCTATCCAGAGTATCCGATGGGAGGTATGTCGGAGTACTCGAGTTTTGTGCCATATCCTCCTTATATGCCTTATATGCCTTATCCTTATTATCCACCATATCCTATGTATCCATCTTCCCCTATACATTCAAGTGCAGCACACCTAGAGCCAAATGAACCAGTACTACCACCAGAACCAGTAGCCCCTGTTGGTGACAGACATGAACCTAGCTCATCTGGAGGTAAAGTCCAAATGACGGAGTACTTGAAATTGGATGCTCCTAAATACAACACGGGAGATGATCCATTTGATTACCTCAGAGCAGTTAGGATGATAACCGGTGAGTTGGGAGCAGATGATAGGAGAGCCATTGAGATGGCAGGTTTCACATTAAAATGTAAGAAGGCCAGAGAATGGTTTAAGAATTATGTGGAGCCTAGAATGGACAGTATGTCATGGGGAGAGTTCGCCAATGAGTTTGCAGGGTGGGCTTTTCCTGACAGTTCAAGGGAGATGAAAGTCATTGAATTTGAACAGTTGCGACAGACAGATGAGATGAGTATTGATGAATTTACAGATAAGTTCCTGGATTTGCTTCAGTACGTGGGTCAAGCCTATGATACTGATTAGAAGAAAGCAAGAAGATATACCATGAGACTTCATCCTAGGTATTCTTCTTTGATCCTTCCAGCTGAGAAGGAGAGTTTTCACTCGATAGTGGACGCAGCCAGGAAAATGGAAGCTAGTGCCAATATTCAGAAACAGGCAAAGGCACAGGCT
Organism: Manihot esculenta; assembly: GCF_001659605.2. Taxonomy (NCBI): domain Eukaryota; kingdom Viridiplantae; phylum Streptophyta; class Magnoliopsida; order Malpighiales; family Euphorbiaceae; genus Manihot; species Manihot esculenta. Next base: position 24,670,281 of record NC_035178.2, on the reverse strand, counting down.
TCGGGCTCGAAAGCCCCCACTCCAAGTAGTAAAATATGGGATAGAGCAAAAGGAACAAAGAGTAAGTTCTGGAGTAATGTCAAGTCAGGTCTGGGAATAGGTAGTGGCTCAAGCTCTGGCACAGCTCCAGTCTGCAGACGATGCGGAAAACCACATGGAGGAGTTTGTCGGTTGGGATCTACAGCTTGTTTTCGGTGTGGACAGGAAGGGCATATTGCTCGGGATTGTCCGCAGATGACTTTTGCACCATCCCAGCAGATGAGTTCAGGCAGTGTGGTACAGCCAGTTGTACGGCCAGTAGCTCCAGTCATGCCTCAGACTAGTGGCAGAGGTAGAGGGAGAGGGGTAGCCTCTACTTCAGCAGCAGGTTCCCGAGGTGGACATCCGGTAGCCCCAGCACGGATTTTCACAGTGACACAGGAGGAGGCTAACACGTCGAACACAGTAGTGTCAGGTAATCTCATCATTGGGTGTTCAGATGTGTATGCTTTGATGGACCCCGGTGCTTCTCATTCCTTTATTGCTTCGAGAGCCATAGAGCGATTGGGTTTGATCAGCTCTGAGTTAGAGTATCCTCTCTGGGTCAGTGGACCTAGATGTGACCCATCAGTGGCAGTGTCAGTCTGTCGTTTCAGTCCAGTATTTATAGAGGGTAGATGCCTTCCAGCTGACCTTGTGGTTCTAGACTTGACAGATTTTGATGTCATTCTAGGGATGGATTGGCTATCTGCATATGGTGCTACGTTGGACTGTCGAGAGAAGTTAGTGAGTCTTAGAGACCAGGATGGGTCAGAGTGTGTCTTCAGAGGAGACAGAAGAGGTACACCCAGAGGTATGATTTCAGCCCTTCAGGCTCGTCGTTTGCTTAGGAGGGGTTGTCAGGGGTTTCTAGCTCATGTGAGAGAGCTAGACAGTCAGGTGAGGGAACCAGCCACAGTACCAGTAGTCCGAGAGTTTCTCGATGTGTTCCCAGACGATTTACCAGGACTACCACCTGATAGGGAGATAGGGTTTGAAATTGAATTACTGCCAGGTACTAGACCTATCTCTATTCCTCCCTACAGGATGGCGCCAGCTGAGTTAACAGAGTTGAAAGAACAGTTGCAGGACTTGGTAGATAAGGGTTTCATCCGCCCTAGTACCTCACCTTGGGGTGCTCCAGTGCTCTTTGTCAGAAAGAAGGATGGATCCCTCAGACTTTGTATCGACTACAGACAGTTGAACAAGGTCACTATCAAGAATAGGTATCCTTTACCTAGGATTGATGATCTATTTGACCAGCTAGCTGGAGCAGGTTGTTTCTCGAAAATAGATCTGAGATCTGGGTATCATCAGTTGAGAGTCAGAGAGGCAGATGTGCCTAAGACAACTTTCCGGACCAGATATGGGCATTATGAGTTCTTAGTGATGCCGTTCGGGTTGACTAACGCCCCTGCAGCATTTATGGATCTCATGAACAGGGTATTCAGTGAGTTTCTGGATCACTTTGTCATTGTGTTTATCGATGATATCTTAGTGTATTCCAGAGATGCAGAGGAGCATGCCCAGCATCTGAGGATCATTCTGCAGACATTGAGAGAGCATGGTTTATATGCCAAGTTCTCGAAGTGTGAGTTTTGGTTACGGAGCATTGCCTTCTTGGGACATGTGGTATCAGCAGAGGGTATTGAGGTAGACCCCAAGAAGATAGAGGCTGTAGCTAACTGGCCCAGACCCATGACAGTGACTGAGATTAAAAGCTTTCTGGGACTGGCAGGTTACTACAGGAGGTTCGTTCAGAACTTCTCAAAGATAGCAGCTCCTATGACCAAATTGACTCAGAAGAACCAGAAATTTCTCTGGTCAGACCAGTGTGAAGAGAGCTTTGAGGAGCTCAAGAGGAGACTGACTACAGCACCAGTGTTAGCTCTGCCTGTCAGTAATGAGGATTTCACAGTGTTCTGTGATGCATCTCGAGTGGGATTAGGTTGTGTATTGATGCAGAGTGAGAGAGTAATAGCTTATGCTTCTAGACAGTTGAAGAAGCACGAGTTGAATTACCCTACCCATGACCTCGAGATGGCAGCAGTTATCTTTGCACTTAAGATGTGGCGGCATTACCTCTATGGGGTTAAATGCGAGATCTTCACTGATCACAAGAGTTTACAGTACATCTTAAGTCAGAGAGAGCTGAATTTGAGGTAGAGAAGGTGGGTCGAATTGCTCACTGATTATGATTGTAAGATCCAGTATCATCCGGGTAAGGCGAATGTTGTCGCAGACGCCCTAAGCCGGAAGTCACTAGGCAGTTTATCCCATACAGCAGCAGAGCGGAGACCAGTTGTGATGGAGCTTTATAAGCTCTTTGACGAGGGATTACAGCTAGAATTGTCTGGTACAGGAGCGTTGATCGCACAGATGAGAGTGACACCTGTGTTTCTGGAGCAGATAGCTCAGAGACAGCATGAGGACCCTGAGTTGATGAAAATTGCCAGGACTGTTCAGTCAGGTAATAGTGTAGAGTTCAGATTTGACAGCAAAGGGATCCTTCGCTATGGGAGTCGACTTTGTGTACTAGATAGGGGCAGTGTGAAGGAAGACATTATGAGGGAAGCTCATAATGCGAGGTATAGTGTTCACCCAGGAGCCACCAAGATGTATCAGGATCTAAAAAGGGTCTATTGGTGGCCAGCCATGAAGAAAGAAGTGGCGCAATTTGTGACAGCCTGTGAGGTTTGTCAGAGGGTGAAATTAGAGCATCAGAAACCAGCCAGAATGCTTAACCCATTACCGATTCCAGAGTGGAAATGGGAGAACATAGCCATGGATTTTGTAGTGGGTTTACCAGTAGCGTCCAACAGGATAGACTCGATATGGGTGATTGTGGACAGACTCACGAAATCTGCTCATTTTCTTCCAGTACGGAGTAACTATTCTGTGGATAAACTGGCACAGGTCTATCTGGATGAGATAGTGAGATTACATGGAGTTCCAGTGTCTATAGTTTCAGACAGAGGACCTCAGTTTACCTCCCGCTTTTGGCGGAGTCTGCAAAGTGCGATGGGCACAAGATTGGATTTTAGTACTGCTTTCCACCCACAGACTGATGGACAGTCAGAAAGGACCATCCAGACCATAGAGGATATGCTTCGCCTTTGTGTGTTAGACTTTGGCGGTTCTTGGAGGCAGCATCTACCTCTAGTGGAGTTTGCCTACAATAACAGTCATCATACTAGCATTGGGATGGCTCCTTATGAAGCATTATATGGGAGGAAGTGCAGATCACCTGTTTGCTGGGAAGAGGTAGGAGAGAAGGCTCTTGCAGGGCCAGAGTTAGTAGACATTACCAGTAGAATGGTGCCCATGATCAGAGAGAGAATCAGAACAGCGCAGAGTAGACAGAAAAGTTATGCAGATGTTCGCAGAAAGCAGTTAGAATTTCAAGAGGGTAATTGGGTATTGCTGAAAGTGTCTCCAATGAAAGGAGTGGTTCGTTTTGGGAAGAAAGGTAAATTGGCTCCACGGTACATTGGACCCTTTGAGGTGTTGCAGAGGATCGGAAATGTGTCGTATAAGCTGGATTTACCTGCTTCTATGGAGAGAATTCACCCGGTATTTCATGTTTCTATGCTACGACAGTTTGTGTCAGATCCAAATCAGGTTCTGAGTGAGCCTGAGGTGGAGATTCATACGGATCTCACCTATATAGAGCAGCCAGTACGGATTCTGGACACGCAGATCAAACAGCTAAGGAACAAGGAGATTCCGATGGTGAAAGTTCTATGGAACCACCATAATCTAGAAGAGTGCACCTGGGAGACGCGGGAGTCTATGCTCCAGCAGTATCCATATTTGTTTTGAGGTTCGTTTTCTCCATGTGTTAATTGTGTGTTTTAGGAACATCCGAGGACGAATGTTCTTAAGGAGGGGAGAATGTAATACCCGGCTAGAATCCGGCATCGGAATTCCTGTTGTCTGGTGGAATCCGGGGTGTTGGGATTCTTATAAGGGTAGGAGTTTTGTTTTCTAAGTGTTATGATGTGTTTTCAGGTTTATAAGTTATATAGTTTTGAGTTTTGAAGAAAAATAGTTCATGGAGACTTCAGCCAAGTTCGGCCGCCGAAAGTGCCCAATGTTCGGCTTCTGAAATTCAAGTTCGGCCCCCGAATGTTGCATGGTTTCGCATGCGATTGGGCAGCCGAAGCTGAGTTGGCTAGTGAGCTGAGTCATGTGTTTTTTTGACAAGTGTTGGCCTCAGATTCTTGCTATGGAATGACCACGTCTCTTATGACTCATCTGTACATGTTTTTGGTTGTTCTTACAGCAGTTTGAGGTGCTTGCAAAGGTGTTGAGAGTTGAGAGAAACAAAAGTTACGCTTTTGAGATTTTGAGAGTTTGAAGAGAGGTTGATCTGTTTTTCCTTTGTTCAGTGTGTGTATCTTCCTGTTTCCAGAGGTAAGGGCAGTTTTAGACCCTGTTTATATGTTTTCTGAAGAGTGAAAGGAAGGAGAAGCATGCTTAGGTTATTCATGGTAGTGTTTGATGATTTATGTATGTATACATGTTGATGTGTTATGTTTGTTTTGTTGTTTGGGGTTATTAGCTAGTTTTGGACCCCTGTGAACATATACTTGAATATATGTGTGTTGCATACGTGAAGGATGCATGTTAGAAAGTGTTGAAGGGAAGGAGGAGATGGTTTGCCGTTGAAGCTGAGTTCTGGATGAACTCAGGTTCGGCAGCCGAAGGTTCATTCGGCCACCGAACCTCCTGCATGGTGGCTTCCTTGCCACAGCTTGCCCCCGCGTGTTTTTGCATGTTCGGCTCTGTTTGGGGGATTCGGCCGCCGAAGGTGCCGCCGAAGGTGCTTGAGTTTCGTCTCTGGAGAGGACATTCGGCCGCCGAACCTGCCGCCGAAAGTATCCTGTCCAGTTTTCTTTTGCATGCTTTGCATAGATAGTTGAGTGAGTTTAAGGGGATTCTTGGGGAGTTTAAGAGAGTTATTCTACGCTTGTTTGGTCCCTCATTTGAGTCCATCTGTATAGGTACAGACCAGAGGAACCAGAGAGAGCAGCAGTGAGTACTGCTCCAGAGGTTCAGAACCTGCAGAGTCAGTCAGTCCAGATAGCCAGAGGTGAGTGGAACTAAACTTATGACTTTTAATTGAACCATAACTGCTTTAAGCATATCTCATGCATCATGTTTATGCCATAGGTTGATTGCATTAGTATTCACGAATATGTTGCATTGCATTGTTATTTGGTGATGTGACTGAATGCTGAATGATCCAATAGTCTCAGACAGGAAGTCCAGGAGCCTTTGACTACGCCCTGGCAGGTATAGTGAAGTCCAGGAGCCTTTGACTACGCCCTGGCAGGTATAGTAAAGTCCAGGAGCCTTTGACTACGCCCTGGCAATGGTAAGTACAGAGGTGTTATATACACATATACATATATGACAGGAAGACCAGGTGCTCGATTCTACGCCCTGGCACAGAGTTACTGGGACTATGTGGTGACAGGTTTACTCTTGATGTGGCTTGTTTGTGATATGGTGCATTCCATGAGATCATATTTTACTGAGATGTTTTACTGTTCTACTCACTGGGCTATAGAGCTCATCCCACTCCCTTAACCCCAGTTTTGCAGGTTCAGTGTACAGTGTACAGGGACAGTCCAGCAGAGTACAGGAAAAGTAAAGAGATCTGTAATAGCTTAGAGTGGACATGTAATATTAAAGAGATGTAATAGTTGTTGCTTGACCTAGTGATGTATGTTTTGTACATGATCTGTATATGTATATATGTTTTCCTGTATGTGAAAACCAGGCTTAACAGGTATGAGTAAACCCATCTAGAGCAAGCTCTAGTCAGGGATACAGAGTACAGAGTACATGAGTACAGAGTACAGAGATAGTGCATGCACAGGTTAAGCCTTGGTTCAGAAAAGAGTTTTATTTTCACAGAAAATGTATGATCATGTATGAGGTTTACAGGTACACAGAGAGTATAGCAAGCTTGCTACGGGTTCCGGCGGCCTTAAGCCGACCTGAATCCTAGCGCCGGTGACGGTCCATTTTGGGGTCGTTACAAGTTTAGTACGTTAAAGTGTAAAAATTGAAAGTTAAAACATAAAATTAAGTTTATTTCCATGTGTCACCTAACTAAGGAAAGGAGAAATGATAAAGCAAAATGAAAAAGGGATTATCTTCTCCACCATTTCACTTTGCCGTAGCTCCCACCATTGAAAACCAAAGCTTTATTTTGTCTTCCTTCCACCAAAGCCAAGCCAAATCTCACCCAATTAACTTCTTGCTTTAATTAAAATTCATCCTAAGACCAAGAGCTAAAGGAACAGCCATATATTGAAGGGATTGAAGAAGAAAAGTTTAGGGTTCCATATGCACCAAGTTTGAAAATCAAAGGTAAGCTTAGAAAAGTGTAGGAAATAACATCTTCTCATTTCTTCATGCATGAATTTGAATTATAAAGCTTTAATTTACAACTTATTCAATCCTTTCCCAAGACATAAATTGACCTAGGTGAAGGAACATCAAAGGGAAAGGAGATAGCTAGAGAATAGAAGAGGAAAAGAAAGAGGAATTCAAGAAAGGTTTGGTGTTTGAATGATTTTCTGTTTTCCTTGAATTTTATCATTGATATATGAAGTTGGAGATTGATTTTACTTGCTGAAAATGTTGCTTTGATTGTATAAATATGTCATATAAATGTTAAAGTGGCGTTTGAAAGGCTTAGAGTAAAGAAATTTAACATGAGAGCTAAAAGTGCAAACCTGGCAGAATAAGTTGTAACAGGGCAGCTTGTGTTGACAACTTCATAACTTTTTGTGTATTAATTAAAATTAGGCCTAAGATATACCAAATGAAAGCTGAGACAAAGATCTAAAACTTTCATGAATTGACCAAATTCTGAATCTGTAGGTAAGATGATGAAAGTTTCAAGTGAACCTAAACTGGACACAGAGTTAGTGCATTCAGAACAGTGTGTATTGATTGTACCATAATTAATTATATACTCAGTGAAATTTATTAAAAAAAGTGCCAAATGAATCTTAAGAAATATACCTAAAATTTTGTAGAAGATAATTAAGCTTGAATTTATATGAAAATACATGAATCTGATATGTTTTGTGATACTATAAACAGGTACTAATACTGGACTGTTTAATATCTTATTGAGCAGCTTGTAAAGAAAAATTCATAATTTAAGTTAGAGTGTTCAGAATTGCATGAACTATACCTTGTTGGAAAGATAAGACATAAATGTACATTTGTTATGAAGAAACTGAAGTCAAATTGTAACTCTAAGCTACTTGAAAAGTTTATGAAAGATAAGGCAGAATGCAGTTTTCTCAAATTGAAAGGCAGAATGCAGTTTTCTCAAACTGGAATACTATGTTGACAAAGTTTTGCACCATTTGCCATGAATTTCTCATCTTGTTGACTTTGACATATGATATGTGTATTTTGGAAATGAATTCAAATAGCTTCAAATGATGTGCATTTACATTGAATTAATGATACTTGGCCCTGGTAAACGTAATAGGAGTCGAGGTTAGCTTAAGGGTATGGCATGCCATATAAACATACAGAGTTCGCAATACTGCTATCGATACATGATCTATATTTGAGGTTACATATCAGGTACCTCATAAGCACGGCCACAAAACCCTGCTATCATAGTTTTGGCCTCTGAGCCTACCGTTCGGCACCCTGTGCCTACCGTTATAATTCCTTATCTACCTAGTCGACCCTGCTATGTGGTTATGAGGGCTAAGGACCTAATTAAGGTTGATACTTGTTTTGTGAAATTATCAGTGAATGTTAACAACTTTTGATTAGCTTGAAATTGTTTACTTGATTATCTGTATAAGTGAACTTGTTTGCTTTATTTTGTTATTTGTTTTCTATCACCCATTGAGCATTAGGTCAGCGTGTTGGTTCTTACCTCACACAGGTTGTAGATAAAGTAGATACGCGGAGTTCATCAGAGGTCTACATCAGATATCAAAGCCATTATCATAGCTGGTTGTTTTGAGTCTCTGAGTCATAGTACAATTATATTTTGGCATGTACATATTTAATAGAGTGAGTTGTAAAGATTATGTAAATCAAGGAATAGTAAGATATCAAATGACAGTTGTTAGTGTAATTATAAGTGTGATTTTCATATGTATTACAGGTTAAAGTGATTATGAAATAGAGGAAATTTTGCCAAAATACATTTTGGTTTAAAATCTCACAGTTACTTTATTCACCTTATAAAAATTGCTTGGACTACCTAAAACTTGGTATTTACAGATAAAGGAAATTGTTTAGTCTGGATATATCAAAAGAGGCATAGTTTGTGATATTCCTTGCTCTGTCTACACTTTGATAGGGTAAGGGGTGTTACAATTTAGGTCCGTAATTGCTTAGATTGTTTGAACACAAGCACACTTGGTTGCATAATCTAAACTTGACCACGCGGTTGGCAAGGTTAGAATTAGGTTTCTCTAAGTCCTAATGCAGTTAACAGTTGAAAAGTAAAAAATCTCAAGGACGTTCCTTGGCAACTTGTTAACTAGTGTTTGATTAGCGAACGTTTCCTAGTCGAACTAAAACTAAGGAGGAATTTGGTTGTGAGAAGCGTCTTCCACAACCTAAACTAATTTATTGAAATAAATAGGAGTAACAAAGAATCAATGATCAATTCTAAACAACTGAAATAGATCCAAACTTCAACTAGAGTCTTTCTCCCATTGATTTGCTCATCTTTTTAATTATTGCTTTCTTTTACTCAGTTTTAATTCTAGTCTACTATCATCTCCAACAAACCCCCCTCTTTTTATTTTTGTTATTTATTTATCCAAGTCATTATTAGAAAGATCAGTAGTGTCAAATCCCTGTGGTTCGATCCTATTGCCACTATCTACAAATTATTTTTGTTGATTGTTAATAGGTTTATTTTTTACGGTTTCGACAATCGCTATCAAAAATTGGCGCCGTTGCCGGGGATTTGATCTAAACTAATGTATTTTCCCTTTATGACTAGGGCTAGCCGTAAAGAAACTATTCTTTACGATCCGGAGATAGAACGCACTGCCAAGAGCTTGAGGAAACAAGCAAACTTGAGGAACCAAGCCTCAAAAGCATCTTCATCGGCGACAACAACAAGCCGAGTGTCTACCACTCAATCTGACGTTGAACCATCTGATACAATAGCTACTGCCCCTGCTGCAGAATTTACTGCACCAGCAGATACACCTACTACCGCACCTGCTACTGCTATAGTTGAACCAGAAATAGAATTCCAGGTTGCTGCAGAAAATCAAATAATGGCAGAACCACCTGCAGCGTATGAAGAAGTTGAAGCTGAAGCTGAAAACGTGCCCATCCGTGCACCACAGCCATGGGAGAGAACACTCCGCGAGCTAGCTGTACCAACAGGAGATCAGGCACCATTATGCATTGCCTATCCCCCATTGACAGCACCCTTTGAATTGAAGACAGGCCTGATCCATCTCCTTCCCAAATTTAGAGGCCTAGAAAATGAGGATCCCCACAAGCACTTGAAGGAATTCCACACTGTATGCTTAACCATGAGACCCCAAGATATTTTAGAAGAGCATGTTAAACTTAGAGCCTTCCCTTTTTCCCTTGATGACTATGCCAAAGATTGGCTATTCTACTTGCCACCGGGATCCATCACATCATGGGCTGGTATGGTGAGAGAGCATTCTTGAGCAAATTCTTTCCAACCTTAAAAGCCATTGGCATCCATTGAGAGATAAGTGGTATAAGGCAAAAGCATTCTAAAGGCTTGTATGAGTACTGAGAGAGGTTCAAAAGGTTGTGCACAAGCTGCCCTCAACATGATATTTATGACAAATCACTCATCGAATATTTCTATGGAGGTTTGCTACCTTCAGAAAGAAAATTTATTGATGCAGCATGTGGAGGATCAATTGAAGACAAATCACCTCAAGAAATAAGGAATTTAATTTCCACTATGGCAGCAGCCTCTCAACAATTTAGAGACCAAGAATAGCCACCGAGAAGGGTGAATGAGGTGAGTACATCCATTTTAGCATCCCAAATCTCTGATCACATGTCCGTAGCCTTGTTGTGGATCAATGTAATACCCAGCTAGACCTCAGCATCAGAATTCCTACCTTCCGGCGGAATCTCCATTGGAATCCGGAATTCTCGGATGCCGGAGCCTTCTAGAAGGGTAAAATAAAGGTTTTCTGAAATGTTTTTATGTTTTTATGATTTTAATGAAGAAAGAAATTGAGTTTTGAAAAGAAAAGTGCTTGAGGAAAAAACCCAGGTTCGGCCGCCAAACCTCATGTTCGGCCGCCGAACATGGGGCGGATGCGGAGGCACTTTTGGCCCCCGAAAGTGGTCTGGCCAGCCACCTATAAAGGGCCCCCTGTCCGAAAATGGGCGAGTTTTCTCTCTCCATTTTTGGGCAAGGTGTCTCCGCCACCCCTTGTCGATCTTATGCTTTTCCTTCAAGTCTCATGATTTTTATGAGTTTTTACCTTTGCTTTGAAGATTTTAAGCTAGGATCAAAGTTTTGAAACTTGGAGACCCCCGGAGCTCATCCCTCCATATCTTCAAGTTTGGGATCGCATCTCCTCTCGATCTTCAAGAGGTAAGTGTAGATCCTCCTCTTCTTTTAGGTTTTAAGTAAGTTTTAAGGGGTTTTATGGGTGTTTAATGCATGTTTAGGCTAGTTGTAAAATGTTAGGGTTTATGTTAGTTTATTGTTAAATGTGATGTTAAATGTGATGTTTGTTGGGGTATAGGCTAGTTTTATGCCCCTATGTGCTTGATGATGCGTTTATGCATGCTTTTGAGTGTTGAGTATGAGTTTGGGGGGTTTTGGGAGACTAGATGAGAGAGGCGAATCGGGTTCTGCCATTCTGGAGAACCCAGGTTCAGCCACCGAAGCCATGTTCGGCCGCTGAACCTGCCTATGAAGGCAGCTTTAGGCCGCCTAAACTTGCCCCTGAAAGTTGGATTTTCGGCTCTGGAGGGGAGTTTCGGCCGCCGAACCTGCCCCCGAAGGTTAGTGACTTTCGGATCTGGAGGGAGTTTCGGCTGCCGAACCTGCCGCCGAAAGTCCCTTGCCCAACCTTCCTTTGCATGTTTTGCATGCATGTTTCATGATGTTTTAGGGGGTTTTTGGGGAGTTGTTTAGAGTCATGTTAGAGTATGTTTGGTCCCCCATTTGAGTCCACCTGTGTAGGATTGGACCTGAGGAACCGAGGTGATTAGCCTCTTCTTCCGTAGGTTCCCGCGGAGAAGGTCCTTCAGCTCCAGCTCGAATCTTCACCCGGGCTCAGCAGGAGGCTAACACATCGAACACGGTGGTGTCAGGTACGCTCACTTTTGAATGTTCTGATGTGTATGCTCTTATGAACCCTGATGCTTTTCTCTTTCTTTTGTTGCTCCGAGAGCCGTAGAGAGGTTGGGTTTGATAGTCTCTGGATTAGAGTGTCCCCTTTGGATCAGTGGACCCAAGTGCGACCCATCAGTGGCAGAGTAAGTCTGCTGGCATAGCCCAGTGTTTGTTGAGGATAGATGCCTTCCAGCCGACCTTATGGTTCTAGACTTGACAAATTTTGACGTCATTCTAGGGATGGATTGGCTATCTACTCATGGTGCTACCTTGGATTGCAGAGACAAGGTAGTCAGGTTCAGAGATCAGGATGGGTCTGGGTTTGTCTTCAAAGGAGACAGGAGGGGTATGCCTAGAGGTCTGATATCAGCCCTGCAGGCTCGTAGGTTGCTCCGGAGGGGTTGTCAGGGGTTTCTAGCTCATGTAGAGAGCTTGATAGTCAGGTTAGGGAGCCAGCCTCAGTGCCCGTAGTCAGAGAGTTTCCAGATGTCTTCCCAAACGAGCTTCCAGGACTACCACCTACTAGGGAGATAGAGTTTGAAATAGAAGTGATGCCTGAAACCAGACCAATCTCTATCCCTCCCTACAGGATGGCACCAGCAAAGTTGAAGGAGCTAAAGGAGCAGTTGCAAGAGTTGGTAGACAAGGGTTTCATCCAACCGAGTACCTCACCTTGGGGTGCTCCAGTGCTGTTTGTAAAGAAGAAGGATGGATCCTTGAGGCTTTATATCGACTATAGGCAGTTGAACAAAGTCACTACCAAGAATAAGTATCCGTTACCTAGGATCAATGATCTATTTGACCAGCTAGCAGGAGCAGGTTGTTTTTCCAAGATAGATCTGAGATCCGGGTACCACCAGCTGAGAATCAGAGAGGAAGATGTGTCGAAGACGGTGTTTAGGACCAGATATGGGCATTATGAGTTCCTAGTGATACCGTTTGGGCTAACCAACACCCCTGCAGCATTCATGGATCTCATGAACAGAGTTTTTAGCCAGTATCTGGATCACTTTGTTATCGTTTTCATTGATGATATCTTGGTGTATTCCAAAAACGCAGAGGAGCATGCCCATCATCTGGGAATAGTGTTACAGGCCCTGAGGGAGCATGGCTTGTATGCCAAGTTCTCCAAATGTGAATTCTGGTTGAGGAGCATCTCATTCTTGAGGCATGTTGTGTCAGAAAAAGGAATTGAAGTGGACCCCAAGAAGGTAGAAGCTGTAGCTAACTAGTCCAGACCCATTACAGTTACAGAGATTAAAAGCTTTTTGGGTTTGGCAGGTTACTACAAGAGGTTCGTTTAGGACTTCTCAAAAATTGCCGCTCCTATGACCAGACTGACCAAGAAAAATCAGAGGTTTGTGTGGTCTAAACAGTGTGAGAAAAGCTTTGAAGAGCTGAAGAAAAGGTTGATGTCAGCATCGGTGTTAGCTCTGTCTACCAGTAATGAAGACTTCACAGTGTTTTGTGATGCGTCCCGTGTGGGACTAGGTTGTGTGTTGATGCAAAATGAGAGGGTAATTGCTTATGCTTCTAGGCAGCTGAAGAAGCATGAGTTGAATTATCCTACACATGACCTAGAGATAGCAGCTGTGATCCTTGCACTCAAGATATGGAGACATTACCTTTATGCGGTTAAATGTGAGATCTTTATAGATCATAAGAGCTTGCAGTACATCTTGATTCAGAGAGAGTTGAATCTGAGGCAGAGAAGATGGGTAGAACTGCTTAGTGACTATGATTGCAAAATTCAGTACCATCCGGGTAAGGCAAATGTTGTGGCATATGTCCTAAGCCGGAAATCACTTGGCAGTTTATCCCATGTCACAACAGAGAGAAGACTGGTGGTGAGGGAATTCTATAAGCTCATTGATGAAGGGTTGCAGTTGGAGTTGTCTGGTACAGGTGCTTTGATAGCTCAGATGAGAGTGACACCCGTGTTTCTGGAGCAGGTGGCTCAGAAACAGCATGAGGACCCAGAGTTAGTGAAAATTGCCAGGACTGTTCAGTCAGGCAAGAATGAGGAGTTTCATTTCGACAATAAGGGGATCCTCCGTTACGAGTACAGGTTATGTGTACCAGATGATGTGAGTCTGAAGGGAGACATTATAAGGGAAGCTCATAATGCTAGGTACAGCGTTCACCCTGGAGCCACCAAAATGTACCAGGATCTGAAAAGAGTCTATTGGTGGCCAGCTATGAAGAGAGAAGTGGCACAGTTTGTGTCCGCCTGTGAGGTTTGTCAGAGGGTGAAGCTGGAACATCAGAAGCTGACTGGAATGCTTAACCCACTATCGATTCCAGAAGGGAAATGGGAGAATATAGCTATGGATTTCGTGGTGGGGTTACCGGCAACGTCCAACAGATTGGACTCCATATGGGTGATTGTGGACAGACTGACCAAATCTGCTCACTTCATCCCTGTCAGGAGTGGCTATTCTGTGGACAAATTGGCGCAGGTGTATGTTGATGATGTTGTCAGGTTGCTTGGGGCTCCCATTTCAATAGTGTCAGATAGGGGACCCCAGTTCACCTCCAGATTTTGGCGGAGTCTGTAGAATGCTATGGGCACAAGGTTGGACTTTAGCACTGCTTTCCATCCACAAACGGACGGACAGTCAAAGAGGACCATCCAGACAATTGAAGATATGCTCAGAATGTATGTGCTAGACTTTGGCGGTTCTTAGAGGCAGCATCTACCCTTGGTGGAGTTTGCCTACAATAACAGCTATCATGCTAGCATAGGGATGGCTCCATATGAAGCTTTGTATGGAAGGAAGTGCAGGTCACCTGTCTGCTGGGAGGAAGTGGGAGAACGGGCCTTAGCAGGGCCTGAGCTAGTAGAGATCACCAGCAGAGTAGTGCCCATTATCAGAGAAAGAATCAGAACTGCTGTGAGTCGGCAGAAGAGTTATGCAGATGTCCACAGGAAGCATGTAGAGTTTCAAAAGGGAGATATGGTGTTGCTCAAGGTGTCTCCTATTAAAGGGGTGATTCGTTTTGGGAAGAAAGGTAAACTAGCTCCACGGTACATTGGACCCTTTGAAATCTTGCAGAAGATTGGGAATGTATCGTACAAGTTGGACTTACCTGCTTCAATGGAGAGAATGCACTCGGTTTTCCATGTATCCATGTTACAAAAGTTCGTGTCAGATCCAGGCAAGGTTCTTAATGAGCCTGACGTGGAGATCCTAGAAGATCTCACCTATGTTGAGCAGCCAGTGTGGATCCTAGACACGTAGATCAGAAAGGTGAGGAACAAGGAAATTCCGATGGTGAAAATCCTTTGGAATCACCATAATGTAGAAGAATGTACCTGGGAGACACAGGAGTCTATGCTCCAGCAATACCCCTATCTCTTTTAAGGTTAGTGTTTTTGTTGTTATGTGCTTCCTTATTGATATGTCTGTTATTTTTATCCTATGCATGTGTTTGTTGAACATTTGGGGATGAATGTTCTTAAGGGAGGAAGAATGTAATACCCGACTAGACCCCGGTATCGGAATTCCTACCTTCCGGCGGAATCTCCGTTGGAATCCAGAATTCTCGGATGTCGGAGCCTTTTAGAAGGGTAAAATAAAGGTTTTCTAAAATGTTTTTATGTTTTTATGGTTTTAATGAAGAAAGAAATTGAGTTTTGAAAAGAAAAGAGCTTGAGGGAAAAACCCAGGTTCGGCCGCTGAACCTTATGTTCGGCCGCCGAACATGGGGCGGATGCGGAGACACTTTTGGCCCCCGAAAGTGGTCTGGCCAGCCACCTATAAAGGGGCCCCTGTCCGAAAATGGGCGAGTTTTCTCTCTCCATTTCCGGGCAAGGGGAGTCTCCACCACCCCTTGTCGATCTTGTGCTTTTCCTTCAAGTCTCTCATGATTTTTATGAGTTTTTACCTTTGTTTTGAAGATTTTACGCTAAGATTGTTTTGAAGTTTGGAGACCCCCAGAGCTCATCCCTCCATATCTCCAAGTTTGGGATCACATCTCCTCTCGATCTTCAAGAGGTAAGTGTAGATCCTCATCTTCTTTTAGGTTTTAAGTAAGTTTTAAGGGGTTTTATGGATGTTTAATGCATGTTTAGGCTGTTGTAAAATGTTAGGGTTTATGTTAGTTTATTGTTAAATGTGATGTTAAATGTGATGTTTGTTCGGGTATAGGCTAGTTTTATGCCCCTATATGCTTGATGATGTGTTTATGCATGCTTTTGAGTGTTGAGTATGACTTTGGGGGGTTTTGGGAGGCCAGACGAGAGAGGCAAATCGGGTTCTGCCATTCTGGAGAACCCAGGTTCGGCCGCCGAACCTGCCTATGGAGGCAGCTTTAGGCTGCCTAAACTAGCCCCCGAAAGTTGGACTTTCGGCTCTAGAGGGGAGTTTCGGCCGCCGAACCTACCCCCGAAGGTTAGTGACTTTTGGATCTGGAGGGAGTTTTGGCCGCCGAACCTGCCCCCGAAAGTGCCTGACTTTCGGATCTGGAGGGACCTTCGGTCGCCGAACCTGCCGCCGAAAGTCCCCTGCCCAGCCTTCCTTTGCCTATTTTGCATGCATGTTTCATGATGTTTTAGGGGGTTTTTGGGGAGTTGTTTAGAGTCATGTTAGAGTATGTTTGGTCCCTCATTTGAGTCCACCTGTATAGGATCGGACCTAAGGAACCGAGGTGATCAGCAGTGAGATAACTGCTTCAGAGTTAGTTCAGAGTCAGCCAGAGGTGAGTGGAACTAAACTAATCTTTTATTTCGAGAAATCAAATGTTTTAAACATGTTCATGCATCATGAGATATAACAGGTTGTTTGCATTAGAATTCACGAATATGACGCATTGCATTATTCATTGTGGGTATGGATGGACAATAAGAGGATCCATTAGCCCTCTAGATATTATGTTATGTAATAGAAGTCCTGAGGAACTCCACCAAGGGCCGGGCACAGAGTACAGGAAAGACCAGGTGAGGCCTGCACTATGCCCCTGGCACAGAGCTTATGTATGTAATATATGTCCTGAGGAGCTCCATCGAAGGCCGGACACAGAGTAGAGGGATTTTTGGGTCAGTCCATCCGTGATGTGATTTGTTTGTGATGTGATGCATTTCATGAAAGCATATATTTATTAAATTATTTTTACTGTTATGCTCACTGGGCTTTTGTAGCTCACCCCTCTCCCCTAATCCCCAGGTTTGCAGGAGCACAGGTAGCTATGGGAAAGTCGACAAGGCTATGTTTATGTAATAGATTAGTAGTGGACATGTAATGTAAAATGGTATAATGTAATGTAATGTAGAGAAATGTTTCATGGTTTAGCAATGTGCTTGGCCCTATCAGTAGTGGTAATCTCTTTTTGTACATGATCTATATGAAATGTTTTAATGATGAGAAATATTGAACCAAGCTTGATGTATGTTATGTTGACCCACTAGAGCATTTGATGAGGGCTCTAGTATGGGGTTTTATGTTTACAGTTATGGTGCATGCACAAGTCAAGCTTGGTATATGAAAAGTTTAAAGTTTTTATGAAGATGTATGATCATGTATGGGATTTTATCTGGTATATCAGGATGTATGTTAGGCTTGCTACGGGTTCCGGCGACCTTAAGTCGATCTGAATCCTAGTGCCGGTAGCGGTCCGATTTCCGGGTCGTTACAGTCAAGCCCAACAAGTCCAGCAAATTTAGCAGCCAAAGCCATGTGGAATATGTGCAAACATAAACCATCCAACTGACCTATGTCCTTCCCTTCAAGAAGAGGACCAGCAAGTCAATGCAGTTGGAGAATTCAATGGTCAAAGAAGGTATGATCCCTATTGTAACACCTATAATCCAGGTTGGAGGGACCATCCAAATTTCAGTTATGCAAGGGCCAATCAATATCCAAGCTACCAGCAAAGAAATCAAGCTCAAGCTGTACCTCAAAAGTCCAATACACCTCTTAAAGAGATTGTGAAGTCCTTAGCAAGTACAGTGCAAAACCTTGAGCAGCAAATGAGTGAAATGGCCACTTCAATGAGTAAGCTTGAATCACAAGGAAAGCTACCTTCCCAAACTGAGATAAATCTAAGGAAAAATACTAGTGCCATCACATTGAGAAATGGGAAAGAGCTGCAAGACAGAAGGGCTGAGCAAATGCAGAAACAGGTCATGGAAGAGAATCTGCCAGAAAATGATCAGGGTCGTCAATTTGCCCAAATCACAGACCCAATTGATAGGCAGACTAAACTGCCCAGCAGAGACGATCTGCCCAAATCTCCAGATAAGGCAGAAGTTGATTTGCCCAAATCAACGACCCATGCAGAATCTAGCTCCAAGCAGACCAAGGCAGACCAGCAACCAGTGGAGAAATTTAGGGTACCTCCCCCCTTCCCAAGAAGATTTGCAAGATCTCAAAAAGAAAAAGAGGAAAGAGAAATACTTGAGACACTTCACAAAGTGGAAATCAACATACCTCTACTAGATGCTGTCAAACAAATACCAAGGTATGCTAAATTTCTCAAAGAGCTATGCACCAACCAAAGGAAACTTGCTGAACATGAAAAGGTAAGTGTGGGGGAGTGTGTCTCAGCTGTCATTCAAAGGAAGCTCCCAACCAAATGCAAGGATAGAGGAATGTTTGCCGTTTCATGCAAAATAGGCAACGTGGGGATAAAGAAGGCCATGTGCGATCTTGGGGCATCAATCAACGTTATGCCACTTTCCATCTTTAATTTGTTGAATGCAGATACACTCAAAGGCACCAGCATAGTGATCCAGTTGGCTGATCGATCCGTTGTCTACCCCAAAGGAGTCCTAGAAGATGTGCTAGTGCAAGTGGATCAGCTGGTCTTCCCAGCAGATTTCTATGTAATTGATATGGAGGAAGACAAGAGCAATACAACCTGTGACATCCTACTTGGAAGACCATTCTTGAGCACAACCAGGACCAAAATTGATGTGCATGATGGCACATTGACTATGGAGTTTGAAGGGGAAGTTATCAAGTTTAATATTTATGATGCCATGAAATTTCCCAATGATGTGTCTCCTGTTTATGGCCTTGATATTATTGATGATTTAAGTCAAGAAATTTTTGATTTTGATCAAGATGACTTACTTAATGCTGGTTTATGCAGGCAAGAAGACATGGACAGCAGCAGCACAAAGACAGATGCAGGGGAGACAACATGTTGTACCTTACTGGTTGCAGATGATTTGACCAAATCAACAGAACAAGCAGATCCTGACTTGCTCAAATCACTGGGACAAACAGACATGACTAAGGATGATTTGACCGGATCATCTGGACAGACAGCGGACAATCTGCCCAAATCGATGAGCAGACAGCAAACATCAGACCAGACAGCAACTGCACCAGATCCGAAACCCTTACCAGGGCACCTCAAATACGCCTACTTGGGGGCTGGAAAAACACTTCCAGTTATAGTCTCCAACCAGTGTTAGTATATATGCCCTAGGCCATTATCTTGGACCTTTTTGTATGTCGTTTTGGTTATTAATAAAAGAGGTTTTTATCATTATTATTTGTTTGCATGTTACATAATAATGATTATCATCCCTGGTTACTTATTATTATGTTAATAATAATAAAATATAGCTAGTATGATTATTGATTGATAATCATGAGATGATTATGTATATGTTGATATAATTCAATAATCATAGATACTTGTTAGAGAACAAAATATTGGATGGACTCGCATTGAGATCACTACATGGGTCATTGTCATAAGTGAATCTCAAAGTAGTTATGTCTTAATCCTTTGATTTGAGATTGTCATAGTTTCCAACATAAGGACTGTTATGTTTTGACATAACCAAACGTTGTCTTTAATCGGACAATCATAAAGGTTATGATTGAGCATGATAGAAATTATGTAGAGGATAATGAACAATCAAGATAGGATTTGTCCCTCTCTTTGAGAGAGATATCTTCTGGGCCCCTCGATAAGTGAGACTGAGAAATGCATGGCCGTACTCAAATGAATTGATAGTGTGATCAATATCATTTGAATTTATCAGTCTACTTAGAGATCAAGAAATCATAAGTTTGAACATTATAAGTTTGACATTGACCATGACTTATTGATAGAGCATATTTTAGTCCATATTATCATGATCTTATTGATGTTTATTTGCACCTATTCTACCTAATTTTGTGGTTTTAATCATGTTTTGCAAGTATTAGGTGTAAATAAGCAATGTGGAGAAAATGCTCTTAAAAATGCCAAAAAGTGCCAAATTTGGAAAAGCCACCTTCGGCAGCACCTTCGGCGGCCGAACCTTCAGTCCAGAGGCGAAACTCAACCCCCTTCGGAAGCACTTTCAGAAGCCAAAACTGCCAAGTCATCTTCGGCGGCACCTTCGGCGACTGAACCTTCACTCCAGAGACGAAAGTCACCTATCTTCGGCAGCTCCTTCGGCGGCCGAACCTTGCGTCCAGAGCCGAAAGTCCTGCTTCCGAAACTTACTTTAGGCGGCCGAAAGTGCCCCCGAACAGCCTCCTCCTTGTTCAATAAGCCAAATCTTGAAGATCACATGTTTCCCACTTTATGCCATGCACATTCAATATTCAAATCAAGGCTCCACCTTCCTCTTTAGTGCATGAGTAATGTGAAGAAGGCTTCTCGAACACACCTTGAGCAACAACAAAGACCAAAAGGCCCTTCTCTTGCCTTCACATACACATATTGGACCAAGGGCACTTTGGGCAACCAAGAAACCCTAGGCAGCCTCTCAAGTCCTATTTAAAGGCCTTAAGAAGACATGAAGAGGCAGATTTTGTTCCACACAACTTCTCCAAGGATTCGTCAAGGCTTCTCCAAAGGTTCTTCCCTTTAGTTCTTCATCTTCTTACTTTCTTTTCTTTTATTTTCTGTTTTGGTTCAGCCATGAGTGGCTGAAACCTTAATTCTAGTTGAAGTTTGGTTGAAACTAAGGTTGTTTAAAGGGTTATGAGATCTGAACATAAAGTGTTTGCTTTTGATTAGTTCAATATTCATGCAATTGTGTGCTTAATTCTAAGATTGCTTTGTTGTTTTGATCAAATTAGCCACTTGATTCTTGATTGCAAAGTTAATTGATTGTTAGTTGGGATATTTGTTAGTCCGTAATTGCTGGAAATATTCTGACCTAAGAACACTTGGTGTAAAAACTAAGGAATTGCATGATCTAGCAACATCTCATTTGTTTGAGTAGCTAGGATTGGATCTCTCTCATTCTTTATGCAATTGACAATTGTTTTGATGCCTAAGGCCCAAGGACGTTCCTTGGCAATTTGTTAATTAGTAATTGATTAGAGGACGTTTCCTAATTGATTTAATCATAAGGAGAGACATGGTGGTGAGAAGCATCTTCCACCTCCATAACTAATCTATTGAATGAATCAAGAAAACCTAAGTTTCAATGATCAACCCAAACAACCAAAGTGGATCCATATCTTCAACTAGACCTTTCTCATATTGATTTTCTCTTTTATTTTGATTACTTGCTGTTTTATGTAATACCCGGCTAGATCAGGCATCGGAATTCTTACCGTCCGGTGGGATTTGAGGATGTCGGAACTTTCTAGAAGGGTAAGAGAATAGTTTTCTAAAATGTTTTTAAGTTTTAAAAAGGTTTTGAATGAGTTTTGGATTGAATTCTGAAGAGAAAAGACTATGGGGACTTTTGCCATGTTCGGCCGCCGAAGGTAATGTTCGGCCGCCGAAAGTGCTCTAGATTCGGCTTCCGAAGGTCATGTTCGGCCCCCAAACGTTGCATGGTTTTGCATGCAGGTTTGGCTGCCGAAGGTGAGTCGGTCAGCCCTCTATATCAGCGCCTCCAGTCGGTGAAATGGATAGATTTCACTTTCCTTTCACTTCCTGAGGTGAGGCCACGTCCTCCATGAGTCATCTTCATGGTTTTGTCAAAGTTTGCTTAGTTTAAAGAGTTTTTATGTGGTTTTGAAGGTTTTAAGTTCAAAAGCTAAGGTTTGGTGGTTTGGCGATTTTGAAGGGGAGTTGCTCTAGATTTCTGAGTTCAGATCGTTCAGCTTCTTGTTATCAAGAGGTAAGTGAAGCTTCTGAGCTTCTTTTGAGGATTTATAGAGGTTTTATGGAAGTTATGGGTAGAGATGCATGTTTAGGGTTTAAAGTATGTTTTTGGTGTTTTGATGATGAAAGTATGTTTATGTGTTATGTTTGTTGTTTTTGTTGGGGTTGTAAGTTAGTTATGGACCCCTTTGTACATATACTTGAGTATATGTGAATTAGGAGTTGTGTTATGCATGTTTTGAGTGTGGGAATGGATTGAGGAGCTAGGTGGTGCCCGAAGCTGAGTTCTGGATGAACTCAGGTTCGGCAGCCGAAGGTGCATTCGGCCGCCGAACCCCTTGAGAGGTGGCTTTGGCTGCCACAGCTCACCCCCGAGAGTTTTGATGTTCAGCTCTGGAAGGGGGATTCGGCCGCCAAAGGTGCCGCCGAAGGTTAGAGACTTTCGTCTCTGGAGTGTGTTTTAGTCCCCGAACCTTGCCCCCGAAAGGGTTCGGCAGCCGAAAGTAGAGCTTCGGCCGCCGAAGGTGCTGAGTTTCGACTCTGGAGAGGACATTCGGCCGCCGAACCTGCCGCCGAAGGTGTTCTGTCCAGCCTTCTTTTGCATGCTTTATGTGATTGTTCTAAGAGCTTTTTGAGGGGTTTTGGGAAGTTGTTTAAGAGTTGGTTATGAGTTGTTTAGGGTATGTTTGACACCTCATTCGAGTCCATTTTGTGTAGGATTGGACCCGAGAGATCGAGGAGGTCACCAGTGTTAGGTGTTGCAGAGTCAGTTCAGTTTTCTGCTAGAGGAGCAGAGGTGAGTAGAACTCAATTTACTCTTTTATACTGAGAAAATGGAATGCTTTAGCATAGGTCATGCATCATGGATGCCATGTTCTGGACTAGGGTGATTGCATTAGAATCACGAATGTATCCTGTTTTAAGTTTCTTGATGAGAAATGAGTCAAACCAGGCTTGATAGATGTTGTGTTTCGAAAACTCCAGTATAATATAACTGTGAGGGAAGACAGGGTTTGATTCCCTTGACCCAAGATCAGGCTGTGAGGGAAGATAGGGTTTGATTCCCTTGACCCAAGATCAGACCGTAAGGGAAGACCGGGTTTGATTCTCGTGACTCTACGGACAGAGTTACTGGTGTAAGCCCAGGGGGCTATTTCAGATTGGTATATCTGATTGTTTTTAAGGTTAAGTCTGGTAGTGTTACAGAAAAAGTTTAAACAGTTAGTAGTCGAGTCGGATCATGTATGGGATTTTGTCATATATTTGGAGTTCAGGTTAGGCTTGCTACGGGTTCTGGCGGCCTTAAGCCGATCTGGATCCTAGTGCCGAGCAGTTTGGGCCGTTACGGAGAGGTACCAGTTTCCGGGCTGTTACATTTTAATTGCTTTCAATAGTTGTTAGTCAAATCATCTCAAAACCCCCTTTTTACTTTTATTGCACTTTACTTTCATTCAGCTTTCAATTACTTGCTTTCAATTATGTTTTCATTTAGTTCTCTTGGTCTTGATTGAGAAAAATAGATAGATACTCAATTCTCTGTGGATTCGATCCTTTACCACTATCTACAGTTGTAAGATTGTTGATAACCGTATAGGTTATTTTTGACCGGCTTCGACAACCGCACTGTCAAAAATTGGCGCCGTTGCCGGGTAATTGATTTAACTTGTTTATTTTTCTTTTCATGACCATATCTGAGCATAGGGACACTCTGCCCTTTGATCCAGAAATTGAACGCACAATCAGGAGGCTAGGAAAGCAAGCCTCAATCGCAGAATCTTCTGCCCAACATTCGGCCGCCGAACCATCCCAACATTCGGCCGCCGAACCTTCCTTGCTCCAGCAACCAAATCTTGCACCAATGGCAGAACCTAATGCACAAGCTGCTGCCCCTACTGGACATGCTGTCCAAAACCAAATCATTCAGGAAAATCCAGCAATAAGGCCACAAGCACCAAGGGAAAGAACCATGAGAGAGTTAGCAACTCCTGTGGGTGATCATGCACCACTTTGCATCACCTATCTGCCTCTGACAGTTCCCTTTGAACTAAAGACAGGTTTGATACATCTTCATCCTAAATTCAGAGGTAGAGAAAATGAAAATCCACACAAGCACATGAAAGAATTTACTATTGTTTGTTCATCCATGAGACCTCAAGGGATCTCTGAAGATCATGTTAAATTAAGAGCTTTTCCCTTCTCATTAGATGACTATGCTAAAGATTGGTTATTTTATTTGCCACCTGGATCTATAACTTCTTGGGGTGATATGGTCCAAACCTTTTTGGATAAATACTTCCCACCATCTAAATCAATTGGCATAATAAGAGAAATCACTAGTATAAGACAGAAGCAAACTGAGGACTTATATGATTATTGGGAAAGGTTTGAAAGACTATGTACAGGTTATCCACAACATGATATGTCAGACAAGGCCCTCATACAGTTCTTCTATGGAGGATTGCTCCCATCAGAAATAAAATTCATAAATGTAGCTTGTGGAGGATCCATTATAGACAAGACAGCGAGGGAGATGAGAGAGTTGATATCTACCCTTGCAGCCTCATCTAGGCAATATGGAGAAGAAAAACAACTGCAAAGAACCAATGAGGTAAGTTCCTCTACTATTTCTGAACTGTCATATGTGATGAAAGATTTTGCCATAGGATTGGTTCAACAGATGCAAGCAGTCCAGCCACCTAGGCCATGTGGGATCTGCTCTTATGTAGGACACTCAACTGATCAATGTCCTACACTCCAAGAAGATTCCCAGCAAGTCAATGCAATTGGAGGGTACAACAACCAGCCTAGATATGATCCATATTCAAACACATACAATCCAGGTTGGAGAGACCATCCCAATTTCAGCTATGGAAGGGCCAACAACAATCAAAACTATCAAAGGAACCAAACCCAACCAACACCTTCAAATCCCATCCAACGCCTTGAGAAGATGGAGTTCATGGCAAGTGCTATACAAAGCCTCAATCAACGTGTAGATCTAATGACCTCATCCGGAAGCAATTCCGATACCCAAGGTAAGCTCCCTTCTCAAACTGAAACTAACCCTAGACAGAATGTGAATGCCATCACTTTAAGAAGTGGGAAAGAACTTCAAGATGCTGATTATGAGCAAGAAGAGCAAGTAGTGCAAGACCCAATGCAAACTGAAGCCCCTCCTGCGCAAACTGAAGCCACCCCTGCGCAAAAGACTGATCCGAAAGTAAGTTTTCACATCCCACCTCCTTTTCCAAAGAGGTTTGAAAGAACACAAAAAGAAAAAGAAGAAAAGGAGATTCTTGAGACTTTCAGAAAAGTGGAAATCAACATACCACTGCTAGATGCTGTCAAGCAAATTCCAAGGTACGCAAAGTTTCTGAAAGAGTTGTGCACCAATAGAAGGAAGCTAGCTGCAAGAGAGAAAGTAAGTGTAGGTGAGGTTGTCACTGCTGTCATTAAAAGAGAACTCCCTACTAAATGCAAAGACAAAGCTATGTTTGCTATCTCTTGCAAAATTGGGAATGTTGGAATCAAAAAAGCCATGTGTGATCTTGGTGCATCTATAAATGTCATGCCTCTCTCCATCTATAAATCTCTAAATGCATGTGCACTAAAGGACACAAAAGTTGTGATCCAACTGGCTGATAGATCTGTGGTATATCCATTAGGTGTTCTAGAAGATGTGTTAGTCCAAGTAGATGAACTTGTCTTTCCTGCTGATTTTTATGTGATTGATACAAAGAAAGACAGTTGCAATACTAGTTCTGATATCCTTCTTGGGCGTCCTTTCTTGAGTACTAGTAGAACTAAAATTGATGTGCATGACAGTACTTTAACCATGGAGTTTGAAGGGGAAGTTATTAAGTTTAATGTCTATGATGCCATGAAATACCCACATGATATGTCCCCTGTTTATGGTCTTGACATTGTTGACTGTTTGAGCCAGGAGATTTTTGATGAAAATCAAGATGACATTCTTAATAGTGATTTCTGCCAAGAAACTGATCAGGTATAGATTGAGAGCCAGAAAGAGCCAAAACTCAAAGAAACAGTCTGTAGCATCCAACAGACTGATTTTTCACAAATTGAAGACATTCGGCCGCCGAATCCAGACCTCCTTCGGCCGCCGAGCATCGCTGCATTCCAGATGCAAAATCCATCGCCACCACCTGCCCAGCATACTGAAAACTTTCGGCAGCCGAACCCTACTGACTTTTGGCCGCCGAACTCAGCAACCATTCGGCCACCGAAGCTAATCTCCTCTCAGCCACCGAAACCTTCACCTCAGATTTTATTGCCTGCTGAAACTACTGATATTCGGCCGCCGAACTCCACCATCTTTCGGCCACCGAACCTTGTTCCACAGACCCCAACGCAAGCAAACTCTTCCACTCCACCACCTTTGCAATCAAGTCAGAAAGTACCAGAATCAGATCTGAAACCTCTTCCAGACCATCTGAAGTACATGTACCTAGGAGCCAACAATACACTACCAGTATTAGTGTCCAATGAGTTAAGCCAACATAAAGAAGCAAGCCTCTTGAAGGTACTACAGAAGCATAAAGGAGCCATAGGGTGGACCATAGATGACATCAAGGGCATTTCTCCTTCCACATGCATGCATAGGATACACATGGAAGATGAATGCAAGCCAGTCAGAGATGCTCAAAGAAGACTAAATCCACCCATGATAGAAGTAGTAAAGAAAGAAATAGTCAAGCTCCTTGATGCCGGTATCATATACCCAATCTCTGATAGCAAATGGATGAGTCCTGTGCATGTAGTCCCTAAGAAAACTGGGATTACCATTGTACCAAATGCTGAAGGAAAACTTGTTCCCACAAGAGTTCAAAATGGATGGAGAGTTTGCATGGACTATAGGAAGCTCAACGCTGCCACAAGGAAGGACCCCTTCCCACTACCATTCATTGATCAGATGCTAGAAAGGCTTGCAGGTAAGTCTCATTATTGTTGTCTTGATGGTTATTCAGGTTTTTATCAAATTCCAGTTGCTCCAGAGGACCAAGAGAAGACCACCTTCACTTGTCCCTTTGGTACTTTTGCCTTTAGAAGAATGCCATTTGGGCTATGCAATGCACCTGCCACCTTTCAGCGATGCATGATGAGCATTCTCTGACTATGTGGGTAAGACCATTGAAGAGTTTATGGATGACTTCACAGTACATGGTAACTCCTTTGATGAATGTCTTGCTAATTTGGAAAAGATCCTACAGAGATGCCTTGAATCTAACCTTGTTCTTAATTATGAAAAATGTCATTTTATGGTTAATCAAGGCATGGTTTTAGGACATGTTGTTTTAGCTAAAGGGATTGAAGTGGACAAGGCCAAGGTAGACACAATTAAAAATCTGCCTTACCCTACCAATGTTAAAGACATCCATTCTTTCCTTGGACATGCAGGATTCTACAGAAGATTCATAAAAGATTTTTCCAAAATCACACTGCCATTATGTAGATTGCTTCAACAGGATGTAACATTTGATTTTTATGCAGATTGCAAAAAGGCATTTGATTTGATTAAAGAATTGCTTGTGACTGCCCCAATTATTCAGGGGCCTGACTGGAACTTGCCATTTGAAATCATGTGTGATGCAAGCAATTATGCAGTAGGAGCAGTCTTGGGGCAACGTGTGGGAAACTCACCCCATGTCATTCACTATGCTTCTCGCACACTGGAAGCTGCACAAAGCAACTACACAACAACTGAAAAAGAGCTCTTGGCAGTTGTGTTTGCTTTGGAGAAATTCAGACCTTACCTATTGGGAACTAAAGTCATTGTCTATTCTGACCACGCAGCTTTGCGATATCTAATCAAGAAAAAGGAAGCGAAACCGAGACTCATTCGGTGGATTCTTCTCCTACAAGAATTTGATCTGGAAATAAGAGACAAAAAGGGCAAAGAAAATCTTGTGGCCGACCATCTCAGCCGGCTTCCATCTAGCTCTACGCTTTGTCCAATCAAAGAAGAGTTCCCAGACGAACATCTGTTCATCACTCATTCTGCCTAAAGAGAATCATGCCATGCACACCACACCCAGGGGAGTATTCGGATTCCTTTGTTCTCTTCTTTTCTTTTACATTGAGGACATTGCATGATTTAAGTGTGGGGGTGCATACTTCTTCTTCTTCTTCTCTTCTCCTTTCTTCCTTCCCTCTTCTACGAATTCACATGCTTTCAGATGCAAAATTTTCCTTCTCCTTTCAGTTTTGCATTTCTTTCAGTTAATTAGCCACAGTTGAATTTTAATTTGTTTATGCTTTCAATAAAACACACACAACCACAACCTTCTTCTTCTTTTTATTTTGCTCTACTCAAACTGATGAACTATGTTGGATGAGTTTTTCTTTCCATGAACCCACTGATGTGATAACTCTTTAAACTTATATTGAATCAATTGCAGTGAGTTATATTCATGCTTGAGAATTGCCTTTTGAATTGAATCTTTGAGTTTGCTATGGTGAAAAATATATTGATGACCCTCAATTGATGAGAATAAATTGAAAGTTGTGTGAATGAACTTAATGTGACTTGATTTAGCAATTGGTGTTGATTTGCCCAAATCATTGAGAGAAAGAAAATTTAGCAAAGGCAAAGACCTCAAAAGTACACAAATCAAAAACTGTTCCAATGGTCAAAAGACTAAGAACAAAGCTAGTAGCCACTTGGAAAGGTGACCAACTGAGTAACTGGGGGTGGGTATCACAAATATGTACCTTCACGTCAAAAGGTTGGTGACTTTTTCAAGGAAATCTAAGTGCAAAAGCCTGAATAAAGTACTTCAAGGTAAGGGCAAGTCACTCCAAAAGCTAGAAAAAAGTCTTATCTTAACAAATTGATGTGTATGTATGGTCTCTCTTGAGGAAAACAAATCCTAGCCAAGGTAAGCAAAGGGAAACAAGGAAAGAAGGTAAGTAATCTTCATGCATATATTCTTCTCTGCAATGATTCAAAATAGGTGTCTTGAGTAAGAACTTAAGTGGAAATAAGGATCTAGAGCAAAGAAAGCTTACTTGACTATGTTTATTTGCTTGAGGACAAGCAAAAAGCTAAGTGTGGGGGTATTTGATAGAGCATATTTTAGTCCATATTATCATGATCTCTTATTGATGTTTATTTGCACCTATTCTACCTAATTTTGTGGTTTTAATCATGTTTTGCAAGTATTGGGTGTAAAGAAGCAATTTGGAGAAAATGCTCCTAAAAATGCCAAAAAGTGCCAAATCTGGAAAAGCCACCTTTGGCGGCACCTTCGGCGGCACCTTCGGCGGCTGAACCTTCAGTCCAGTGGTGAAACTCAACCCCCTTCGGAAGCGCTTTCGAAAGCCAAAACTGCCAAGTCATCTTCGACGGCACCTTCGGCGGCCGAACCTTCACTCCAGAGACGAAAGTCACCTATCTTCGGCAGCTCCTTCAGCGGCCGAACCTTGCATCCAGAGCAGAAAGTCCTGCCTCCGAAACTTACTTTAGGCGGCCGAAAGTGCCCCCGAACAGCCTCCTCCTTGTTCAATAAGCCAAATCTTGAAGATCACATGTTTCCCACTTTATGCCATGCACATTCAATATTCAAATCAAGGCTCCACCTTCCTCTTTAGTGCATGAGTAATGTGAAGAAGGCTTCTTGAACACACCTTGAGCAACAACAAAGACCAAAAGGCCCTTCTCTTGCCTTCACATACACATATTGGACCAAGGGCACTTTGGGCAACCAAGAAACCCTAGGCAGCCTCTCAAGTCCTATTTAAAGGCCTCAAGAAGACATGAAGAGGCAGATTTTGTTCCACACAACTTCTCCAAGGATTCGCCAAGGCTTCTCCAAGGGTTCTTCCCTTTACTTCTTCATCTTCTTGCTTTCTTTTCTTTTATTTTCTATTTTGGTTCAGCCATGAGTGGCTGAAACCTTTATTCTAGTTGAAGTTTGGTTGAAACTAAGGTTGTTTAAAGGGTTGTGAGATCTGAACATAAAGTGTTTGCTTTAAAGGACGTTGCCTTTAAACACTTTCAAGTAATTGATTAGAGGACGTTCCCTTTAAACACTTTATGTTTAGATCTCACAACCCTTTAAACAACCTTAGTTTCAACCAAACTTCAACTAGAATTAAGGTTTCAGCCACTCATGGCTGAACCAAAACAGAAAATAAAAGAAAAGAAAGCAAGAAGATGAAGAACTAAAGGGAAGAACCCTTGGAGAAGCCTTGGCGAATCCTTGGAGAAGTTGTGTGGAACAAAATCTGCCTCTTCATGTCTTCTTGAGGCCTTTAAATAGGACTTGAGAGGCTGCCTAGGGTTTCTTGGTTGCCCACAGTGCCCTTGGTCCAATATGTGTATGTGAAGGCAAGAGAAGGGCCTTTTGGTCTTTGTTGTTGCTCAAGGTGTGTTCAAGAAGCCTTCTTCACATTACTCATGCACTAAAGAGGAAGGTGGAGCCTTGATTTGAATATTGAATGTGCATGGCATAAAGTGGGAAACATGTGATCTTCAAGATTTGGCTTATTGAACAAGGAGGAGGCTGTTCGGGGGCACTTTCGGCCGCCTAAAGTAAGTTTCGGAGGCAGGACTTTTGGCTCTGGACGCAAAGTTCGGCCGCCGAAGGAGCTGCCGAAGATAGGTGACTTTCGTCTCTAGAGTGAAGGTTCGGCCGCCAAAGGTGCTGCCGAAGATGACTTGGCAATTTTGGCTTCCGAAAGTGCTTCCGAAGGGGGTTGAGTTTCGCCTCTGGACTGAAGGTTCGGCCGCCGAAGGTGCTGCCGAAGGTGGCTTTTCCAGATTTGGCACTTTTTGGGATTTTTAAGAGCATTGTCTCCAAATTGCTTCTTTACACCTAATACTTGCAAAACATGATTAAAACCACAAAATTAGGTAGCATAGGTGCAAATAAACATCAATAAGATCATGATAATATGGACTAAAATATGCTCTATCAAATACCCCCACACTTAGCTTTTTGCTTGTCCTCAAGCAAATAAACATAGTCAAATAAGCTTTCTTTGCTCTAGATCCTTATTTCCACTTAAGTTCTTACTCAAGGCACCTATTTTGAATCATTGCAGTGAAGAATATATGCATGAAGATTACTTACCTTCTTTCCTTGTTTCCCTTTGCTTACCATGGCTAGTATTTGTCTTCCTCAATAGAGACCATAAATACACATCAATTTCTTAAGATAAGACTTTTTTCTAGCTTTTGGAGTGACTTGCCCTTACCTTGAAAAAGTCACCAACCTTTTGACGTGAAGGTACATATTTGTGATACCCACCCCCAGTTACTCAGTTGGTCACCTTTCCAAGTGGCTACTAGCTTTATTCTTAGTCTTTTGACCATTGGAACAGTTTTTGATTTGTGTGCTTTTGAGGTCTTTGCCTTTGCTGAATTTTCTTTCTCTCAATGATTTGGGCAAATCAACACCAATTGCTAAATCAAGTCACATTAAGTTCATTCACACAACTTTCAATTTATTCTCATCAATTGAGGGTCATCAATATATTTTTCACCATGGCAAACTCAAAGATTCAATTCAAAAGGCAATTCTCAAGCATGAATATAACTCACTGCAATTGATTCAACAAAAGTTTAAAGAGTTATCACATCAATGGGTTCATGGAAAGAAAAACTCATCCAACATAGTTCATCAGTTTGAGTAGAGCAAAATAAAAAGAAGAAGAAGGTTGTGGTTGTGTGTGTTTTATTGAAAGCATAAACAAATTAAAATTCAACTGTGGCTAATTAACTGAAAGAAACGCAAAACTAAAAGGAGAAGAAAAATTTTGCATCTGAAAGCATGTGAATTCGCAGAAGAGGGAAGGAAGAAAGGAGAAGAGAAGGAGAAGAAAGAAGAAGAAGTATACACCCCCACATTTAAATCGTGCATTGTCCTCAATGTAAAAGAAAAGAAGAGAACAAAGGAATCTGAATACTCCCCTGGGGTGTGGTGCATGGCGCGATTCTCTTTAGGCGGAGGGATGTTGTAGTGGAATTTCTTCCACCACCTGTACTGCGAATCCTTCAAAGTATGGTTTCAGACGATGTCCATTCACTTTGAAGATTTTTTCAGTTTCTATGCTTTTGATGTCTACAGCTCCATGTGGATAGGCGTGTTTCACAATGAATGGTCCAATCCATCTAGACCGTAGCTTTCCTGGAAACAATTTCAAACGAGAGTCAAAGAGTAAGACTTTATCACCAACCTCAAACTGTTTTCTAGAAAGATGACTGTCATGGGAGGCTTTGGTTTTTGTTTTGTAGTTCCAAGAGTTCTCATATGCATCTCATCTTATCTCCTCTAGCTCTTGCAGTTGCAATTTGCGATGGTGGCCAGCTTCCTTGAGGTCCATGTTGCAATTCTTTACAGCCCAATAGGCTTTATGCTCAAGTTCAACTGGAAGGTGACAAGCTTTCCCATAGACCAATCTATAGGGAGACATACCTATGGGGGTCTTGTAGGCTGTTCTGTAGGCCCATAAAGCATCTTCTAACCTTGTACTCCAATCCTTTCGGTTAGGAGACACGGTCTTTTCAAGGATGGCTTTGATCTCTCTATTGGACACTTCGGCTTGCCCATTTGTCTGAGGGTGATAGGCCGTGGATGTTCTATGGATCACATTGTGCTTTCTGAGGAGGCTTTCCACCACCCTATTGCAAAAATGGGTCCCTCTATCACTGACGATTGCCTTTGGCACTCCATGTAATACCCGGCTAGAGTCCGGCACCGGAATTCCTGTTGTTTGGTGGAATCCGGGGTGTCGGAATTCTAGAAACAAAAGGTAGAATGTATGTGTTACTATGTGGTATGATTTGTAGTGATGTTTTAAGGTTAAGGGAAGTGAGTGTTGAGTTGAAATGACCTAAGGCAGTTGAGCCAAGTTCGGCCGCCGAAGGTAAGTTCGGCCGCCGAAAGTGTTTGGCTTCCGAAGGGAAGTTCGGCCCCCGAATGTTGCATGGTGTTGCATGCGATTGGGCAGCCGACATTGAGTTGGCCAGCCAGCTTTTGGACATCCTTAGTCAGCATTGTGGACAGGTGTTATGTTCCCTTTGTTGCCAGAAGTTTGGCCACGTCTCCCTTGGTTTATTTGCTGAGTTTGAGCAGCTCATGCAGGAGTTTGCTCATTCACCAAGTTTTGAAGGGTTTGAAGCAAAAAGTGAGTTTGAGAGAGTTTGAGAGTGTGAGAGGAGGTGATCCGTTTTCCCTTGTTCAGAGTGTGTCGTTTCTTACTACAGGAGGTAAGTGATGCACTTGCACATGTGTATATGTGTCTGAGTTATGGGGATAAAGGAAGGAGATGCATGCTTAGGGTGCTTCATGGTCGTTTTGATGTTTTATGCATGAATCTGTTTTATATGTTCTGTTTGTTTTGTTGTTTGGGGTTATTAGCTAGTCTTGGACCCCTGGAATCATATACATGAGTATATGTATGTTGAGGAGGTGAAGTTTGCATGGTTTGAGAAGTTGAAGGAAAGAAGGAGATGGTTTGTCGTTGAAACTGAGTTCTGGATGAACTCAGGTTCGGCAGCCGAAAGTTCATTCGGCCGCCGAACCTCTTGCATGGTAGCTTAGGCTGCCACAGCGTGCCCCCGAGTGTTTTGCATGTTCGGCTCTATTTGGGGGATTCGGCCGTCGAAGGTGCCGCCGAAGGTGCTTGAGTTTCGTCTCTGGAGAGGACATTCGGCCGCCGAACTTGCCGCCGAAAGTGTTCTGTCCAGCTTTTCTTTTGCATGTTTTGCCTGAGTTTTAGAGTGAGATAAAGGGGTTTCTTGGGTAGTTTAAGAGAGGTAGTCTTATGATAGTTTGGTCCCTCATTTGAGTCTTTATGTGCTGATACAGACCAGAGGAACCAGAGAGAGCAGCAGTGAGTACTGCTCCAGAGATTCAGAACCTGCAGAGTCAGTCAGTCCAGTTAGCCAGAGGTGAGTGGAACTAAACTTATGACTTTTAATTGAATCACAAACTGCTTTTAGCATATCCCATGCATCATGTTTATGCCATAGGTTGATTGCATTAGTATTCACGAATATGTTGCATTGCATTATTATTTGATGATGTGAGTAAATGCTGAATGATCCAATAGTCACAGACAGGAAGACCAGGAGCCTTTGACTACGCCCTGGCACGTATAGCAAAGACCAGGAGCCTTTGACTACGCCCTGGCAGGTATAGCAAAGTCCAGGAGCCTTTGACTACGCCCTGGCAATGGTAAGTTTACAGGTGTTATATACACATATACATATATGACAGGAAGACCAGGTGCTCGATTCTACGCCCTGGCACAGAGTTACTGGGACTATGTGGTGACAGGTTTACTCTTGATGTGGCTTGTCTGTGATATGGTGCATTCCATGAGATCATATTTTACTGAGATGTTTTACTGTTCTACTCACTGGGCTATAGAGCTCATCCCACTCCCTTAACCCCAGTTTTGCAGGTTCAGTGTACAGTGTACAGGGACAGTCCAGCAGAGTACAAGAAGAGTAAAGAGATCTGTAATAGCTTAGAGTGGACATGTAATATGAAAGAGATGTAATAGTTGTTGCTTGACCTAGTGATGTATGTTTTGTACATGATCTGTATATGTATATATGTTTTCCTGTATGTGAAAACCAGGCTTAACAGGTATGAGTTGCCCATCTAGAGCAAGCTCTAGTCAGGGATACAGAGTACAGAGTACATGAGTACAGAGTACAGAGATAGTGCATGCACAGGTTAAGCCTTGGTTCAGAAAAGAGTTTTATTTTCACAGCAAATGTATGATCATGTATGAATTGTACAGGTACACAGAGAGTATAGCAGGCTTGCTACGGGTTCTGGCGGCCTTAAGCCGACCTGAATCCTAGCGCCGGTGACGGTCCATTTTGGGGTCGTTACAGATTGGTATCAGAGCCCTAGGTTCACATGATCGGACCTATAAAGACAGTGTTGGGCTCAGACAGGTTAGAAGTGGTCAAGCACAATAGGAAATCATGTCCACTAGGATAGGGTCTTGAGTCCTATCTGCTATGATTTGCCATGCGTGTTGTATGTGTATGATATGTGATATTTATGTGCTATGTGCTAAGTAGTATGGTATATGTTGTGTTTCCAGAGTAAGATGCGAGGAACTCGTCGATCAGCTCGATTGACTGGAGTCCCACCAGAGAGTGAGAGACCAGCTGCTCGTCCTCCTGCATTGCCAAGGGCAAGGTCTCAGAGATCTAGCAGGGAAGGTACGTCAATAGACCCTAGAAGGTCTGTAGACGAGAGCAGAAGAGGAACAGTTAGGGGAGGAAGATCAGAGGAAAGGAGGGAAGCTATGGAGATTGATCAGTCTAGAGATGACAGCATGGGTATAGGCAGTTTTGAGGAAGGTATGGGAGAGTCACAGGGTGGTGCTCAGGCCTCAGGTTTTGGCTATCCATCCTTGTTTCAGGAGCCAGAGTATCCGGTGGAGGGGATGTCGGAGTACTCTCGATTTGACCCATATCCTACATACATGCCATATATGCCATATCCTCACTATTACCCACCATATCCTATGTATCCATCTTCCCCTATACATCCAAGTGCAGCACACCTAGAGCCAAATGAACCAAATGACCCAGTATTACCACCAGAACCAGTAGCCCCTATTGTTGACAGACATGAACCTAGCTCATCTGGAGGTAAAGTCCAAATGACAGAGTACTTGAAATTGGATGCTCCTAAATACAACACAGGAGATGATCCATTTGATTACCTCAGAGCAGTTCGGATGATCACCAGTGAATTGGGAGCAGATGATAGGAGAGCCATTGAGATGGCAGGTTTCACATTAAAATGCAGGAAAGCCAGAGAATGGTTTAAGAATTATGTGGAGCCTAGAATGGACAGCATGTCATGGGGAGAGTTCGCCAATGAGTTTGCAGGGTGGGCTTTTCCTGACAGTTCGAGGGAGATGAAAGTAATTGAATTTGAACAGCTAAGACAGACAGATGAGATGAGTGTTGATGAATTTACAGATAAGTTTCTGGATCTGCTTCAGTACGTGGGTCAAGCCTATGATACTGATCAGAAGAAGGCAAGGAGATATACCATGAGACTTCATCCCAGGTATTCTTCTTTGATCCTTCCAGCAGAAAAGGAGAGTTTTCACTCTATTATAGACGCAGCCAGGAAGATGGAAGCTAGTGCCAATATTCAGAAACAGGCAAAGGCACAGGCTTCGGGTTCTAAGGCCCCCAGTTCAGGTTCTACAGGCAGTAAGAGATGGGATAGAGCGAGAGGAACAAGGAAAGGGTTCTGGAGTAAAGTCAAGTCAGGTCTGGGAATAGGTAGTGGCTCAAGCTCTGGCACAGCTCCAGTCTGCAGACGATGCGGAAAACCACATGGAGGAGTTTGTCGGTTGGGATCTACAGCTTGTTTTCGATGTGGACAGGAAGGGCATATTGCTCGGGATTGTCCGCAAATGACTTTTGTACCATCCCAGCAGATGAGTTCAGGCAGTGTGGTACAGCCAGTTGTACGGCCAGCAGCTCCAGTCATGCCTCAGACTAGTGGCAGAGGCAGAGGTAGAGGGGTAGCCTCTACTTCAGCAGCAGGTTCCCGAGGTGGAAATCCGGTAGCCCCAGCACGGATTTTCACAGTGACACAGGAGGAGGCTAACACGTCGAACACAGTGGTGTCAGGTAATCTTATCATTGGGTGTTCAGATGTGTATGCTTTGATGGACCCCGGTGCTTCTCATTCCTTTATTGCTTCGAGAGCCATAGAGCGATTGGGTTTGATCAGTTCTGAGTTAGAGTATCCTCTCTGGGTCAGTGGACCTAGATGTGACCCATCAGTGGCAGTGTCAGTCTGTCGCTTCAGTCCAGTGTTTATTGAGGGTAGATGCCTTCCAGCTGACCTTGTGGTTCTAGATTTGACAGATTTTGATGTCATTCTAGGGATGGATTGGCTATCTGCATATAGTGCTACGTTGGACTGTCGAGAAAAGCTAGTGAGTCTCAGAGACCAGGATGGGTCAGAGTGTGTCTTCAGAGGAGACAGGAGAGGTACACCCAGAGGTATGATTTCAGCCCTTCAGGCTCGTCGTTTGCTTAGGAGGGGTTGTCAGGGGTTTCTAGCTCATGTGAGAGAGCTAGATAGTCAGGTGAGGGAACCAGCCACAGTACCAGTAGTCCGAGAGTTTCTCGATGTGTTCCCAGACGATTTGCCAGGACTACCACCTGATAGGGAGATAGGGTTTGAAATTGAATTACTGCCAGGTACTAGACCTATCTCTATTCCTCCCTACAGGATGGCGCCAGCTGAGTTAACAGAGTTGAAAGAACAGTTGCAGGACTTGGTAGATAAGGGTTTCATCCGCCCTAGTACCTCACCTTGGGGTGCTCCAGTGCTCTTTGTCAGAAAGAAGGATGGCTCCCTCAGACTTTGTATCGACTACAGACAGTTGAACAAGGTCACTATCAAGAATAGGTATCCCTTACCACGGATTGATGATCTATTTGACCAGCTAGCTGGAGCAGGTTGTTTTTCGAAAATAGATCTGAGATCTGGGTATCATCAGTTGAGAGTCAGAGAGGCAGATGTGCCTAAGACAGCTTTTCGGACCAGATATGGGCATTATGAGTTCTTAGTGATGCCGTTCGGGTTGACTAACGCCCCTGCAGCATTTATGGATCTCATGAACAGAGTATTTCGTGAGTTTCTGGATCACTTTGTCATTGTGTTTATCGATGATATTTTAGTGTATTCCAGAAATGCAGAGGAGCATGCCCAGCATCTGAGGATTGTTTTGCAGACACTGAGAGAGCATGGTTTATATGCCAAGTTCTCGAAGTGTGAGTTTTGGTTACGGAGCATTGCCTTCTTGGGACATGTGGTATCAGCAGAGGGTATTGAGGTAGACCCCAAGAAGATAGAGGCTGTAGCTAACTGGCCCAGACCCATGACAGTGACTGAGATTAAAAGCTTTCTGGGACTGGCAGGTTACTACAGGAGGTTCGTTCAGAACTTCTCAAAGATAGCAGCTCCTATGACCAAATTGACGCAGAAGAACCAGAAATTTATCTGGTCAGACCAGTGTGAAGAGAGCTTTGAGGAGCTCAAGAGGAGATTGACCACAGCACCAGTGTTAGCTCTGCCTGTGAGTAATAAGAATTTCACAGTGTTCTGTGATGCATCTCGAGTGGGATTGGGTTGTGTATTGATGCAGAGTGATAGAGTAATAGCTTATGCTTCTAGACAGTTGAAGAAGCACGAGTTGAATTACCCTACCCATGACCTAGAGATGGCAGCAGTTATCTTTGCACTTAAGATGTGGCGGCATTACCTCTACGGGGTTCAATGCGAGATCTTCAC
The DNA here is from genome assembly GCF_001659605.2 of Manihot esculenta. Taxonomy (NCBI): domain Eukaryota; kingdom Viridiplantae; phylum Streptophyta; class Magnoliopsida; order Malpighiales; family Euphorbiaceae; genus Manihot; species Manihot esculenta. The sequence continues at coordinate 24,632,562 of NC_035178.2, read as the reverse complement.
TGATCACAAGAGTTTACAGTACATCTTAAGTCAGAGAGAGCTGAATTTGCGGCAGAGAAGGTGGGTCGAATTGCTCAGTGATTATGATTGTAAGATCCAGTATCATCCGGGTAAGGCGAATGTTGTCGCAGACGCCCTAAGCCGGAAGTCACTAGGCAGTTTATCCCATATAGCAGCAGAGCGGAGACCAGTTGTGATGGAGCTTTATAAGCTCTTTGACGAGGGCTTACAGCTAGAGTTGTCTGGTACAGGTGCGTTGATAGCACAGATGAGAGTGACACCTGTGTTTCTGGAGCAGATAGCGCAGAGACAGCATGAGGACCCTGAATTGATGAAAATTGCCAGGACTGTTCAGTCAGGCAACAATGCAGAGTTTAGATGTGACAGTAAAGGGATCCTTCGCTATGGGAGTCGACTTTGTGTACCAGATAGGGGCAGTGTGAAGGAAGACATTATGAGGGAAGCTCATAATGCGAGGTATAGTGTTCACCCAGGAGCCACCAAGATGTATCAGGATCTGAAAAGGGTCTATTGGTGGCCAGCCATGAAGAAAGAAGTAGCACAGTTCGTGACAGCCTGTGAGGTTTGTCAGAGGGTGAAATTAGAGCATCAGAAACCAGCCGGAATGCTTAACCCATTACCAATTCCAGAGTGGAAATGGGAAAACATAGCCATGGATTTTGTAGTGGGTTTACCCGTAGTATCCAACAGGATAGACTCGATATGGGTGATTGTGGACAGACTCACGAAATCTGCTCATTTTCTTCCCGTACGGAGTAACTATTCTGTGGATAAGTTGGCACAGGTCTATCTGGATGAGATAGTAAGATTACATGGAGTTCCAGTGTCTATAGTTTCAGACAGAGGACCTCAGTTTACTTCCCGCTTTTGGCGGAGTTTGCAAAGTGCGATGGGCACGAGATTGGATTTTAGTACTGCTTTCCACCCACAAACTGATGGACAGTCAGAAAGGACCATCCAGACCATAGAGGATATGCTTCGCCTTTGTGTGTTAGACTTTGGCGGTTCTTGGAGGCAGCATCTACCTTTGGTGGAGTTTGCCTACAATAACAGTCATCATGCTAGCATCGGGATGGCTCCTTATGAAGCTTTGTATGGGAGGAAGTGCAGATCTCCTGTTTGCTGGGAAGAGGTAGGAGAGAAGGCTCTTGCAGGGCCAGAGTTAGTAGACATTACCAGTAGAATGGTGCCCCTGATCAGAGAAAGAATCAGAACAGCTCAGAGTAGACAGAAAAGTTATGCAGACGTTCGCAGAAAGCAATTAGAGTTTCAAGAGGGTAATTGGGTATTGCTGAAAGTGTCTCCAATGAAAGGAGTGGTTCGTTTTGGGAAGAAGGGTAAATTAGCTCCACGGTACATAGGACCCTTTGAGGTGTTACAGAGGATCGGAAATGTGTCGTATAAGCTGGATTTACCTGCTTCTATGGAGAGGATTCACCCGGTATTTCATGTTTCTATGCTACGACAGTTTGTGTCAGATCCGAATCAGGTTCTGAGTGAGCCTGAGGTGGAGATTCATCCAGATCTCACCTATATAGAGCAGCCAGTGCGGATTCTGGACACGCAGATCAGACAGCTAAGGAACAAGGAGATTCCGATGGTGAAAGTGTTATGGAACCACCATAACCTAGAAGAGTGCACGTGGGAGACGCGGGAGTCTATGCTCCAGCAATATCCATATTTGTTTTGAGGTTAGTTTTCTCCGTTTCATGTTTTTATTGTGTGTTTTAGGAACATCCGAGCACGAATGTTCTTAAGGAGGGGAGAATGTAATACCCGGCTAGAGTCCGGCACCGGAATTCCTGTTGTTTGGTGGAATCCGGGGTGTCGGAATTCTAGAAACAAAAGGTAGAATGTATGTGTTACTATGTGGTATGATTTGTAGTGATGTTTTAAGGTTAAGGGAAGTGAGTGTTGAGTTGAAATGACCTAAGGCAGTTGAGCCAAGTTCGGCCGCCGAAGGTAAGTTCGGCCGCCGAAAGTGTTTGGCTTCCGAAGGGAAGTTCGGCCCCCGAATGTTGCATGGTGTTGCATGCGATTGGGCAGCCGACATTGAGTTGGCCAGCCAGCTTTTGGACATCCTTAGTCAGCATTGTGGACAGGTGTTATGTTCCCTTTGTTGCCAGAAGTTTGGCCACGTCTCCCTTGGTTTATTTGCTGAGTTTGAGCAGCTCATGCAGGAGTTTGCTCATTCACCAAGTTTTGAAGGGTTTGAAGCAAAAAGTGAGTTTGAGAGAGTTTGAGAGTGTGAGAGGAGGTGATCCGTTTTCCCTTGTTCAGAGTGTGTCGTTTCTTACTACAGGAGGTAAGTGATGCACTTGCACATGTGTATATGTGTCTGAGTTATGGGGATAAAGGAAGGAGATGCATGCTTAGGGTGCTTCATGGTCGTTTTGATGTTTTATGCATGAATCTGTTTTATATGTTCTGTTTGTTTTGTTGTTTGGGGTTATTAGCTAGTCTTGGACCCCTGGAATCATATACATGAGTATATGTATGTTGAGGAGGTGAAGTTTGCATGGTTTGAGAAGTTGAAGGAAAGAAGGAGATGGTTTGTCGTTGAAACTGAGTTCTGGATGAACTCAGGTTCGGCAGCCGAAAGTTCATTCGGCCGCCGAACCTCTTGCATGGTAGCTTAGGCTGCCACAGCGTGCCCCCGAGTGTTTTGCATGTTCGGCTCTGTTTGGGGGATTCGGCCGCCGAAGGTGCCGCCGAAGGTGCTTGAGTTTCGTCTCTAGAGAGGACATTCGGCCGCCGAACTTGCCGCAGAAAGTGTTCTGTCCAGCTTTTCTTTTGCATGTTTTGCCTGAGTTTTAGAGTGAGATAAAGGGGTTTCTTGGGTAGTTTAAGAGAGGTAGTCTTATGATAGTTTGGTCCCTCATTTGAGTCTTTATGTGCTGATACAGACCAGAGGAACCAGAGAGAGCAGCAGTGAGTACTGCTCCAGAGATTCAGAACCTGCAGAGTCAGTCAGTCCAGTTAGCCAGAGGTGAGTGGAACTAAACTTATGACTTTTAATTGAATCACAAACTGCTTTTAGCATATCCCATGCATCATGTTTATGCCATAGGTTGATTGCATTAGTATTCACGAATATGTTGCATTGCATTATTATTTGATGATGTGAGTAAATGCTGAATGATCCAATAGTCACAGACAGGAAGACCAGGAGCCTTTGACTACGCCCTGGCACGTATAGCAAAGACCAGGAGCCTTTGACTACGCCCTGGCAGGTATAGCAAAGTCCAGGAGCCTTTGACTACGCCCTGGCAATGGTAAGTTTACAGGTGTTATATACACATATACATATATGACAGGAAGACCAGGTGCTCGATTCTACGCCCTGGCACAGAGTTACTGGGACTATGTGGTGACAGGTTTACTCTTGATGTGGCTTGTCTGTGATATGGTGCATTCCATGAGATCATATTTTACTGAGATGTTTTACTGTTCTACTCACTGGGCTATAGAGCTCATCCCACTCCCTTAACCCCAGTTTTGCAGGTTCAGTGTACAGTGTACAGGGACAGTCCAGCAGAGTACAAGAAGAGTAAAGAGATCTGTAATAGCTTAGAGTGGACATGTAATATGAAAGAGATGTAATAGTTGTTGCTTGACCTAGTGATGTATGTTTTGTACATGATCTGTATATGTATATATGTTTTCCTGTATGTGAAAACCAGGCTTAACAGGTATGAGTTGCCCATCTAGAGCAAGCTCTAGTCAGGGATACAGAGTACAGAGTACATGAGTACAGAGTACAGAGATAGTGCATGCACAGGTTAAGCCTTGGTTCAGAAAAGAGTTTTATTTTCACAGCAAATGTATGATCATGTATGAATTGTACAGGTACACAGAGAGTATAGCAGGCTTGCTACGGGTTCTGGCGGCCTTAAGCCGACCTGAATCCTAGCGCCGGTGACGGTCCATTTTGGGGTCGTTACACTCCATGTCTGGCAAAGATGTTGGTCTTCACAAAGTCTACCACTGCCTTGGCATCATCAGTCTTAGTAGCTCTAGCTTCCACCCATTTGGACACATAATCTACTGCGAGGATGATGTAAGTGTATCCAAAAGATGGTGGGAATGGGCCCATGAAGTCTATGCCCCAAACATCAAATACCTCACAGACCATGATGGGGTTCTGTGGCATTTGATTTCTTTTGCTCAGATTTCCAGTCTGTTGGCACCTAGCACATGATCTGCAAAACAGAAAAGCATCTCGAAAAATAGTGGGCCAAAATAGGCCACTTTCAAGTATCTTGTGAGCAGTTTTCCTTGGACCAAAGTGTCCTCCACAACTATATGAATGACAAAAAGTAAGTACAGAAGTTATTTCTTGATTAGGGATGCATCTCCTTATCATTTGGTCAGCACAATGTTTCCACAAGTATGGCTCATTCCAAACATAGTATTTGGCATCTTTCTTTATCTTATCTTTAGTGTGCTTTGGCATGTCGGAAGGCAAGTTACCTGTGGCCAAGTAGTTTACCATATCTGCATACTATGGCTCATCAGACTGAGCAAGGAAGATTTGTTCAAGGAGGTCATGCTTACACTCTTCAGAATCTGGAAGGTACTGTTCTTGGCTTGACTGCAAAGGAGGTGGAGTGGAAGAGTTTGCTTGCATTGGGGTCTGTGGAACAAGGTTCGGCAGCCAAAAGATGGTGGAGTTCGGCGGCCGAATATCAGTAGTTTCAGCAGGCGATAAAATCTGAGGTGAAGGTTTCGGTGGCTGAGAGGAGATCAGCTTCGGTGGCCGAATGGTTACTGAGTTCGACGGCCGAAAGTTAGTAGGGTTCGGCTGTTGAAAGTTTTCAGTATGTTGCGAAGGCGGTGGCGATGGATTTTGCGTCTGGAACGCAGCGATGTTCGGTGGCCGAAGGAGGTCTGGATTCGGCTGCCGAATGTCTTCAATCTGCGCAAAATCAGTCTGTTGGATGCTACAGACTGTTTCTTTGAGTTTTGGATCTTTCTAGCTCTCAATCTGTACCTGATCAATTTCTTGGCAGAAATCACTATTAAGAGTGTCATCTTGATTTTCATAAAAAATCTCCTGGCTCAAACAGTCAACAATGTCAAGACCATAAACAGGGGACATATCATGTGGGTATTTCATGGCATCATAGACATTAAACTTAATAACTTCCCCTTCAAACTCCATGGTTAAAGTACCGTCATGCACATCAATTTTAGTTCTAGCAGTACTCAAGAAAGGACGCCCAAGAAGGATATCAGAACTAGTATTGCAACCGTCTTCCTTTGTATCAATCACATAAAAATCAGCAGGAAAGACAAGTTCATCTACTTGGACTAACACATCTTCTAGAACACCTAATGGATATACCACAGATCTATCAGCCAGTTGGATCACAACTTTTGTGTCCTTTAGTGCACATGCATTTAGAGATTTATAGATGGAGAGAGGCATGACATTTATAGATGAACCAAGATCACACATGGCTTTTTTGATTCCAACATTCCCAATTTTGCAAGAGATAACAAACATACCTTCGTCTTTGCATTCAGTAAGGAGTTCTCTTTTAATGATAGCAGTGATAACCTCACCTACACTTACTTTCTCTCTTACAGCTAGCTTCCTTCTATTGGTGCACAACTCTTTCAGAAACTTTGCGTACCTTGGAATTTGCTTGACCGCATCTAGCAGTGGTATATTGATTTCCACTTTTCTGAAAGTCTCAAGAATCTCCTTTTTCTTCTTTTTCTTTTTGTGTTCTTTCAAACCTCTTTGGAAAAGGAGGTGGGATGTGAAAACTTACTTTCGGATCAGTCTTTTGCGTAGGGGTGGCTTCAGTTTGCGCAGGAGGGGCTTCAGTTTGCATTGGGTCTTGCACTACTTGCTCTTCTTGCTCATAATCAGCATCTTGAAGTTCTTTCCCACTTCTCAAAGTGATGGCATTCACATTCTGTCTAGGGTTAGTTTTAGTTTGAGAAGGGAGCTTACCTTGGGTATCAGAATTGCTTCCGGATGAGGTCATTAGATCTACACGCTGATTGAGGCTTTGTATAGCACTTGCCATGGACTCCATCATCTTCTCAAGGCGTTGGATGGGATTTGAAGGTGCTGGTTGGGTTTGGTTCCTTTGATAGTTTTGATTGTTGTTGGCCCTTCTATAGCTGAAATTGGGATGGTCTCTCCAACCTGGATTGTATGTGTTTGAATATGGATCATATCTAGGCTGGTTGTTGTACCCTCCAATTGCATTGACTTGCTGGGAATCTTCTTGGAGTGTAGGACATTGATCAGTTGAGTGTCCTATATAAGAGCAGATCCCACATGGCCTAGGTGGCTGGACTGCTTGCATCTGTTGAACCAATCCTATGGCAAAATCTTTCATCACAGATAACAGTTCAGAAATAGTAGAGGAACTTACCTCATTGGTTCTTTGCAGTTGTTTTTTTTCTCCATATTGCCTAGATGAGGCTGCAAGGGTAGGTATCAACTCTCTCATCTCCCTCGGTGTCTTGTCTATAATGGATCCTCTACAAGCTACATTTATGAATTTTCTTTCTGATGGGAGCAATCCTCCATAGAAGAACTGTATGAGGGCCTTGTCTGACATATCATATTGTGGACAATCTGTACATAGTCTTTCAAACCTTTCCCAATAATCATATAAGTCCTCAGTTTGCTTCTGTCTTATGCTAGTGATTTCTTTTATTATGCCAATTGATTTAGATGGTGGGAAGTATTTGTCCAAAAAGGTTTGGACCATATCATCTCAAGAAGTTATAGATCCAGGTGGCAAATAAAATAACCAATCTTTAGCATAGTCATCTAATGAGAAGGGAAAAGCTCTTAATTTAACATGATCTTCAGAAATCCCTTGAGGTCTCATGGATGAACAAACAATAGTAAATTCTTTCAAGTGCTTGTGTGGATTTTCATTTTCTCTACCTCTGAATTTAGGAAGAAGATGTATCAAACCTGTCTTTAGTTCAAAGGGAACTGTCAGAGGCGGATAGGTGATGCAAAGTGGTGCATGATCACCCACAAGAGTTGCTAACTCTCTTATGGTTCTTTCCCTTGGTGCTTGTGGCCTTATTGCTGGATTTTCCTGAATGATTTGGTTTTGGACAGCATGTCCATTAGGGGCAGCAGCTTGTGCATTAGGTTCTGCCATTGGTGCAAGATTTGGTTGCTGGAGCAAGGAAGGTTCGGCGGCCGAAGGTTGGGCAGAAGGTTCTGCGATTGAGGCTTGCTTTCCTAGCCTTCTAAAGGTGCATTCAATTTCTGGATCAAAGGGCAGAGTGTCCCTATGCTCAGATCTGGTCATGAAAAGAAAAATAAACAAGTTAAATCAATTTCCGGCAACGGCGCCAATTTTTGACAGTGCAGTTGTCGAAGCCGGTCAAAAATAACCTCTACGGTTATCAACAATCTTACAACTGTAGATAGTGGTAAAGGATCGAATCCACAGAGAATTGAGTATCTGTCTATTTTTCTCAATCAAGACCAAGAGAACTAAATGAAAACACAATTGAAAGCAAGTAATTGAAAGCTGAATGAAAGTATAGTGCAATAAAAGTAAAAAGGGGGTTTCGAGATGATTTGACTAACAACTATTGAAAGCAATTAAAACAGCAAGTAATCAAAATACAAGAGAAAATCAATATGAGAAAGGTCTAGTTGAAGATATGGATCCACCTTGGTTGTTTGGGTTGATCATTGAAACTTAGGTTTTCTTGATTCATTCAATAGATTAGTTATGGAGGTTGAAGACGCTTTTCACCACCATGTCTCTCCTTATGATTAAATCAATTAGGGAACGTCCTCTAATCAATTACTAATTAACAAATTGCCAAGGAACGTCCTTGGGCCTTAGGCATCAAAACAATTGTCAATTGCATAAAGAATGAGAGAGATCCAATCCTAGCTACTCAAACGCATGAGATGTTGCTAGATCATGCAATTCCTTAGTTTTTACACCAAGTGTTCTTAGGTCAGAATATTTCCAGCAATTACGGACTAACAAATATCCCAACTAACAATCAATTAACTTTGCAATCAAGAATCAAGTGGCCAATTTGATCAAAACAACAAAGCAATCTTAGAATTAAGCACACAATTGCATGAATATTGAACTAATCAAAAGCAAACACTTTATGTTCAGATCTCACAACCCTTTAAACAACCTTAGTTTCAACCAAACTTCAACTAGAATTAAGGTTTCAGCCACTCATGGCTGAACCAAAACAGAAAATAAAAGAAAAGAAAGCAAGAAGATGAAGAACTAAAGGGAAGAACCCTTAGAGAAGCCTTGGCAAATCCTTGGAGAAGTTGTGTGGAACAAAATCTGCCTCTTCATGTCTTCTTGAGGCCTTTAAATAGGACTTGAGAGGCTGCCTAGGGTTTCTTGGTTGCCCAAAGTGCCCTTGGTCCAATATGTGTATGTGAGGGCAAGAGAAGGGCCTTTTGGTCTTTGTTGTTGCTCAAGGTGTGTTCAAGAAGCCTTCTTCACATTACTCATGCACTAAAGAGGAAGGAGGAGCCTTGATTTGAATATTGAATGTGCATGGCATAAAGTGGGAAACATGTGATCTTCAAGATTTGGCTTATTGAACAAGGAGGAGGCTGTTCGGGGGCACTTTCGGCCGCCTAAAGTAAGTTTCGGAGGCAGGACTTTCGGCTCTGGACGCAAGGTTCGGCCGCCGAAGGAGCTGCCAAAGATAGGTGACTTTCTTCTCTGGAGTGAAGGTTCGGCCGCCGAAGGTGCCGCCGAAGATGACTTGGCAGTTTTGGCTTCCGAAAGTGCTTCCGAAAGGGGTTGAGTTTCGCCTCTAGACTGAAGGTTCGGCCGCCAAAGGTGCTGCCGAAGGTGGCTTTTCCAGATTTGGCACTTTTTGGCATTTTTAAGAGCATTTTCTCCAAATTGCTTCTTTACACCTAATACTTGCAACACATGATTAAAACCACTAAATTAGCATTTTCTCCCGTGCCCGAAGGGTTGCGCACCGGTGGGTCGCGCACTGGCGTGGTGCGCTTCGCGCGCCAGTGGGTCGCGCACCGGTGGGTTCGCACGCCGGTGGGTCGCGCATCGTTGGGGGTGGCGGCTAGGGCTTCTTCCTGAGGAAGAAGATACCCTAATTACAATTCTGCCCCTGGAATTAAAATTAAAAAATATATATATATATATATATATTTTTGAGAAGATAAATTATTTTCTTTTAGTCTTTAAATCATATTTAAATGACTATGTAAACTAATTTTATTATTTTATCATATATTAGTATGAGATACTATGCATGATAGTCTATATATATATATATGCATATAGGATGCTATAATATATATATGCAAGACAAAATAATTAAAATTAAAAATTTGAACCCTCATTCTAAATTTTAAGTTTTAATGCCACCCATATATTAAATACCTATCAAGACTAAGATCACTAAAATGCAGGTTTTGCCAAAGCAAAGTGTTTAGGTTATCCTAGTAAGATAGGATGAGTAGTAGTTACTCATTTATTTAATTTTGGTTGAGCTTAATTAGGCTATCAAAACGGTTTTAGGCCTAAGGCATTAGATGGGGTATAACATGCATTTGACATATGATGTCAACACCTCATAATCTAAGAGTTATATTAGATGTAATTGGTAAGGAGTTACCTACCTAAATAACTTAATTCTAAGCGTCATGCCAAAGCTGACTTAGAATTAGGTGAAATATGGATCTTAGCCCACTAAAATATTATTATTTTTGAGGGTTATATTTTAGTGGGAGATTATTATCACCTCAATATTAATTTACTGAATTGATTATATTTGCATATTTTGTAGATAATTATGGCTGCTAATAACAATTCCACCTTATCATTGCGATCCATCCTTGAGAAAGATAAATTGAAAGAAAATGGGACTAATTTTGTTGACTGGTTTAGAAACTTGAGAATTGTTCTCAAGCAAGAGAAAAAGTCTTATGTGCTTGATGAAGCTATCCCTGAACCACCTCCTGCTGATGCTACTAATGCTGTTAAGAACAAGCATAAGAAGCATATGGATGATTCTAATGACATTGGATGTCTTATGTTGGCAACTATGTGCCCAGAACTTCAAAAGGATCTGGAGCACCTTGAGGCTTATGAGATGAGTGTCCATCTCAAACAAGTTCCAACAGCAAGTTAGGCAGAATAGGTATGAAACTACCATTGCATTGCATGATTGCAAAATGGTTGAAGGTGAATCAGTTAGTGCTCATGTTTTGAAGATGAAAGGCTATATTGATCACCTTGCTAGGCTTGGCTATCCTTTGAGTTTAGAACTCTCTACGGATCTGATCCTACATTCTTTACCCAGCAGTTTTTCTCAGTTTGTCATGAACTATAACATGAACAATATGGAGAAATCCATTCCTGAGCTGCATGGGATGCTAAAGACAGCTGAGGTAAATGTCAAGAGAAGGCCTACCCAAATTTTGAATATCAATAAGGGTAAGCCCATGAAAAATAAGGGGAAGCCCAAGCCTAAAGGTGGTAATGGGCCTAAGGGACAAGGCAAGCCTAAATGGCAATCCAAAGGAAAAGTTCCTAAGGAAGGAGTCTGCTTCCATTGCAAGGAACCAGGGCATTGGAAGAGAAATTGCAAACTCTATTTGGATGAGTGCAAGAAGAAAAAGAGTAGTGAGACTACGACTTCGGGTATTTATGTTATAGATATTAATTTATCTATTTCTACTTCATGGGTATTAGATACCGAATGTGGTTCTCACATTTGTACAAATGTGCAGGGTCTCAAAAGGAGTAGAAAACTGAAAAAGGGCGATGTGGACCTACGTGTAGGCAATGGAGCAAGAATTATTGCCTTAGCTGTAGGGACATATGAACCTGTGTTGCCCAATGGGCTTTTATTTGTTTTGAACAATTGCTTTTATGTTCCTACTTTGAGTAGGAATATTATTTCAGTTTCTGTTTTGGACGATGAAGGTTTTTCATTTCTTATTAAGAATAAGAAATGCTCCATTAATAAAGATGGTTTGCTCTATTGTATTGCAAATTCATATGATGGCCTTTATGTCCTTAATCTAGATGATTCTAGAGACAACAATATCTATAACATAACTTTTAAGAAAACTAAGCCAAATGAGTTAAACCCAATATATTTATGGCATTGTCGTCTTAGCATTATAAATGAGAATCGCATATCTAAGCTCCATAAGGATGGTTTATTGGATTCATTTGATTTTGAATCATTTGAAAATTGTGAATCTTGTTTGCTTGGTAAGATGACAAAGGACCCTTTTACTGGACAAAGTCAAAGGGCTTCAAACTTATTGGGCTTAATACATACAAATGTATGTGACCCACTAAGCATTAATGCCGGGGGAGGTTATCAGTACTTCTTTACATTCACTGATGATTTCAGTAGGTATGGCTATGTCTACCTAATGAAACATAAGCATGAATCTTTTGAAATGTTTAGAACTTTTCAAAATGAAGTACAAAATGAACTTGATAGAGCTATTAAGATGCTTCGATCTGATCGAGGTGGTGAATATTTGAGCCAAGAGTTTGATGAACATCTTAGAAACTGTGGAATTGTTTCACAATTGACTCCTCCAGGAACTCCACAATGGAATGGTGTTTTTGAAAGGAGAAATCAAACTTTATTAGATATGGTTCGATATATGATGAGTAAAACAAATCTCTCTTTATCATTTTGGGGTTATGCCTTGGAAACAACTGCATTTATTCTAAACCGAGTACCATCAAAAGTGGTTGAAAAGACACCATATGAGTTATGGACTGGCAAAATGCCCAGCTTGTCTTTCCCTAAGATTTGGGGTTGTGACGCTTATGTGAAATGCCCAATTTCATATAAGCTAGCTCCAAAATCTATCAAGTGCAATTTTGTGGGTTATCCTAAGGAAATCAAAGGATACTATTTCTATATTCCCTCAGAGAACAAAGTGTTTGTTGCTCGAAATGGTACCATTTTAGAAAAGGAATTTATCTCTCAGAGATTTAGTGGGAGTACAGTGCGACTTCAAGAAACTCAAGCACCACAAGAGAGCATTGAACCGCCGGTAGAACCACTTCCAGAACCACAAACAATTGTGGAAGCTGAAAGGGTGACACAAGTCCCACGCAGACCTGATAGGACACTGATAGCGGTTGTCGAAGCCGTAAAAAATAAACCTATTATCAACCAACAAAATAATTTGTAGATAGTGGCAATAAGGTCGAACCACAGGGAATTGACACTACGGATTTTCCTAATAATGACTAAGGCAAACAAATAAAGTAAAATGAGGGGGGTTTTGGTTTGATGATAATGAATTAAAACTAAATAGCAAGATAAAGCAATAATTTAAAAAATAAGAATTTCAATGGGAAAAGGATTCTAGTTGAAGCATGGATGAATTTCAGTTTATTTAGAATTGATCATTGATCTTTTTGATACTCTTATTTATTTCAATAAGTTAGTTTAGGACGTGGAAGACGCTTCTCACAATCCAAATTCCTCCTTAGTTTTAGTTTGATTAGGAAACGTTCGCTAATCAAACTCCAGTTAACAAGTTGCCAAGGAACGTCCTTGGAGCTTTTAGGATCGAACAACTGTTAACTGCATTAGGACTTAGAGAAACCCAACTCTAATCTTGCCAACCGCGTGGTCAAGTTTAGATTATGCAACTGATTATACTTGTGTTTAAACAATCTAAGCAATTACGGACTTAAATTATTCAAACAATATATTACTCAAGCAATTAAAAACAACAGGCCTTAATTGATTCTAAAAGCAAAACAATAATTATAGAAAGATCAGGTTGCATAAATATTGAAGGTAAATAACAGTTTAATAATGGAGTTTTAAATCTCCCAATTCATCACAAATCTGAAATTTCCAACTTCAATTAGAAAGGAAAAGTGTTTAGGCACTCATGGTGGACAAAATACACAGAAAGGGAAGAAGAAAAATAGGAGAAGAGGCTGCTGTGCTTCTGCCAAGTTTCTACAGAATTTCCGAGGCTGCTGAGATGATTTTTTGCTGGTTTGAGGCTGCCTCCTTTTATAGGTGAAGAGTCCTAATCCAATTAGGACTTGGAATCCTAATTTGAATTGGTCTTTTTGTGGTCTTTTACTCCTTCTTTGCTTTTGTATTTAATTATGGATAAATTCTTCTTCTTGAGAAAGTCTTTCTTGGAGCGACTCTTGGAGATGTCCTAGGATTGATCTTGAAGTGTTTGAAGTAGGATAGGACTTTAATGCTTTTGGATTTTGAATTTTGCCTCTTTTTCGCGCTGCTGTCCGCCTCTGCTTCAGTTTGATTTGGGCAGTTGATTTGCCCAAATCACTTGCCCCAATCGCTTGCGCAAGTCAGTTCCAGTTTTCTGCTTCAGCTTGATTTGGGCAGTGATTTGGCCAAATCACTTTGAGCCAATCACTTTTCCAGCTTTTTCTGCACTTTTTCTCCAACTTTCCATTTTCTTCCTTTTCTGTAAAAACATGATAAAAACCATAAATTAAGTTGGAAAATATGTAATTAAGCAGTAATAAAGATAATAAAAATGTGGCTAAATTATATTTGATCAAATACCCCCACACCTAGCATTTTGCTTGTCCTCAAGCAACAAATAACTTATTCAATCAAGCTTCTTTTTCTTTTGAGCCTAAGTACCACTTAATCAGCCCCCCCTAGATTCCTAAGTTGAAACACCACAGTGTAGGATATATGTACTAAGGTTGTCCCCTCTTTCCTTGTTTCCCATCACCTACCATGGCCAAGGGAAAGTTTTTGATTTGATCATGCTTATTCTTTTATATTAGGTTTAATGCAACTCCTAAGAGTGACTTGCCCCCTTTTAAGCTTTTTTATTCAGCAGCACTTTTTATTCTTGCCTGAAAAAGTCACCAACTTTTTTATGCGAAGGTACATATTGGTGATACCCACCCCCGGTTACTCAGTTGGTCACTTGCATAGTCTTAGACCATCGAAACAGGTTGTGTTTTGTGCTTTTTGATTTGCTGAGTTTTTCTTTTTCTTTTTCCTTTTCAAAACAATTTGGGCAAATCAACTCATAGAGAGTTACACTAACTTTTTATTGCATGTATTTTTATTTTCCTTTCCTATTGACCACAGCAGATTTAAAGATTCAATTCAAGAGAAAGAACTCCCTAAGTAAAGGTAACACACTATAAATGGCTCAATTTAGGTTTAAAGGGTTGGAAAATTTAATGGGGTCATGAGATAGGAAGCTTTTTTAACTTTGTCATCTATGCTGAGTAGAGCAATAGGCTAAAATAAAATCTGTGTGCATGAAATCTATGTGTGTGTGTAGAAGTGAATATGAGTGCAAAAATGTGTGTGAAAAAATTTTGGTGTGTGTAAAAGGGTAAAAAAAATGCAAAAAGAAGCAAAAAGAAAGCAAAAGATGAAAGAAGAAAACAAAAGATGGTGCAAACAGTGCAAAAATATTCCCCCAATACCCCCACACCTAGCCTAGGCATTGTCCTCAATGCAAAACATATAAAGGAAAAGAAGAGAGAAAGGGACTTCCTGGCCAGTGGGTGATTTGGTCAAGTGATTTGGGCAAATCACTCGGCCAAATCACTGGTGATGATGGTCTGCGTGCAAAAAATTGTCCACCAGTAGTTGTAACAGGTGCTCCATGTGCTGCATCCTGTCTTCGATTCTGGTGAGATGAGCCTCCACTGAATGGTCTTGAGGTGCCTTTTATGTCCTCCAAGGTCCACCCAATTGCTTTCTTGTGTTTCCTCAACACCTTTTGGAGTTTTTCCTCTTCTTGCTGGCTGAGTTGATTGGATACTATGACTGGAAGTGTATTTCTAGCCCCCAAACAGGCATTGTAATACCTAGCTCGATTCCGGCATCAGAATCCCTACCTTCCGGCGGAATCTCCGTTGGAATCTGGAATTCTGACAATGCCAGAGTCTTCTAGAGGGGTAAAACGTGTTTCTAAAATGTTTTCACACGATTTTATGGTTTTTAATGGAAAAGAAATGAGTTTTTAAAAGATTAGGCCAAGGAGGCATTTGCCAGGTTCGGCCGGCGAAAGTGAAGTTCGGCCGCCAAACATGGGAAGGCTTCGGGAGCGCTTTTGGCCTCCGAAAGCTTCGTTTGAACGAAACAAGGTTCGGCGGCCGAACCTCAAGTTCGGCCGCCGAACATGCATGAGTTTAGGGGGCACGTTAGGCTGCCGAAGGTTGTCGACCAGGCCACCTATAAAGAGCCCTCAGATCGGAAATGGGCGAGTTTTCTCCCCATTCTCGAGCTCAGGTGAGTTTATGCCCTCCTTTGGTCGTTTTCATATTTTCTCTACCTATCCCTCAAGTTTTTCATGAGTTCTACCCTTGTTTTGAAGTTTTGAAGCTTAAATAGGAGTTTTGGGAGCTTGGAGGCTTTTGGAGCTTGGATCCTCCACACCTCCGAGTTAGGGATCGCACCACCCCTCGATCTTCAAGAGGTAAGTGTAGATCCTTGCTTTCCTTGTGTTTTAATGAAGTTTTAAGTAAGTTTAATGAAGTTTTAATGGTTGAGCATGGGCAGATATACATATTTAGGTTATGAGAGTTTTATGCCTAATGTATGCTTATGTATGTTTAAATGATGTTATGTTGAAGGTTTAGGCTAGTTTATGCATGTGGGAGAGTGTATGCATGATTGGGAGAGAGCAAGTGAGGTTTTGAGTAGTTTTGATGGTTTTGGCTTATGTGGGTCATAAGCTATTTATGTATGCTTTTTGATGTTCTTTGTTGGAGTTTAAGCTTGTTTAAGCTCCTTTGTACACGATTAAGGGTTTAAGCATGTTTTTGTGGGGTTGGAAGCATGATTTGGGGTGTTTGGAAGGCTTGAGAGGCTTGTATGCATAAGAGGCTGAGTTCTGGATGAACTCAAGTTCGACCGCCAAAGGTGGTTTCGGCCGCCGAACCTGCCTATGGATGCATGGATTCGCCGCCTAACCTTGCCCCCGAAAGTTATGTTTCGGATCTGGAGCAGACTTTCGGCCGCCGAAGGTAATGTTCGACCGCTGAAAGTGTCTGACTTTCGGATCTGGAGAGAGGCTTCAGCCGCCGAACCTAGCCCCGAACCTGCATGGCTTTCTGCTCTGGAAGGGACCTTCGGCCGCCGAAAGTGCCACCGAAAGTGCCCTGTCCAGCCCTTTCATGGTTGTTTTCTATGCATGTTTTGAGGATGTTTTAGGGGGTTTTTTGGAAGTTATTTATGAGTTGTTTAGAGAGTGTTTGGCACCTCATTCGAGTCCACCTGTATAGGATCGGACCTGAGGAATCGAGGTGTTTAGCAGTGTTAGCTGCTTCAGAGTTAGTCCAGAGCTAGTCAAAGGTGAGTAGAACATAACTCGTTTAATATTAAAGAAATTAAATGTTTTACGCATGTTCATGCATCACGAATACCATGTTATGTAATAGTTTGTTTGCATTAGAGTTCACGAATGTGTTGCATTGCATAATACGATGATGATGATGTGGATGGATATTGGATGATCCATTAGCCCTCAGTATGACATGATATGACACGATATGACATGTATGACATGATATGAGATGGAAAGACCAGGTGTGGCCGTATCGCCCCTGGCATAGAGTAAGAGAAGTCCAGGTGTGGCCGTATTGCCCCTGGCATAGAGTATGTGAAGCCCAGGTGTGGCCGTATCGCCCCTGGCATAGAGCATTGTTGAACTTGTTATGATATGAGCATTATAGGTAGAGGGCTATTGGTGACAAATTCATCCTTGATGTGTATTGTTTGTGATGTGATGCATGTCATGAAAGCATATGATATAATAAACTATTTTTCTATTTAGTTCTGCTCACTGGGCTTTATAGCTCACCCCTCTTCCCTAACCCCAGGTTTGCAGGGTCAGAGATAGTTCAGGAGGTCAGCAGGTTATGGTTATGGTTATGATTATGTAATAGGATAGTAGTGGACATGATGTATTCGTAAAGTTATGAAATGATGTAAAAGTATGTATTGAATGTAAGGCTATGTAATGGCATGTCATGGTTAGAGTTGTGCTTTGCCCTAGTCATGTATGGTTAATCCCTTTTGGCACACGATCCTTTTCAAATGTTAATGATGTTTTATGTAAACCAAGCTTAATGTATGATATGTTACCCCATTGGAGCATTTGATGAGGGCTCCAGTGTGGGGTCTTATGTTTATGGGTTTGTGCATGCACAGGTTAAGCTTGGTAAAGGAAAGAAAAAGTTTAAAGTTTCATGTTTGTGTTTGATCATGTATGGGATTTAACAGGTATACAAGATGCATGTTAGGCTTGCTACGGGTCCCGGCGACCTTAAGTCGATCTGGATCCTAGCACCGGTAGCGGTCCGATTTTCGGGTCGTTACAGATTGGTATCAGAGCCCTAGGTTCACATGGTCGGACCTATAGTGTCTCGGGCTCATAAAGGTTATAGAAGGGCAAGCACAATAGGAAAGATCATATCCACTAGGATAGGATGTGGAGTCCTGTCTTGTATGATGATGTGTAATGCCATATCTATAAACATGTGCATTAATGATATGCTATGTATGTGAGGTAGGTTCATGTGTTTCCACATGAACCGTATGATGCTAATGTTTATGTGATATGTGATGCTTTCAGAAGTCAAGATGAGAGGAACTCGTCGATCTGCTAGATTGACTGGAGCTCCGCCAGAGAATGAGGGCATGGATGCCCATTCCCCTACTCTGCAGAGGACAAGGTCTTGTAGGACAATCAGAGAGGGTACATCAAGGGACCCTAGAAGGTCTTTTGATGCAAGTCGGAGGAGATCAGTTCATGATGGTTTATCAGCGGATGTGATGGAAACAGAGGAGGATAACCAGAGAAGAGATAGTAGTTTGGGCATGAGTATGTCAGAAGAGGATATGGGAGAGTTCCAAGGAGGCACTCAGGCCTCGGGCTTTGTTCCACCACAGTATGCACCCTATCCTCAGGGGCCAGGGTATCCGATGGGAAGCACGTCGGATTATTCCAGTTACCACCCATACCCCACCTTTATGCCCTACCCTCCCTTTTTTCCACCGTACCCACAATACCCCATGTTTCCATCCTCACCCTTTTACCCAGGTCCAGCAAACCCTAACCCCAGAAATGCTGCACCTCCTCCTCCACCAGCAGAGCCAATTGTCCCTAGTACCCAAACACCCAAACCTAGCTCATCAGTAGGGGGTAAGGTAAAGATGACAGATTACCGAAAGTTGGATGCCCCCAAGTTTGAAACAGGTGATAACCCTTTTGAGTATCTTAGAACGGTGAAGATGATAACTGATGAGTTGGGAGCAAGTGACAGTAGAGCCATTTAGATGGCAGGGTTCACATTGAAATGTAATAAGGCAAGGGAATGGTTCAAAAACTATGTGGACCCAAGATTGGAGAGCTTATCCTGGGAACAGTTTGCAGATGAGTTTGCAGGATGGGCTTTTCCAGATAGTTCCAGAGAACTGAAGATGATTGAGTTTGAGCAGCTAAGGTAGACGGAAGAGATGAGTGTAGATGAGTTTACAGACAGGTTCCTGGAGCTATTGCCGTTTGCAGGACAAGGTTTAGACACAGACCTGAAGAAGTCTAGGAGATATGTTATGAAGCTTCACTCCAGGTATTCCTCGTTGATTCAATCAGCAGAGAGGGAGAGTTTCCATGCTATAGTGGATATGGCTCGGAAGATGGAGGCTATTGCCATCATTCAGGGGTCAGTTAATCAGTCTGTGGCACAGTCTTCGGGTTTCAAAGTCTCGGGGACGAGTGATGTTAATCTCTCCTCTCTGAATGATGCTACCATGAAAAGTAAAAAGGGTGACAGAGGCCTCAGAAGGTCGAAGAAGAACAAGTTTTGGAATCGGATAAAGTCTGGTCTGGGATTAGGAGATGGCTCGAGCTCAGGCACGGAGGTTGCAGAGTGTACGAGGTGCGGTAGGCCGCACAAGGGAGTCTATCGGCTTGGGACTACAGCATGTTACAGATGCGGCCAGGAGGGACACATAGCACGGGAGTGTCCTAAGGCAGCTTTTATGGCACCGTCCCATCAGATAACCCCAGGCAGTATGGCACAGCCATCAGCTCCAGCCATGTTTCAGGGTAGTGGTCGAGGCTAGGGGTGAGCATTCGGTCGGTTCGGTTCAAAATCGAACCGAACCGAATAAACCGAAAACCAAAATTTTAATATTTATGAAAACCGAATCGAACCGATTTTGGTCAGAAATCGAATCGAACCGAATCGGTCTGATTCGGTTCGATTCGGTTCGGTTTAATCGGTTTCGATTTTTAATAATTTTTTTATTTTTTACACTTTATTTTTAATATTTTAAAATTTAATTAAAATATTTTAATCTTAATATGATTTAATTTCTCTATATTATTGAAAAAATATATTATTATCACTAATCGGTTCGGTCGGTTTTTTCGGTTTGAACCGAATACTGCTCACCCCTAGTCGAGGCAGAGGAAGGGGGATGGCCCCTTCTTCAGCAGGTTCCCTAGATGAAGGTCCATCAGTTCCAGCTCGGATCTTCTCCATGACGCAGCCAGAAGCTAACACATCGGACATGGTGGTGATAGGTAATTTCGCTCTCTTATGTTTGATGTGTATGCTTTTATGAACCCTGATGTATTTCTCTTTCCTTGTTGCTCCGAGAGCCGTAGATAGGTTGGGCTGATAGTTTATGAGTTAGAGTATCCCCTTTGGGTCAGTGGACCCAAGTGTGATCCATCAGTGGCAGAGTCAGTCAGCCGAAATAGTTTAGAGTATGTTGTGAGTAGATGCCTTCCAGCCGACCTAGCGGTTCTAGATTTAACTGTTTGACGTCATTCTAGGGTTGGATTGGTTCTTCTACTAGTGGTACTACCTAAGTCTGCAGAGACAAGGTAGTCAGGTTCAGAGGTCAGGATGGATCAGAAGTAGTCCTTAGAGGGGACAAAATAGGGATACCTAGAGGTTCGCGATCAGCCCTGCAGGCTCGTAGGTTGGCCAGGAGAGGTTGTCAGGGGTTTCCAGCTTGTACAAGAGAGTTTTGTAGTCAGGTCAGGGAACCCGCCTCAGTACCAGTAGTGAGTTCTTAGATGTTTTCCCAGACAGGCCGTCGAGTGTACCATCTGCTAGGGGGATGGAGTTTTAAATTAAAATGATAATGGGGACCAGACCCGTCCCTACCCCTCCCTACAGGATGGCACCTGTAGAGTTAAAGGAGTAGAAAAAGCAGTTATAAAAGTTGGTAGACAAGGGTTTCATCCGACTGAGTACCTCGCCCTGCGATACTCTAGTGTTGGTTATGAAAATGAAGGATGGATCCCCAGGACTTTGTATCGACTACAAGTCGTTGAACAAAGTCACTACCCAGAACAAGTATTTGTTACCTTGGATCGACGATCCATTTTAAACCAGCTAGCAGGAGCTGGTTGCCTTTCCAAGATAGATCTGAAGTCCAGGTACCATCAGTTAAGATCAAGGAAGAAGATGTACCGAAGGCGGTGTTTAGAATCAGATATGGGCACTATGAGTTCCTAGGAATGTCGTTCGGGTTAATGAACGCCCCTACAGCATTCATGGACCTCATAAGCAGAGTTTTAGTCGGTTTCTGGATCACTCCGTTACTGTCTTCATTGACGGTACCTCGGTGAGTTCAAAAAATACATAAGAGTATGCCCATTATCTGAGGTCAGGATTGCAAATCCTGAGAGAACATGGCTTGGATGCCCAGTTCTCCAAATGTGAGTTCCGGTCAAGGAGCATATCTTTCTCGGGTCATGGTATGTCGGAAAAAGAAAAGTGAGGTAGACCCGAGAAAGTTGAAGTTGTAGCTGACTAGCCCAGGCCCATTGTAGTGACAAAGATCAAGAGCTTTTTGGGTTGGGCAGGTTACCTACTGGAGGTTCATCCAGAACTTCTCTAGAGTTGCCGCTCCTATGGCTAGATGGATCAAGAAGAACCAGAGGGTTGTGTGGTCTACTCAGTGTGAAGAGAGCTTTGAAGAGCCGAAGAAAATGTTGATGTCAGCACCTGTGGTGGCTCTGTCCACCAGTAATGAAGATGTCACAATGTCCTGTGATGCGTCCCGGGTGGAACTAGATTGTGTGTTAATGTAAAGTGGCAGGATGATTGCTTATGCTTCTAGGTAGCTGAAGAAGCATGAGTTGAATCATCCTACACATGATCTAGAGATGGCGATGGTAATCTTTGCACTCAAGATGTGGAGGCGGTACCTGTATAAGGTATGATGGTAGATCCTTACAGATCGAAAGAGCGTGCAATACATCTTGAGTCAAGGGAGAAGAACCTGAGGCAGAAGAGATGGGGAAAAAACTGCGTAGTGTTTATGACTTCAAGGTTCAGTATTATCCGGGTGAGGCAAATATTTTGATAGATGCCCTCAACCGGAAACCGCTTGGCAGCTTATCCCATCCCTTAGTACAGTAAGAAGAAGGCTAGTAGTCAAAAAAAAAAAAAGGAAGAAAAGAATCAGAACTATTGTGAGTCAGCAGGAGAGTTATGAAGTTGTCCGCAAGAGGCATGTAGAATTTCAGAAGAGAGAAGAGTTTTATCAGAGTGCGCAGCGGAAGCATGTTGAGGTTCTTAAGAACCAAAAGTGGAGATCGCAGGGAATCCCACTTATGTTGAGCAATTAGTGCGGATCATAGACACACAAGTCAGGAAGTTGAGGGACATGGAATCCTGATGGTGAAAACCCTTAGGAATCAGCATTTAATGGAACAAGTGCACCTGGGAGACCGGGAGTTCATACTCCAGTGGTACCGTGTTTCTTTTTAAACTAGGGTTTATATGTTGTTATGATTGTGCTTATGTTGTGTTTATGCATGTGCTAGTTGAGGAACATTCGGGGACGAATGTTCTTAAGGGGGGAAAAATGTAATACCCGGCTCGATTCCGGCATCAGAATCCCTACCTTCCGGCGGAATCTCCGTTGGAATCTGGAATTCTGATGATGCCAGAGTCTTCTAGAGGGGTAAAACGTGTTTCTAAAATGTTTTCACACAATTTTATGGTTTTTAATGGAAAAGAAATGAGTTTTTAAAAGATTAGGCCAAGGAGGCATTTGCCAGGTTCGACCGCAGAACATGGGAAGGCTTCGGGAGCGCTTTTGGCCTCCGAAAGCTTCGTTTGAACGAAACAAGATTCGGCCGCCGAACCTCAAGTTCGGCCGCCGAACTTGCATGAGTTTAGGGGGCACGTTAGGCTGCCGAAGGTTGTCGACCAGGCCAC
Source organism: Manihot esculenta (assembly GCF_001659605.2). NCBI lineage: Eukaryota > Viridiplantae > Streptophyta > Magnoliopsida > Malpighiales > Euphorbiaceae > Manihot > Manihot esculenta. The sequence continues at coordinate 24,610,321 of NC_035178.2, read as the reverse complement.
CTATAAAGAGCCCTCAGATCTGAAATGGGCGAGTTTTCTCCCCATTCTCGAGCTCAGGTGAGTTTATGCCCTCCTTTGGTCGTTTTCATGTTTTCTCTACCCATCCCTCAAGTTTTTCATGAGTTCTACCCTTGTTTTGAAGTTTTGAAGCTTAAATAGGAGTTTTGGGAGCTTGGAGGCTTTTGGAGCTTGGATCCTCCACACCTCTGAGTTAGGGATCGCACCACCCCTCGATCTTCAAGAGGTAAGTGTAGATCCTTGCTTTCCTTGTGTTTTAATGAAGTTTTAAGTAAGTTTAATGAAGTTTTAATGGTTGAGCATGGGTAGATATACATGTTTAGGTTATGAAGGTTTTATGCCCAATGTATGCTTATGTATGTTTAAATGATGTTATGTGGAAGGTTTAGGCTAGTTTATGCATGTGGGAGAGTGTATGCATGATTGGGAGAGAGCAAGTGAGGTTTTGAGTAGTTTTGATGGTTTTGGCTTATGTGGGTCATAAGCTATTTATGTATGCTTTTTGATGTTCTTTGTTAGAGTTTAAGCTTGTTTAAGCTCCTTTGTACACGGTTAAGGGTTTAAGCATGTTTTTGTGGGGTTGGAAGCATGATTTGGGGTGTTTGGAAGGCTTGGGAGGCTTGTATGCATAAGAGGCTGAGTTCTGGATGAACTCAGGTTCGGCCGCCGAAGGTGGTTTCGGCCGCCGAACTTGCCTATGGATGCATGGATTGGCTGCCTAACCTTGCCCCCAAAAGTTGTGTTTCGATCTGGAGCAGACTTTCGGCCGCCGAAAGTGCCTGACTTTCGGATCTGGAGAGAGGCTTCGGCCGCCGAACCTGGCCCCGAACCTGCATGGCTTTCTGCTCTGGAAGGGACCTTCGGCCGCCGAAAGTGCCGCCAAAAGTGCCCTGTCCAGCCCTTTCATGGTTGTTTTCTATGCATGTTTTGAGGATGTTTTAGGGGGTTTTTGGGAAGTTGTTTATGAGTTGTTTAGAGAGTGTTTGGCATCTCATTCGAGTCCACCTGTGTAGGATCGGACCTGAGGAACCGAGGTGTTTAGCAGTGTTAGCTGCTTTAGAGTTAGTCCAGAGCTAGTCAAAGGTGAGTAGAACATAACTCGTTTAATATTAAAGAAATTAAATGTTTTACGCATGTTCATGCATCACGAATACCATGTTATGTAATAGGTTGTTTGCATTAGAGTTCACGAATGTGTTGCATTGCATAATACGATGATGATGATGTGGATGGATATTGGATGATCCATTAGCCCTCAGTATGACATGATATGACACGATATGACATGTATGACATGATATGAGATGGAAAGACCAGGTGTGGCCATATCGCCCCTGGCATAGAGTAAGAGAAGTTCAGGTGTGGCCGTATTGTCCCTGGCATAGAGTATGTGAAGCCCAGGTGTGGCCGTATCGCCCCTGGCATAGAGCATTGCTGAACTTGTTATGATATGAGCATTATAGGTAGAGGGCTATTGGTGACAAATTCATCCTTGATGTGTATTGTTTGTGATGTGATGCATGTCATGAAAGCATATGATATAATAAACTGTTTTTCTATTTAGTTCTGCTCACTGGGCTTTATAGCTCACCCCTCTTCCCTAACCCCAGGTTTGCAGGGTCAGAGATAGTTCAGGAGGTCAGCAGGTTATGGTTATGGTTATGATTATGTAATAGGATAGTAGTGGACATGATGTATTCGTAAAGTTATGAAATGATGTAAAAGTATGTATTGAATGTAAGGCTATGTAATGGCATGTCATGGTTAGAGTTGTGCTTTGCCCTAGTCATGTATGGTTAATCCCTTTTGGCACATGATCCTTTTCAAATGTTAATAATGTTTTATGCAAACCAAGCTTAATGTATGATATGTTACCCCATTGGAGCATTTGATGAGGGCTCCAGTGTGGGGTCTTATATTTATGGATTTGTGCATGCACAGGTTAAGCTTGGTAAAGGAAAGAAAAAGTTTCATGTTTCATGTTTGTGTTTGATCATGTATGGGATTTAACAGGTATACAAGATGCATGTTAGGCTTGCTACGGGTCCCGGCGACCTTAAGTCGATCTGAATCCTAGCACCGGTAGCGGTCCGATTTCCGGGTCGTTACAGGCAAATTTGAGGTGTCCGGGCAGAGTTTTCAGGTCTGGTGTAGTTGCTGTCTGTGATACTGCTTGCTGTCTGCTTACTGATTTGGGCAGATTTTCTGGTGCTGGGTCTGGTGATTTAGGCAGATCACTCTCTGTCATGTCTGTCTGCTCCAGTGATTTGGGCAAGTCGGGATCTGCCCGTAATGGTGATTTGGGCAAATCACCCGCAACCAGCAGTGAACAGTATACTGTCTGGTCTGTGTCTTTTTCGGTGCTGCTGCTGGTGCTGTCCATTTCTTCAGATCTGCATAAATCAGCATTGAGTGAGTTATCTAGATCAAAATCAAAGATTTCTTGACTTAAATCATCAATAACATCAAGACCATAAACAGGAGAAACATCATTGGGGAATTTCATGGCATCATAAACATTAAACTTGATAACTTTCCCTTCAAACTCCATGGTCAATGTGCCATCATGCACATCAATTTTGGTTCTTGCTGTACTTAAGAATGGTCTCCCAAGTAGGATGTCAGAGGTGGTGTTGCTCTTATCTTCCTCCATGTCTATGACATAAAAATCTACTGGAAAGACTAGTTGGTCCACTTGTACCAACACATCTTCAAGCACTCCCTTGGGATAGACAACAGATCGGTCAGTCAATTGAATCACAAAGCTGGTGCCCTTGAGTGTTCCTGCATTCAACAAGTTAAAAATGGAAAGGGGCATGACATTAATTGAGGCCCCAAGGTCACACATGGCCTTCTTAATCCCCACATTGCCTATGTTGCATGAAACAACGAACATCCCTCTATCCTTGCACTTGGTTGGGAGCTTTCTTTTGAATGACAGCTGAAACACACTCCCCCACACTTACCTTTTCACGTTCAGCAAGTTTTCTTCGGTTGGTGCATAGTTCTTTGAGGAATTTGGCATACCTTGGAATTTGCTTTACAGCATCAAGTAGAGGAATGTTGATCTCTACCTTGCGGAGTGTCTCTAGTATTTCTTTCTCCTCTTTCTCCTTTTAGGATCTTGCAAATCTTCTTGGGAAAGGGGGAGGTACCTTAAATTTTTCCACTGGTTGCTGTTCTGCCTTGGTCTGATTGGAGTTGGATTCTGCCTGGGTTGTTGATTTGGGCAAATCAACTTCTACCTTCTCTGGTGATTTGGGCAAATCACCACTGCTGGGCAGTACTGTCTGTCCATCGATTGGGTTCGTGATTTGGGCAGATCGATGACCCTGATCACTTTTTGGCAGATTTTCCTCCGTGACCTGTTTTTGCTTTTGCTCAGCCCTGCTGTCTTGCAGCTTTTTTCCACTCCTCAATGTGATGGCACTAGCATTATGCCTCGAGTTTATCTCAGTTTGGGAGGGCAAACAGCAACTTACCTGTGCTAGCAATCTGGTTGTGCTGGATTCTCCTCTCTCATGCTGTTTGGGCAAACAACAATCTGCTTGTTGCTTCTCTGCTGGCTGTTCAGGTGAACAGTGTTCTGCCTTTGTTGTTTGTTTGGGGGCTGGTTCTGGAATTTTTTTGGTAAAAATTTCTGGTTTTTGGGCTGGTTCGGTTACAGCAGCTTGCATATTGTATTCTGCCATATCAGCAGTTGTTTGGACAAACACAGCAGTGGGCTGTGCTGGTTCAGCAGGGGGCTAGTCTGTTTCAGAAATTTCAGCAGGTTCTGGTTCAGTTGGGGCACTTCCAGCAGTTGCTGGTTTATGGACAGCAGCAGGGGATGTAACAGGTACTTCTGCTGGTGCTGATTTGCGGGCAGCAGTGGTTGTGGCAGTTTGACAGCAGTTGCTGTCTCTATTTTCAGCAACTTGGACAGCAGCAAATTCTATAATTTCTGGTGTAATTTTGGCAGTTTCAGCAAGTGGACAGCAGTTGCTGTCTCTATCTTCAGCGGCTTGGACAGCAGCAAAGTCTGAACTTTTTACAGCATGTGCTGCAATATTTTCAGCAGCAGCAGTATGTATTGCTGTCCCTTGGATGGCATAAGCTTCTACAAGTGCTGTTTGGACAACAGCTGGTTCAACAATTTTGTAGCTCGTTCTTGTGGCAGATTCAACAGGTATAGCAGCAAGTACTGCAGTGTTTTATGCACCAAATAAAGTAACAGATGAAGCAAATTCAGCAGCTGGTTCATCTTCAAGTGCAGTGGCGATTTGTGCAGCAGACTCAGCAGCTCGTTCTGTTTCTTAGAAACTTTCATCATCAGCCTTGACTTCTTGAACCTCTTCCTCTCTTCTCAATATATGTGCATTCACTGAGTTGACCATTTGATCCACTTGCTGTTGGAGAATTTGCCCAGAAATTTCCAATGTCCTCATCATCTCTTCAAGTTGCATATTGGAGTTTTGAGGTGTTGCTTGGGCTTGATAGTTTTGGTAGCCCTTGCATAGCCATAATTCGGGTGGTCCCTCCAACATGGATTGTAGGTATCAAGGTAGGGACCATGTCTTGGCTGGCTATTGAATCCTCCAAAGGTATGTACTTGCTGGTAATCCTCATAAAGTGTAGGACACCGATCAGTTGGGTGTCCTACATATGTGCAAATCCCACATGGTCTGATTCGCTGAAATTGTTGAACTTGTTGAGCTTGACCTATACCATAATTTCTCACAATAAAGGTTAGTACAGAAATTTGAGAAGAGAAAAAAGACATACTTACCGTAGCCATGCTTGTAAGGTCTTAGCAGTGCGTTCAATTTCTGAATCGTAAAGAAGAGCTTCTTTACGATCAGCTCTGGTCATAAAAGGAAAATATGTTAGTTAGATCAAATCCTCGGCAACGGCGCCAATTTTTGATAGCGGTTGTCGAAGCCGTCAAAAATAAACCTATTATCAACCAACAAAATAATTTGTAGATAGTGGCAATAGGGTCGAACCACAGGAAATTGACACTATGGATTTTCCTAATAATGACTAAGGTAAACAAATAAAGTAAAATGAGGGGGTTTTGATTTGATGATAATGAATTAAAACTAAATAGCAAGATAAAGCAATAATTTAAAAGATAAGAATTTCAATGGGAAAAGGATTCTAGTTGAAGCATGGATGAATTTCAGTTTGTTTAGAATTGATCATTGATCTTTTTGATACTCTTATTTATTTCAATAAGTTAGTTTAGGACGTGGAAGACGCTTCTCACAATCTGAATTCCTCCTTAGTTTTAGTTTGATTAGGAAACGTTCGCTAATCAAACTCTAGTTAACAAGGTGCCAAGGAACGTCCTTGGGGCTTTTACCATCGAACAACTGTTAACTGCATTAGGACTTAGAGAAACCCAACTCTAACCTTGCCAACCGCGTGGTCAAGTTTAGATTATGCAACTGATTATACTTGTATTTAAACAATCTAAGCAATTACGGACTTAAATTATTCAAACAATATATTACTCAAGCAATTAAAAACAACAGGCCTTAATTGATTCTAAAAGCAAAGCAATAATTATAGAAAGATCAGGTTGCATAAATATTGAAGGTAAATAAGAGTTTAATAATGGAGTTTTAAATCTCCCAATTCATCACAAATCTGAAATTTCCAACTTCAACTAGAAAGGAAAAGTGTTTAGGCACTCATGGTGGACAAAATACACAAAAAGGGAAGAAGAAAAATAGGAGAAGAGGCTGTTGTGCTTCTGTCGAGTTTCTGCAGAATTTTCGAGGCTGCTGAGATGATTTTTTGCTGGTTTGAGGCTGCCTCCTTTTATAGGTGAAGAGTCCTAATCTAAATAGGACTTGGAATCCTAATTTGAATTGGTCTTTTTGTGGTCTTTTACTCATTCTTTGCTTTTGTATTTAATTATGGACAAATTCTTCTTCTTGAGAAAGTCTTTCTTGGAGTGACTCTTGGAGATGTCCTAGGATTGATCTTGAAGTGTTTGAAGTACGATAGGACTTCAATGCTTTTGGATTTTGAATTTTGCCTCTTTCCTGCGCTGCTGTCCGCCTCTGCTTCAGTTTGATTTGGGCAGTTGATTTGCCCAAATCACTTGCCCCAATCGCTTGCGCAAGTCAGTCCCAGTTTTCTGCTTCAGCTTGATTTGGGCAGTGATTTGGCCAAATCACTTTGACCAAATCACTTTTCCAGCTTTTTCTGCACTTTTTCTCCAACTTTCTATTTTCTTTCTTTTCTGTAAAAACATGACAAAAACTATAAATTAAGTTGGAAAATATGTAATTAAGCAGTAATAAAGATAATAAAAATGTGGCTAAATTATGTTTGATCAGACACCTCATCAGCCTGAGAGATATGGATTTCTCATGACTGATAGTCGTGAACTTTTGCTCATTGATCAAGATGAGCCTACTACTTATTAAGAGGCTGTGTCAGGTCCAGATTCTGAGAAATGGCTTTCTATCATGAAATCTGAAATGCAATCCATGTATGACAATCGAGTTTGGTCATTAATTGATCCCCTGAGGGTATTAAGACCATTGGTTGCAAATGGGTTTTCAAGAAGAAAATCGACATGGATGGAAATGTGCATACCTACAGAGCAAGGCTTGTCGCAAAAGGTTTCAAGCAAACTCATGGTATAGACTATGATGAGACTTTTTCTCCAGTTGCAATGCTTAAGTCGGTTAGAATTCTCATTGCCATTGCTACGTACTATGATTACGAGATATGGCAAATGGACATCAAAACAGCTTTCCTTAATGGAAACTTGCTCGAGGATGTGTACATGACACAACCTGAGGGTTTTGTAATCCATGAGAATTCTAGAAAGATTTACAAAGCTTCAAAGATCCTTTTATGGATTAAAGGAAGCTTCTCGGAGCTGGAATCTTCATTTTGATGAAACAGTCAGGGACTTTGGATTCATCAAAAATAAAGATGAACCTTGTGTTTACAAGATGGTTAGTGGGAGTGCAGTTGTGTTTCTAGTCCTATATGTGGATGACATATTACTCATTGGAAATGATATCCCTACCTTGCAAAAGGTTAAGACTTGGTTAGGGAATTCTTTTTCAATGAAGGACTTAGGTGAGGCTACGTATATCCTTGGTGTTAAGATCCATAGGGATAGATCCAAGAGGATAATCGGTTTGAGTCAAAGTACTTATATTGACAAGGTGCTAAAAAGGTTCAGCATGCAAGATTCCAAAAGAGGATTCTTATCCATGTCTCATGGTATTCATCTCAGCAAGAATCAATGTCCTAAGACATCTGATGAGCGAGAACAGATGAATAAGATCCCTTATGCTTCTGCTATTGGATCTATCATGTATGCCATGTTATGTACTAGACCAGACGTCTCATATGCATTAAGCACAACAAGCAGATATCAGGCAGATCCTGGTGAAAGTCACTAGACAGCTGTTAAAAATATCTTAAAATACCTTAGAAGGACTAAGGATGCATTCCTAGTTTATGGAGGTTTGGAAGACGAGCTAGTTGTAAATGGTTACACAGATGCTAGTTTCCAAACCGACATAGATGACTTCAGATCGCAGTTAGGATTCGTATTCACTTTAAATGGTGGAGCTGTTAGCTGGAAAAGTTTCAAGCAGAGCACTGTAGCAGATTCTACAACAGAAGCTGAGTATATAGCAGCATCAGATGCAGCTAAAGAGGCAATCTGGTTGAAGAAATTCATGACAGAGTTGGGAGTGGTTCCCAGCATTGCAAATCCTATGGACCTTTATTGTGATAACAACGGTGCCATATTACAGGCAAAGGAGCCCAGATCTCATCAGAGATCTAAACACATACTTAGACGATATCACCTTATTCAAGAAATCATTGATAGAGGAGATATCAAAATATGCAAAGTAGACACAAATGACAACATTGCAGATCCACTGACCAAGCCTCTTTCACAGGTCAAGCATGATCAGCACACTAGGTCTATGGGTATTAGATACTTGTATGATTAGGCCTAGTGCAAGTGGGAGATTGTTAGTGTATATGCCCTAGGCCATTATCTTGGGCCTTTTTGTATGTCGTTTTGGTTATTAATAAAAGAGGTTTTCATCATTATTATTTGTTTGTATGTTACATAATAATGATTATCATCCCTGGTTACTTATTATTATGTTGATAATAATAAAATGTAGCTAGTATGATTATTGATTAATAATCATGAGA